>NC_068283.1:20853997-21454325 GCF_025860055.1 Xyrauchen texanus | reverse complement strand
CCCCTCAAATAAAGTTAATTCATCAATTTCATTTACACTTACATAGTGACTGCACACTCTCTTCTCAAGTCATTAGTTAAAATTACCATTAACTTAAATTTGGAAAAGACTGTCAGCAGGGTACAAGGAAATGGTTTCCTTTTTCTTTTAACATCAACTAACAATACTTGATGCCATCAGAATAACTTGTATGGCATTATTTTTACTGATTAGTCCTTTTCAAGAAATTATTTTGAGAGGTATTTGTCCCTGTCAAGTTTACTGTACATTAAAATAGCATTTGATTCTTTAAATTTAAGACTTTCCAAAGTATAAATGAATTCAAAGTCTTTTAGTGGACTTGAGAGGGGAGATGAGAAATACAATAAAAGAGCAAAACAGCAGACACAATAGGAACCTGACAGAGGTCAAGATGTTAAAACTGGGCTTATGAAGAGCAGACATTTCCACTCTACACACACACACATTCGAAACAAAATACTCCCACTTGCCTGTTTTTTTTATACAAATTAGAATGATAAAAAGAGAAGAACACTTTATTTATACATTACATAAACAGTATACTCTGTGGATAAATATTATGTGATCTCTTTGAGAAAAGACTAAAGAACATGTGCCTGTCACTGGAAGCAGCTGTTTTTTTTTCTTATTGCATTTCGATGAAAAGTGCAGTAGTCATGCAAAATGCATAGCTTCTATAGATTCTGTAAACAATTGGCCTATACTCTATCACATTTGCTCTATTTTAAAATAGCTAATTTAACCTCTGGAAAGTATGACGCAATTGCTCTAAGCCAGGGGTTCTCAACGGGGGACGTTCAAAAGATGCCAGGGGGCGCTAAGAGCAAATTAGTAGAGAGGGAGGAATTAGGTTACAAATTTTATCAGTCATAATAATCAAATCTATTGCAGAGTTCCTCTTTCCATTAAAACATTTATCTAGACTTGGAGTATATCAGTTTGTTCTCATTTATACGGGCTGGTAAACATTTGTACCGCAGTTCATCTGATTTTGAAGTTTAGCTACGCATCTGAAGTATCTGGTTTAGCAGCGTCAAATACTCAACCTAATACACCTGATTGGCTCTGTAGGTGGATACAGCTGAATTGACAGAGCAGCATGAGCACAAAGCTCTTAAAGCTCAAGCTCTTAAACTTGCAGCTTTGGGAGAATCAGTGAGAAGCAAGGTACGAGAAGCGGAAACCATTTGAATTCGGCACAGAATTCTACATCACCACCCTTGAATTTACTATATAGTAAGGGAATGAAGTAGGGGGGTGTTCATCAAAAATAGTTTGAGAACCACTGCTCTAAGATCTGGATTGGATCACCATCAAAAGCAGCAATAGTGGTCTCCTACAGCAAATGCATGTTGAATTTAAAAAAAGGACTTTTTACATGGGTGTCTTCCATTCGCAGACTGTTTCTCTGGGATGTGTGAAAACCTCGTGACAACAATAATGGTTATTGTTGTCATGAGACATTCACTTGAGCTGAACTACTCTGTATCATGTCAGTAACCAAATAGAATTCAAAGATGTTCAGATATCTGAAATTACATGAATATGATGTATATTGAGCTGAAGACATGTTATTGTATGCTATTATAACAATAAATTACATTCTGCTATTGCGTGCAGAAATAATTTTCTTGAAGTCTCACCCATCTGTGGTATCTGATATACTCTAACTGACAAAATAAAGCTTTCCTTATCTCTATTCATATAGGGTTTCTACAATATAAATGGATTCTTCTTGATTTCACTAAAGGGATAATTTGCCCAAAAAATTCGCTCATCATTTACTCACACTCATGCCATCCCAGATGTGTATGACTTTCTTCTGCAGAACACAAATGAAGATTTTAGAAGAATATTTCAGCTCTGTAGGTCCTCACAACGCAAGTGAATGGGGCCCAAAAGTGTTAAACTCCAAAATCCACATAAAGGCAGCATAAAAGTAATCCATACTTTTGCAGTGGTTAAACTAATGTTTTCAGACACAATATGATAGGTGTGGCTGAGAAAGATCAATATTTAAGTCATTTTCAATTGATCTGTTTCTTACCCACAACTATCATTTCACTTCAGAAAATATAGATTTAACCACCAGGGTTGTCTGGAGTACTTTTATGCTCCCCTTATGTGGATTTTGGAGCTTAAAAATGTTGGCACCCATTCACTTGTATTATATGGACCTACAGAGCTGAGAAATTCTGCCAAAAAAATCTTTGTTTGTGTTCAGCAGATGAAAAAAAGTCACACACATCTGAGATTGCATAAGAAAAATATGAGAGAAATGTAATTTTTGAGTGAACTATCCCTTTATCAACTATCAAATTTAGTGTTGAAATTCCTTGAGAATGGTCAACCGATATTGGCTTGGAAAGGCTGGTGTGTGTTTTGCTTTAGCAGCGATAAGGAGGATATGTATTCTTAGTTATAAGCTTTTCGTTTTCCTCTCTATATTTATTCCACTATGGCATTGTGAAAACTGTTACCAACCCATGATCACGTCTGCTAATTTGGCTGATGGTTAGACGATTCCATTGTGTCATATTTAGGAAATATTTAAAATGTCAAAATCTTCATGAATGCTAAAACTAAGAATTGTCACCAAGAAGTACACAAATGCAATATGCATCTAAAAAACACTGTTCTGTTGTGTTTCACTGTTAGATCCAGCTATAGCTAAAACTTTCATACTTTACATTAATGAAGTTTGAGTGATGATGCAGCAGATATGTGTAAACATATCTTCATCTTCAACATGTTTTCCTCTTTAAGGTTGTCTTTGGGCATTATGCTCTCTCATCAAAACAACATGACTATCAAACTTGCTTAAATTTATACTACATCTGCCAGTACACAACAATGAGCCAAAAAGATCACTTCATTCAATATACACTGCAAAAATCACTTTTTTAATCAGTATTGATTTAACCTTGTTTTTTATAGTAAAAATTTCCACACATAATTAAAACAAGAACAATTTACTTGAGAAGCAAAATTGCATGAGATATTAAGACTTTTTCACATTGGAATGTTTTTTCTTATTTTAAGCCTAAATTTCATTTTGTAAGCTTTAAAATTAAAACAAGAAAAAAAATTGCCAATGGGGTAAAATATATATATCTTTAGTAAATGTATCTTATTTTAATGATTAGATATTTTTACTAGAAAATAAGAAAAATACTGATGAATGATTTTTATAGTGTTATGTAATTTCAAAGTTTCCTGTAATGTTGCTGAGGCACTTCAGTTGGCCTGCACTGCCAGTGCTCATTGATTGGATGGTAAAGTGCCTCTAGTCAGTTCGCTTTGAACCCTGCCAAAAGCACAAAATATCAGAATACACTGTAAAAATAATATACAGTTACTTTATTACTATAAAGGCAAAAGAGAAATAAGAAAATCCCATTTGTAACTCAGTCCTCTGTGTTCAGTCTTCCCCTCCTTTCATCCAGTCATCTTTCATACTGCAGTTGTGTGTTATTCATTGGGACTCTCCTCTATTTCTGGCAGGTTCTTTCTCTCCTTGCGCAGAGTGTCAGTGAGGGGGCGAGCGGAGCTGGGAGACTCCAGCTGTTTGGGTTCATTAGTGTGATAACTGCCTTTATACCTGTACAAGTAAATGTAGAGGCTGTACAGGATCAGGAACAACAACATCAGAGACACGGTCACTATTACTGTGGAGAAAAAGACAGAAACCGGTGGTTACATTTTTCAGAACGATCAGAAACAATGTTACGGCATCTTTGAATGAAAAAAAGAAAAGGAATTATTGGCAGTTTGTCAATCCACTTCATTTCATGTATGCTCCAGGCCAGTTTTTGTTTCATACACAGTTCACACATTCTGTCTCTATTCAGTGTGTGTACTTGCTGTGCCAGTAGCTTTTCTATATCTGCTATGTTAAGTGATTTGAAGACGAAGGCCTTCTCAAGACATATGGCAAACCTATCTAATCTGTGGGGTCAAAAACAGATACTGTCAAATTAGCACTTTTAAACATCCGCTCACTAAAGAACAAGTCATTTTTAGTCAATGAACTCATAACCCCAAACAACCTGGACTTTGTCTGCAGAGCATCCATGCATCCATTTTTGGGTTAAGAAGATCAATTAAATTAGACCTCATGTTGCACTAAGGTCAGACAGCACCCACCACAAAAACTATGTCTGATTTTGAGGCAATTGATGGCAAACCCCTAGAAGAAATAGTACAGCATCTTTAAACGTCAACCTGCTGTCTTGACACACTCGCCACATAATATATATATTTTTTAAATGTCTGGAAAAAGATCTGTTAGAAATAGTAAATGTGTCACTCCTTTCAGGCATGTTTCCTAAGTCCCTGAAAACTTAAGTTGTCAAGCCCCTTCTTAAAAAGAGCAATCAAGATCAAATCTTCCTTTCATAGGCAAAATCATTGAAAAGGTTGTTTTCAAACAGGTGAAACAAATTCTTAATCATCAATGGCTAATTAGACAATTTTCAGTCTGGTTTCCGACCGCATCATAGCACAGAGACGGTTCTCATAAATATCCTTAATGATATTCGGCTAAATACTGATTTAGGCAAAATATCAGAGCTGGTATTATTTTATCTCAGTGCTTCTTTTGACACTGTTGACCACAACATTCTCATAGACAGACTGGAAAACTTGGTAGGGAGGGGCTACTATGTGAACATAGTAACTACGAATCTGAGTGGACATCCATGACGTGTAGAGTCCCACAAGGCTAAAGTCTTGCACCACTCCTGTTTAACCTGTATATGCTCCAACTAGGCCAAATTATGAAAAATAACATCTTGGTTAGTGTTGTAACATCCGTTCCCTGATGGAAGGAACGAGACGTGTACGGAAACAGGCGACATGACTTGCATGGGAGCCAGCCGGCCAGCCGCGCCTTTTCTCACTCTATGTTTCTCGTCATAGAGTTAAAACGCATCTGGGGCTATCTTAACGCTATAGATGTGTCGGGGAAGGCGTCCTTTGCCGTTCCTATTCTTTCAGGGGGAAAAGGCCCTGCGGAGACCACGACCTGCCCAAACTGGTGGGAGGTAACGTGTGGTCAATACACACGGGGGTTGTCAAGCCACCATGGACATGGTGCGGTGGTAGATCCCGCCTGACAAGGGAGGAGTTGCTAAAGACACAGCGACTGGGGGGCAGCGAGGACTGCCCCAGGGAGACGCTCGTCCCGCCAACCGAGTTCTACCGGCTCGAACCTGTCAAAACACGGGACGAGACCGTCTCAACCCTGAGATTGCAGAACCTAGCAAAGGTGTTGGTTGTTGCCCAACCCGCCACTATGCAGATGTCTGCTAAAAAGTGCCGAGGATGCCACACTTCTCGTAGAGTGTGCTCGAACCCACAAGGGGGGCGTTCCCTTTCTGCCGTCCGCCAAAGAAGACAAAGAGCTGCTCGGAGCATCTAGAGCCCTGCGTGCGGTCCACATGGGTACGCAAAGCATGTACCGGACACAGCAACGAAGAGGCTGGGTCTAACTCCTCCCAGTGCAGCTTCGGTTGCAGGTTCACAACCTAAACCCTGAAGGGGGGTCGTAGGAACCTTGGGCACGTAGCCCGGTCGTGGTCTTAGGATGAGGTGAGCATCTGCTGGACCGAACTCCAGGCAAGTGTCGCTGACAGAGAAAGCTTGCAGGCCTCCAACCCTCTTGATGGAAGCGAGCGCGATCAGGAGGGCCTTCTTCAAGGAGAGGGCTTTGAGCTCGACTGAATCAAGCGGCTCGAAGGAGGGTCTCTGAAGGCCCACTGAGAGATACCAGGAGGAGAACAGGCTTGGCCGGGAAGGGTTGGGCCAGGAAATGCGTACTTGTGCAGCCCCCGGGGCCAGCTGTGTGCCAGCGCGTCTGTGCTGAGATGGGCCTCCGTTAGGGAGTGCCAGAGCAGGCAGAGTTGTATTGGGAGGCAAAGAGGTCCATCTGTGCCCTGCCGAAGCGGCCCCAAATCAGCTGGACCACCTGGGGGTGGAGCCTCCACTCTACAGCCGCAAACCAATCTTGATGCCAAACGAAGGTTAGAATTCGCCTCTGCATGAATATTCTGAACGGGAGTCTGTGTTAAGTCTGGTTGAGAACTCGCAAGTCCAAGATTGGACGCAACCCACCGCCTTTTTTGGGTACGATGAAGTAAGGGCTGTAAAAACCCTTCTTCATCTCGGCCGGAGGGGCAGGCTCTATCGTGTCCCTGAGTAGCAGAGTGGAAATCTCTGATCGTAAGGTGCTGCCGTTTTGCTGCGAATTGGCATGGAGCGAATACCGCTGCAACGAGGCGGGAGCCTGGCGAATTGAATCACGTAGCAAGTCGGATGGTCCTGGACAGCCATCGCGATGGGCTGGAAAGCGCAAGCCATGCTTCTAAGCTCTGTGCGAGGGGCACTAACGGGACAAACGTTTGGACGTACCGGGTGGGGACAACGTCGAGTGAGTAACAGAAGGGGAACCAAATTGCGTACCATAGTTATGTATTGGTGTTATTTTGGAGACATATCTTAGTTTCAGTAGTCACAAAGCAATAACTAAATCAGCCTCCCTTGTTGGGGAATATTGGGTTAAGGCATGTTAAGGAGACTTAATATGTGCACATATACTGTAAATCATTGTCTGTCTGCAATATTTGAGATTTGAGGCTTACATCTACAGTATAACATTATTCTATATAATATCCTTACACTGAGTTCCATACATCATTGTTGTAACTTTAGAAAACAGATTTTACATTGGACATCAAGTGCCAACCCAACATAATATCATATGTAACACGTAACACATATTTAAGGTTTTGCTCAAAGTGTTCAAGGATAGGGGCATGTCTGTCCAATTTTTCTAGCTTCAACCAACTGACAGATAAATTTGCACCAAAATGACAGTTTGATTGGGCACACGTCAACAACAAAAAGATATTGGAAGCATTGGAAACTGATAAACCATGGTATTTTGCTATCCTAACTACACACAATTACATGGTTAGTTACAGTTTATTATTTGCATTTATAATTATTATTCCATGTTGTCCCCAGACTTGCAACATTTTTGGATTACAACCCACTGGTTGAGAATCACTGCCTTACATTATCCATATATAGCATATTTATTATTCTACATATTATATTACATTTTATAATTTAGTATAGAAAGTTTCTGACATGGCTACAGCGCATATTTATTCAGAGGCTTATATTCTCATGGTATTATGAATGTTCGCTAATCCCGTGTTCAGCAAATTAAGAGGATTTCAGAAATAGGTTTTAGTATAATAAACACATAGAAGGTCAGCAACATTTGGTAGATTGTGAGAGAGAGAGTCAGGAGAGAATGTTTGTGTTAGTGTGATTTATATGAATAGAGAAAGAAAGGTTGAAATGGAATACAGAGGAAAAAAAGAGCAAGGTGGTTAAGCGCTGGTTAAGTGGGACACTCTGATAATTTGTAAATTGATACATCAATGGCATGCCATACAAGTTTAAGATTAACCTGATGCTGATTTGTAGTCATGGAATATACACATAATGATAGATGATTAAGCTTAAGTGTCCAATATACCATAAAACATCTACATACATTTAACGGACATTATTTATTTCTTGTGTTTTTGGAATACAACAACAAAAATCCTCTAATTATATGACTGCCAGATCACTGTCTATTTTTCTCTCATGTAGTGAATTCAGGTCATGGTCACTGAGCCCAGAATCTATAGCACTGAAGAATATAAAATTAGTGTGACTTACATGTCATCCAAGGTGGGGTCACATCATCATGAATGTAATAGAAGACTAAAAAGAAAAAGAAAAACATATCATTAGATGTGTAAAAACAATCTTATCACAGCATAAATCGTAATCACCAGAACTTAAGAGTAAAACATTTGCATTTGTTTAAAACAAATGTTCTTACAGTACATACTTGCATGACCCAGTTTACCTGAATTCACCAGTTATAACAAGGCAATCTTTATGTGAATGGAGGGAAATGTAGTCTTACACAGCCCAGTGAACCAGGGGTCATCCTCCCAAGGGACATATCCTAAAACGGGGGGAAATGCTCCACAATTAGACTCCACCACATAACCTTGAGTAGTCACGGGTGGGTTGGTCACATTGGGACGGAAGTAAACTTTCAGCGGGGCGAAAATGTTGTAGCGGACCCCTGATATACAGCCCATAAATCCTGGACTGTTGTGCCTCTGAATTTCGTAATCTACACCTCCCACCTCTATGAAGAAGACAACAAAAACCATATCAATTACATGCAAGTACTTAACTTTTCATCAACAAATTTGTTAATTATGTACTCTAGATTTTTGTCCATTCAAAATCTTAACAGGTTAAGATGAATATAATTTTCTTACCCATGACTCTGCCCAGGAATATAGACTTTGGTGAGTCAAATCTTGGAATCTCTCCTGGTATTAACTTCTCAACCCATGGATCCATGTAATCCACCTAGAAACACATGTGCAAACACACACAAACAACATTGATCAATATATGGTTTTCAGTGACGTTTCATAAAATTGTTCCATTTTCATTCCCTGTTGATCTGATTGGAGAGCCTACCTGTGTCCATATGGTGTAGTTGTGTCTTGTGATGTTGACAAAATGAGGGAAGCCATCCGCCATGTTTCTATCAGTCAACTTAAATTTATAGCTGATTATACCAAGCCGATACCTCAGTGATAAAGTACCTGCAAAAGAAGTTAAGAGCATCTTAAAGCTGAAGTATGTAATTTCTGTTTTACTAGCGCCACCAAATGGAATTGCAAAATTAAACTTTGTTTGACCCTGTATTCGGAAAGCTGTAAAAAACAAAGAGATAGTCCCACCCCAACTCACGCCATTGAGAGAGTCAATGTCATTGTGTTTGTATAGATGCGTAGCTCACAACAAGAAGATTTTTCATAGCACCACAAAGACACAGTTTTTACAGTTTGTCTCTGCATATTAAATTTGGATAGGAGTAAGTATTTTAACACAGAAAAAGTTACTTTAGCTTTAAATTTGAAGTCTGTAATTTCTGCATCACTAGCAGCACTAAATGGAATTGCACAAATATTGTGTTCTTAAAAATATGTTACTCATTCACTCCCCCAGATTGTCTGGGCATGTTAAGATGGGATAGGCAAATGTATTTAAACATTGAAAATATTACACACTTCATTATGCCATGGTGTTTGTGAGTGTGTGTACCATCTTTTTTGAGCAGGACAGCGACGTAATCATTGCCAAAGGAGCTGATATACAACAGCACAGCTGGGGCCTGTAGTGTGCTGAAGCTAAATTCTATGTCATCAGTCGTTGTGTTGTAGCCAAGGGAGAAGTTGTGCCAGTGAGGCTCTATCCAGAAGTTTGCCCACCACGCATCAAAGGAAATCGGCTCTTTACGGATGTCATAGCGAAGCCATGCTCCAACATCAAAGAATGCCCCGATATCTAAAACAATGTAATCAAAGCAGATACCATACACCTGTGTCATGTCATGAACACCCCTCCCCCACGCTGGATAATGTCTTTTTCTACACAATTGACATAGCTAGGAAAAAATCTAAATCCTTATTTCAGTCAGTATAAATGAACAGCCTTAAAATTGTCTGTCTATCCAACCTGGGATAACTGTAATTTTCATAATGATTTTATTAAATTTCAAGAAGTTATTATTCTGAGCTAAATGGGTTTTGATTTGTAGGCCATATGAAATTGCTTGACGAGCACAGTTTTATTTCCTGTGTTGGCATATTCCTTTCGGAACAGGACGTTTGGGCAGAACATATCAAATGTCTCATCCCTTTTTTAAATAGCCAATAGACCTTAGTTAAGTCACAACCATGAACCATGATTTGCTACTTCTTAGTTCATTGCAGATGGTGTTAGGTGCAGGGAACATTCTCAATCTTGAGAGCATTTAATTGGACAAAAATCTGTGTAGCGATGATGAGTCATCAATATTTTTCATCCATATTCCAGGAAGAGAAAGACTGTAGATTTTTAAAAGCACTAAATATTCATTTTGTCAACTTTAAAGAGTACCCCAGCATGTAAATGACCTCAAAGCATATCCAATATTTATTTAATGGGGTCTTTACATTTTTTAATCTGGATTCCATCATATAAATGAAAATGACTAATGATGACCCAAATTGTGACCGATGATGAATCCTGTTAGTGGGTATATTAAGGTTTATTATAAAATATATATCAGCTCTAAGACAAGGTTCTGAAATATTCTGATACTATTCATCCAGAAAAGCAGTTTAATTCACAGAGCAGACAAATCCCTCTCTGTAGCCTAAATCAGCACTGGATTTAGAGGCTTGAAACATAATGTGAAAACAACAGCCAGAGTCTGCCAGTCTATAAAAACCAGTAGCGACACTCTTTACCAGCTTGTATTTCCCACTGAATTCAAGAGTGTTTCATTAATCTTTTATTTAAATATTTTAAACCTCCTAATCATGGTTTGATAATATTATTATGCATGTTATATAATTTACTTTCCCCAGCTGGAATTGAGAAAGATATCATTTTAAATGTAATGATATTTATTAGAAAAAATCTGCAGTGTGGATTTCGATTTCATCATGTCAATTTATGTCAATGTGTGTTAACTCACCTAAGTGACAGTAATAGCCATCGAAGGCTGTGTTATTGCAGTCACAGACATATGAAGTGTACCCATCAATGCACTGGCCTCCGTTTCGACACGGAATGGAGGCGTTCAAACACGCTCCAGTGCAGTTCCTCCGTATTCCAGCTTTTTCGTCAACCGTCCCCTCCAAATCCACAGGCACCCCATTCATCCGCAGCCCCCGCAAACAACCCAGAAAAGGCCTTAAAGTATGATTGGCCGCACCTGAATAGAGATGCATTTTATGTTTTCATATCAAATGCTTTATGGAAAACTTGATTGTTTTTTTATTTTTCGTTTTTTTTTTAAACTGGCTTATTGAAACTGTCCTCTAAATTCCAGCTCTTTGATTCTTACCTACAAGCAGGGGTTGTGTGAACTTCATGGTGATGTAAGTCTGGCCTGGGAACTTGTGAATGGCAGGAGGGAAAAAATCAACTTTGAGACGTGCCAATTTCACATTGATTTCAGCCTCCACATAGTGCCATTCATTATCATTGAGAGGTTTAGGAGAGCGGTGGGTCACATTCCTAATGCCGTCACCCACCATGAAGATAAATAGCACCTCAGTTGTAGCTATAAGAGGGAAAATTTAAGAGGAATTAGTGAAGAAGACAGAATTAAGTGCCAAAGTCACTATAAAAGACATATATTTTGGGGATTTACAATTTAATTTACGATACCACTGCCATTGGACACTCACAGTTGAGTTCTATTCGGATAAAATTCCGAAGGTGGTCATCTGAGTTTTCAAGAAACACTCCGTTAGTGCGGTAGGTCCTGAAGTGAAATGTGATGTCGGCACTGCTGCCGGGCTTGAAGGTGGGGAAGGTCAGATTGGTGGGCTTTGTGATGGATATAGTGTTCCAGATACTTCCTAAGAGAATTATTTGTCATGAGCAAGCCAAGTGTATAATTATAGGTGTTTAATACATGGCTCTCTGGAATACTTGATTCTGATTGGTCAGTCGCGCATTCTTTGCTCAAATATTTTGTTGTAATGATCACTAAACTGTATAATTGAATGTTTGCAATTTATTTCCTACATTGCTGTGCTGGCTTCATGTCTCTCATGTCACTCTGCAGTCTCTTTCTTTTCACATAATAAAGTGAGTACTCAAATCAATATTTCATATCTATTCATTTACAAATTTAGTAAGTAGATGTGTAATAAGCAAGTCAGATAGGATTTTGTTATTTTATAAGACAGACATTCCATTCAACAGCCATTACTCACTGTCTCCATGGCAATACAGTGCTCCGACACTGTATTGAGCCTCTGAACCGGTGCGGTTAGTGTCCCCAATGACAATCTTCCTGACTGGCAGGTGGTGTCGGAATGACAAGTAGCCCTTGTCCGAGTGCCTGGTAAACCGAGAGGTTTTCTAAATGAGTCTTTAGACTTCGATTATGTTCGAAACCTTCATAAGACACATAATTACAGGTTGGGTTTATCAGTACGTTTACTTTGTACTTGTATATATTGTATATAAATACTCCCCTACAAACTACAAAATGCAATAATGGCTTCAAAGAAAATGGCTTTAATGTTAATTGTGCAGTCAAACGTGGATAATAAAATAGATACACACTCTGTTTTCTCTGAACCTGAGCAGAATATGTCAAAATACATATCATAGTATAAGAGACATCGTTTTGCTTATAACCCAGTTTTAACAAAATGTGTTGTTACTGCATTTTGCCTTTGTTTAAATTTATGGGGTTCAATATGTTTAAAAGGTATTCTCAAAATGTGACAAAAAAAAATTGCTTTGATAAATAATCATTTGTACATTCATGCACTCTCTCAATCTCTCTTGCTATCTCACCATTGTCGGTAGTCAGCGTCACAGTTACACCAGTACTTTGAATCAGTGCACGTTTGATTGACAGCACATCCACATTTTCCACTCTCAGGGAAAGCTCCGCCCCAATATTCATGACTCTCATTATGTCGACCAATCCAGTAAGCATAAGGCCTTCCATCTGAAATAATAATACAGGAAATCAAAGTAAGATTCAATGAGGAAAAAACAATACTTCAACAGACATCTATAAACTCACAGCTGTGGTTGGTTTACATTATATTCACTTAATATAATACTGAAGTTCAGTTATACAGAGATAGTTTCTGACTTACAACTATGCAGTGCACATAGGACAGACATTACTTTTTGAATTAAGTGCAACTGACCATACAATCGTGCATTTAGGATAATTAATAGGTTTATCAACTTTTAAAAGGGAGGAGAAAATATTTCCCATATCTTTGTTGTTCATGTCTATCCAAACAAACAAGTATTATGACACAAATGCCTACATGTGTTTAATGTACTGAATTCCACCAATCATTGAGCACAATGCTCTTGTGCAGTCCAAACAGACACTTACGTGGAGTATTGAGGAGGCGAGACTTGTAGCATGAGAACTCAATCCACTGTTCGCAGTATAATGAGGTGTTTGCTAAAGCAGTGACTTCATCCCACGATGCATTTACGTATTGGACTTCCCCAATATATGGCCGATCCACAGTGGATCCGCACACCTTGGTGCTCTTCATACGGTTGTGCTCAATTACGGTCCATGATTTTTGCACTAAAAATGGGATAGGATTAATCTTTGTGCAAAACAGACCCTGATCATACCAAATCCTTTGAGCTTCACTGCTAATAATCCTTTTTTTTTTTTCAGTAATTTTGTCTTTTTTCCAGTAAAAATATCCAAATATCTTTAAAATAAA
Source organism: Xyrauchen texanus (assembly GCF_025860055.1). NCBI lineage: Eukaryota > Metazoa > Chordata > Actinopteri > Cypriniformes > Catostomidae > Xyrauchen > Xyrauchen texanus. Next base: position 21,440,934 of record NC_068283.1, on the reverse strand, counting down.
ATAGGTTTACTTTAGAAGTAAAATTTCATACAATATTAAGACTTAATTTAATAAAATATTAAGATTTGTTTTCAGATAATATATCTTGAATAAATTCATACCGCTTTGGACTTAAGTATAAACCTAACAAAATTTATGGAGATTTACACTTAAATTTTAAAAATAAAAATAATTGTCAATGGGGTAGAAAAAATTTACTATTTCAAGATATATTCTCACAAAACAAGTATTATTACCTACAATATTTTGCAAGTACTGTAAATGTATTTTTAATAGAAAACTAGCCAAAAAACAAAAAACTGATTAGACCATGATAGATAACAATTTACAATATGGTTTCATTCATTAACATTAGTTAATGCATTTGGTATCGTGAACTAATAAAGAACAATATATTTTAACAGCATTTATTAATCTTAGTTAATGTTAATTTATAAAAATAATAATTGTTCATTCATAATGCATTAATTAATTATAATGCTACACTGTGTAAGATTTTTTTTGTTAGAAATGAACAAAATTTAATTAATGAGTAAGTACACCAACAATCTGTCTTCCAAACCATATTTTTGCCATGTATTGCCCGATTTACTATGGTAAGCCTATAATAATTATATTTTAGACTTAGACTTAGCATCCTTCATTCGTCCGCATGTTTAGGTGATGTCTGTAAATAAAGAAAAGAAGGTTCGGAGCTGCTACAGTGCATGTATATGTTCAGTGATAGGTGTGGTGGTAGTTTGAAGCTGAAAGCTTGTAGCCACAACAAATGAGCAACATGATTGACCATGGATCATTCAAAAAGGCAACCCTTTGGGGTATCACCAGTTTTCAAAATAAATAAACCTCCAACCGAGAAGAGTCTGCAAGCAAAAAGGGAAAGCAACAGAGCCCGTAATATAACACGAAACAACATCGGATTGGCTTTTCTGAGGTGGCGACAACTCAGAGATCTGAAAGGATTTCAAACCGACCCAGAGATGGAGTTTTCTTGCTTGACAGTTAAGACATTTTATTGGACCGATAGATAGCGAGAGAGCTCTCTTAGTATGGTAATTCATTAGATAGTGTTAGCGTTTCATTTTCGAGGAAGGAAGGACAATGGATTTTTTTTACTTTATGGTTTATGCTGGCAACAATGCAATCTCTAAACCAGTTACTTTGATCTGTTTGCCTGCTAGCTATGTTATAATAGTTTCCACCATTTGACTTTATCTGAAATGACTAGCAATCATTGTGTCTATATCATCATTGCCTAACTTTTGTAATGCTATTTATTTTAAAACAATTGTTTTCAATCAGTCAAAACAACAGCGGATGATGAGCTACTTACCTGTATTAGTAATTTTATTCAGATATCCGTCTTTTTCTTCCTTTCGTTATTTATTTATTTATTGAGGAGAGGGGTCATATTTTGTTGTCATTAGTGACGTTCACTCTGAAAAGATGAACACCTGTAACCATGGTTACACTGGTACTCATCAAACCATCAGATTCATCTGCGCAGAAGATCAGAGCCAAAGCCCGACTGACGTAATTACCAAAACAGTGTTCCTCGGCAAGTAACTTGCAGTTCTATGCTTCAACCGCTAGTGGGCCAAAAGTTACATAGTGTAGCTTTAACACATGCAACTTTTAATTAAAAAATGTATATGTTGAAATTAACTTTAACCAGCATTAAAAAATGCTGTAAAAGTATTGTTCATTTTTAGTTCATAATTGCAAATGTACAGTAATTAACTAATGTTAACAAAAAGAGCCTTATTGTAAAGTGTTACCAAATTATTTTGTGCCGTGTTTATTTGTATACATACACATATTGCAGTAGACAGTGAAAGGCTTCAGAGGACCGCTCAGATCTGGATCTATGGTGTAGTTGCCTGACCAGTTCTTTCCATTCAGTCTGTAAGCTTCACATGACTCTCTGTACACCGCTGAGACGGAGGAAGAGAATGACAGAGACTTAAGCATTCTCATTTTTCACCAACAAAACATCAATAAAAAGGAATCTCCTCAGTAAAGAATACTCACAGTTATGACAAACTTCCCCTTTGTAGCCTGTGTTGTTACACACACACAGAAAGTCGTTCCAGGACTGAATACACCTGCCTTCATGTTCACATGGGCTTGGAAAGCACCTGAAAAAAAGGGATGGTTGACATTTCAATAATGCCCTTCAAAATACTACGTTTGTCAAAATACGTCATATGCCTTGTTCTCCTTGGCCACACTTTTGTTGCATTTGATACAAAATAAATTAGGTTTTGCAAATGATGTTAATGTTAGTTCAATTCATTTGACAGACAAATTGTAAAATCAAACCCAGCACACTAACTGGATTTCTCATTGTCTCATAACGGTATCTTTCGTCATATCATTTACATCAGTGTTTTTAATTAGCATGGATATTTGCCCTCTGTGGAGTCTTGTTTCTCCTTTTTGAAACTCCCTGACATTTGTGAGATCTGATTATGATGCTGTTTCATTACAGTTTTCTCTTTTTGACAACAATTCTCATTATCATTAATGTTTTGTCTGGCCTCATATGACTACTGCCTGTTACTGACAATGATATTAGGTTAAGAGATAAACACTTCATTACACACACACACACACACACACACACACATGTTGTGTTTCCATGTTTTATGGGGACTTTCCATAGACATAATGGTTTTTATACTGTACAAACTTTATATTCTATCCCCTAAACCTAACCCTACCCCTAAACCTAACCCTCACAGAAAACTTTCTGCATTTTTACATTTTCAAAAAACATAATTTAGTATGATTTATAAGCTGTTTTCCTCATGGGGACCGACAAAATGTCCCCACAAGGTCAAAAATTTCGGGTTTTACTATCCTTATGGGGACATTTGGTCCCCACAAAGTGATAAATACACGCTCACACACACACACACACACATGCACTCACACACACATGCACTCACACACACACACACACACACACACACAAACGAACACAAATAAAGTTTGTACACCTATCAGTGATCCCGCATGTGCCCAGCAGCACTTCGGCGTATCTGCCCCATTTCCTCTGCAGCATGATATCTATATCCACTGGCTCATCATCTATAAAGATCTGCTGCATGCAGCCGTGAAAGCGCGACAGCTTGGTAACGCAGCGAACCGTGTTATTGGTTTTAGGACAACCTGCAGAAGAGCCAGCACCATAAATATAGTCATGATCTCATTATCTTTGCAGCTATACAGTACATTCAATTAATTTTCATTAAGTATAGATTAAGGCAGTATTTTGACTGTATAAAGTATATGTTATTAGATGTGCTTTTTATCTATGTATCTATTTAACCTTTTTATAATTAATCTGATTATATTATGCAAATTTGAATTGGTGGTATTTAGATGGTAACACCATTGTATTTTAACATAGAGCTCAGATGATGACCGTATTCAATGTACCATGCTATTTACAGCTCCAAGGTAATTCAAAGAATCGTATTACCTTATGTCAAAAAAACTAAACATAACCGTACCATAGTTCCATGTCCTAAACAAATGGTAATACCAAGGTACATTTTTGTTAGTGTAGTGCTATGGTATTAAATATAACATTCCTTATATTCTACATTCTGTCACTCACCTCCAAAGAAGTAGCGGTCTCCTGTGCGAACTGTGAAGGGGTTGGTGATCTTCAACGGTGAACTCTCGTCCTCGTCAATAGTGATGGTCAGCAAGTTGTCTTTGGCAGTCAGGTCCACCGTGTGCCAGAAGCCATCATTTAGACGGTATCCTGGGAAAAGACAAGAAAGGACAATCTTCAGATAATTCTTTATCTTTTTGGCCCAGTTTTGGTCCAATCGTAGCCAGGTCAATGACCCCCCCCACACACACACACATTTTACTTGTGTGCACCTCATTCGGATGGCAAAACGACCAAGGGGGACCCTACTGGTAGAGAATCTATAGCCCACCCTAAATACCAAAATAACCAACCAAAGTTCTCATCCAAATACCGGCCCTTGGTCCAACTAACTTCATTGCAGATTCATGCATCCTCTACCCTTATAGTTACTATAAGATTCTATTCAATAACATCACATACAGACAGGCTTATTGAAATAATAGTGTAAAGCAGTCAATGGAAAGGAGGAGGCGAGAACCGCCTTGACAATATAAATAATAGTTTAATTATAAACTTAAAAGACAACAAACACACACATGACGGACATGTCTGTAAACTATCTCTCTCTCCCGCACAATCCTCCGCAGTCTGCCTTTATCCCTCTCGGAGGCTTGATTAGCCTGATAAGGGACCGGGTGTGTATAATCACGACCCGGCCCCACCCTCTGCCCTGCCACAAATAGTATTACTAATATTATAAACACAGTGACTGTAAGACATACCTGCAGCAAAGCGTAATCTCTTGTTCCCAGGTTGCACGAGAGTGACGTTAACCTGTCCTTCACTCAGTCCCAGCTCCAGTGAGCCCAAATCATCTGCAAACCTGGTGAACATCAGAAGCCCTGTGTAGTCCCAGGAGCGGAACTTAAACTTCACTGCCAGACGGTTCTTCCGGAAGAATCCAGGTAGCTGCAGGTAGTTGTTGGGCCCTGCAAAGGTCATGGGCTTCCAGAGGAGGTCACGGCACGTATAATGCATCTTTTTCTGAAGAATGGAAAAGCAAAATATTTTTTAAACTTTTGAATTTGCCTATACAGCAGGCCCCTTAAAAGTGACATCTTATGTGATTATAACACTATAACTTGTGCCTGACTGATGTGGCTTTTTCAATGGCTGGTTCATATTTAGAGAGCAAGGTGGCTAATGGCATAATGATACCATGCCATATACAGTATAACACAATTTAATGATAGCAAATGAGACATGCACAAAATTGTGGAAATTAAATAAATACTTACTTTATTCAATATTTATCAGACAATTCACTTAAATATTTTGTAACTATTTTAAAGAGAAAAATGTGGGTTATCCATCGACATGGCTGTTGGTAGATTTGGAAATTGACAACACAAGTTGGACACTTTCTTTTAATCGGCCAGGCAGGAATGTTGTCAATTGATCATCTCAAATTGTCCAAATATTATCAATCTTGCCAATATATTTATCACAATTATTTACCTAATGTTGATTGGTAGTATTTTAGGACAATTCACGTGCCTTTTTAGGAGCAAGTCGAATTTCAGGCTCCTGGTATTTTGTCTTGTAGATGACATTGATTCCATTGATAAAGATGTTCTCCATGCAGCCACGAAAGTTTACCTTACCGGGGAGGTGGGGTACATCTTTCTCAATCACCCCGCCAACATAAATCTAAAGAGGAATTGGACATTGTCAGGATATAAGTAAACATATAACAACTGCCATAAATAAGGTAATTCAAAACGTTTCTTGCTTTTGTATCTGACAATCTTAGGGGATCCTAACTTCGCTGACTCTTTTTTTGTCAAGACTTTGTCTTTATGTCTGTTATTTCCTTGTAAATTTCCATCTTCATTTGTTTAATACAACTCAGAGTCATATTACATTTATAATGTGTAGGAAAGTAAGTTAAAATTGTTTATGTGTTGGATCCACCACCATCAGGTTCTCTCACCTGTTTGTCCAGGTCGAGGTATTGAAACTCTCCATTAAGGATGGTGGTCTCAGTTTGGCTGTCCAGAGTGAAGTTAACCTCTCGGCCGTAGCGCCTGATGGTGACATAGTGCCAGTGCTGGGTGTCCAACAGGTTGCCCAGCCTCATAGTGGTCATGCCATTTGTGCTATGAACTGTGCTGCTCCCTTAAGTAGATCAGAAAGACAGTCATGATATACGTTATCACAAGATTGCCTTTTTTAGTCTAGCACCTAGTGATTTCAGACCTTGATCAATATGCATGACCCCTATTAAATATTCCTCCATTTATATAGTTGGCCATACTTGATTCCAAATCCCTCAAATTTTAAATTTCCTGAACAATGTCTCCTAAGATTTTGTAATCTATTTACCTCTGTGAAAGACTGTGTAGTCTTATCATTATTAGTTATCATTACCCAGGCTGATGTGTACGTATAGCTGTCCATTCTTCAGCTCTAGCGTGATGGAATCTCCCTGCAGGCCCTCACTGTGCAGAAGGACGCCATCCTTCTCCAAGGTTTTAAAGTTCAAAGCGTAGTGGTCTTGAAGTGTCCTCATCCGGCCCCGTGGGAATGAGTATGCCACCATATCATCCCCCTCAAACTGCATCACATATGAGTCTGTTAGGGTCAAATGTCAAGAAGATTGTTAAAGATTGGATTAGGAGATTTTATTTGTCCTAAAGATTTTAACATGAAATAAGCAAGCAAACGGCTTTCTTTCTAGCCATCCCAAACAGATTAAAAAGGTTTTGTGCTGACTGGCATGTAAAACAGCTGTGGTAAGCTGCTTTATGAACTGTGTGATTGTGATCAATACGTCGATTCAATTTAATTGAACCAAATGCATTTGAATTCAGCAAGGGAGGTCATGATCAATGTCTCGACAAGTTATCCTTGTTAATACTGTTTCTACCATGCATGAAACAGCATACAGTGCTTATTTACATGGATATTGAATTAACACGTGAATATTTTCAATATATAGATATCTACTGTATATCTAAAAATTTACCATAAGCCTTTTTGTGGCTTTTGTGGCTCTAGATAGTATAAATAACTCTGTTATATATCAAATTCACTGTTGCTGTTCAGTCATTATGACATCAATTTGCAGGCCAACCTGGAAAGCTAAGTCATCATGAGTTTTCTCAGGACTTTTCAATGTGTTTTTAGAATAGAGTTTTTTGATTTTATGAGTAACTGTGAATTTTGAAGCTGCTTTTTTAATTGTATTTCTTGTTGTTGAGTTTACTTTCTTGTCATCCAGGAAAATTGCTATAGTCCTTATGTAGCCACTTGTTAACAATTATAATTTTTTTTAAAACACGGTGGTTTCAGAATTCACATTTGAGGTAGGAGTGTTTAATTTATTGTAGTACAAAATGTGAAAGTCTTTCAAAGTACAGTTAACCATAAGAGAAGTATTAGCGAAAATCGCTATTCTATGAAGCAGAGAAAATACATTTAATGGAACACACGTTTATTGGTAACCATGCTAATTCTCTTCTGGATTTTAGGGCTACAAATCGAACAGCTTTGTAAGTCGCTGTTTTACTCGCTGCACCGTAAAACAAATCACCAGAATGTGTGCTATGTAAAAACAGATTTTGATTAATGCTCTAGTTGGCATCCCAAAGGTCCGGTTAACATTACAAAGCACTGAAGAGATTTTCATATTAGTTTTTGGCTGCTGATAATATATAAACAGCTGCCAGTAGTGACCCAGTCCAGACTTGCAGCCCCTGTCCAAGTCCATACATGTGCTAAGGTTTCTCAGCTGTTTACCATAAGCACAGCCATAGACCTCTAGCCGAAGGCCGATCTTGCCTCCGTTGTCAGTGTTCCATCCCATGGGGTAGATGCGCAGATGTTTGGCAGTGAACGCATAATGAAAGACGTTCCTCTTCACCTGGTAGTAATTCCAGTTGCCAGGCAATGTCTGAGAGACAAAAAATCTGATATTCAAGTCCCTATGAATCTGACACACAACTTAAAATAAACTGATAAAAGTTATAAACTTTCCTCAGCTAGCAAATTCTACACCATAAGCTTACTTATAAATCCTAAATAGTTTTGACACAAAATGCTGATAAATATACGCCTATGACTGCACAATTTAATACTAAGTATAAAATAAGTATAAATAATTAAGTATATATGTTTCTACATTTCTTGGCATCTGCAAACAGCCTACAGTTGGGCTAATGTACTATTTTCCTTCAGGGAACATTTTGGGGAAAAGTTTATTCTGATTATTACTGTAAATAAATTATGAAGAAACACCACTTTCTGCCACTCTAGTCTGTGTGCTACAGACATTTTTCTCTGCTTTGTGACGAGCCAAGAACATTCCTTGGCTGTGGTAAAATCACTGTGGCACAGGGCCTCTCGTGGCTTATTGCTTTATTCTCTTGACCTGTCCAGAATGACTGCTTTCAACCAAACATTGAGACTTGATCAGCACAAGTACCAAATATCAGTTGTTGGGCTCTTCAACCACAACTACATACTGTATACAGACAGTGTTTACCATGTTGCCTCCTTTCATGACATATGGAGTCCACGCATCGAATCGGTCACCATACAGCAGCATGTATTTGGTGATCCAATCATAGGAGTTAAAGGTGCCCTGAGTAGCAATAGCCATGATATGATACTTCCTCCCCAAGTCAATCTGCATCCATGGCTGCCTGTCTTGAGGGGACGGAGACCACCCACTGCTCCCTACATCATCATACACAAACACATCATAAATAAAACACATGTTTGTCCAAATCTATGCCATTTTGACTCTAAGATGTTTGTGACAAGACATTCTTCTGGCAAAATCACTTACCATACAGTTTGGCAAAGTGTGCAGAGTAAAGAAAGTTATATCTAGATGATGCATGGAAAGAGGATGCATAGAGTGGAGAGATGAGTGGATCTAAGCATGGCCCTAAACAGAGAGAAAGAAACAGAAAGAGATTGAATTATATTCAGCAGCATTGTTTTCCAGTAGCATTCCATAAAGCAGAAAAAAATACATACACAAATTACCTTAAACACATGTACTGTATAATAGCTTTAGCTGAAATTGCAACTCAAATTATAAATAAGAGAGAGAGAGGGGTGCACTTTTGTTGTTATAGCTGAAGGTTTTGGGTGTGAGAGAAACGAGGATTCAAGCGCAGATTTAACTAAAAAAGGCTTTTTTAGTTAACTCTGCAACTCTGGAGAAGAGTCAGGCAGGATGGCGGTGACTGCTGGGCAGAGGTCAGGCAGGCTTTGGACAGCAACTGCAAATGGAAGGTCAGGCTTGGCGGCAGTAGCCTCTAGCGAATGACCAGGTCATTCCAGGGTGACAATCTGCAGATGGGCTGGGCTGGAGAGAATGCCTTCATAGGTAGTGTGGCTCAGTATCACACAAAAGGAACAAACAGGATCAGACTGACAGGAAGAAAACCTGTACAGGGATAACATCCACAGTGACAGACATGGGACAGAAAACACAGGGAGGTTAAATAGGGAAGGAAATTATGAGGGTAATGAGGGAAGTCAGGTGAGGCAAATAAACTGATAACAAGGTCATAAGGGGGGTGGGGTATCACTCACGACTGAACTAACATGAGTCCACATGAAAATGAGAAAACACAAAGCCAATTGCACTCAACAAATACACAAGACACAAGATCACATATTAATGAAAAACAAAAAAAGCCATTTGTTCACACAACATGACACATAAACTGTATCAGAATTCAGCCACAAAGTGATAAACAAAATCAACGGAATTGGCTGAACCCTGACACTACCCGTCCTCAAAGGGACGGACCAGGGCAGGGCTGGAGGCACGGGAAGTACAAACCGATTGATGGATGCAGGGAAAGGGTTAAGAAAGGGGGTGGGTTCCAGTAACCTGGGAGGAGGGTGGTGGAAGGGGGTGGGTTCAGCAGCTAGGAAGGAGGTTTGAGGAGGGGGGAAGGGTCCGACGGATAGGGGAGACGACCACTGGACAGAGGTCAGGCATGTAGGTGGCCTCTGGAGAAGAGTCAGGCAGGATGGTGGTGACCGCTGGGCAGAGGTCAGGCAGGCTTGGGACAGCAACTGCAAATGGAAGGTCAGGCTTGGTGGCAGTAGACTCTAGCGAATGATCAGACAGTGTGGCGGAGGCTTCTGAACAGAGGTCAGACAGGCTCGAGACAGCAACCACAGGCGATGGGTTAGAAGGGTCCAATTTGGCAGCAGCTACTGGGGACTGGACAGGCCCATCGATGGCCACAGAAGACTGGTAAGGCTCGTCCAGGGACAAGGGGGACTGGAAAGGATAGGTCATTGGCCAAAGGGATCTGGAAAGGCTCGTTGATGGCTACAGAGAACAGGACATGCTTGTTGATGGCCACGGGGTACATGACAGGCTCATCGACAACCACGTTTTATTTAAAAAAATAACGTTTTTGAAATTGATGACTTGGACCAAATAATTAAGAAAAGCAGCCACTAAGTGCCCAGCATATAGATGAGAACTTCTTCAATACTGTTTAAAAAGCATCCCAGGGTGATACCTCAAGAAGTTGGTTGAGAAAATGTCAAGAGTACATGTCTCCAAAATCTAGTCAAAGTGTGGCGCCTTTGAAGATGCTAAAATATAACAGATTTTTTTTTGTTTCGTTTTTTTCTTTGTCACAACATAATTCCCATATTACCATTTCTATTATTCCATAGTTGTGATGACTTTAAAATTATTCTAAAATAAAGAATGAGTAAGTGACCCTAAACTTTTGAACGGTAGTGTATGTGTGCATGTGTGTGCATACATAGCTATAGTTTGGGGATAAAATTAGCCCTAGAAGTGAGCTCAACTTTTGGGAAAATTTGGGATCTCATCAATTAAAAATATATAAATAAGCAATAGTGTTTTTTTTTTCTTCTCAAAAAGTTATTTTAAAGCTTGGGTTTGGGTGTGGGTTAGGGTAAGTCTATTATAATTACAATTAGCTTTATATAAAAACAGTAGAAGTCTATGGCATATCACCATTTAGCTAAGTAAACATGTGTGTAAATTTCTATATAAGAAAAAATCATTTGCACTTCACATATGATTACATACCAAAGAGAATGAAGAACAATGTTTACCTTTATTACAGTTGTATAGGTATACACAAATGTTTTTGCATCTGAGTGGACGGGTAGAACAGAATATAAATCAGGCCATTTTAGCAAATATTACCGTGGCATTTCATTAGTCCACTGTTACACAAATCCCTGCTTCATTTAGACCTGGCAACATTTCAGCTTAATCTAAACAGCAGCGTCAGATAAACCCACCTCAATTTCACCCTTTCAACAGAGCTCTAATGAACCCATCTGCCCAAATGGTATCAGCAATCATAATTCATCCACCGCACCTCACTAACTACAGCAAACACATAAACCAAGAACTGACAGAGAACAGGAAGTGAAAAGAGATCTACATTATGTAGAGCTATCAAGATGAAATACCAACCAGGAGTACCAGGAGACAGTATGTGGCTAGAGGCAAACAGTCTCCCCAATAAGTAGATAGAATGAGAGAAATTAACCATATACAACAACAATCATGTACCCTCACCCATAGCATTCCTTTTGTCCCATTGACATTTATTCATGTAGATGCTTTTATCTAAAGCAACTTACAAGGTAAAAGCAGTACAAAACAAACTGCAACACAAAGTCCCATAGCTGATATAAACAAGTAATTCAAAAGTTTCAAGCTGTGTTTATATTTTATTGGGTAACCTTGAGTATGGAGTATATAGAGTGCTTATTTAGATATTAACAGAACAGCTATGTCTTCAGAAGTTTTCTAAAGATTGTGAGGGATTAGACCGATCATAAATAGTTTGAATGGTCATTTCATCTTTGAAGGACAGTGTGTTTGGTTTGGTAAAATTATTCATTACATAATTTACAACTAAAAATACAACTTTCTTTTTGTGCCACTGGACATTTTACCCAGAATATGGTCAACAACACTTCAGGTTTTGGCCACTGGGAGCAGTGGTTCGAATTTTGGTAAGCACAGATCAATTTCAGCAGCAGAAATTCAGAGTGAGATCAATCTGAATCTCAAAGGTTCTAGATAATGACATTGTGCCCTACAACAATCAATCAGTTAAATCACACACTCTTACAAGAAGGTTTTAGTTTTTGTGCACTTTGCATTTCTTACCTGACTGTACTCTGGGAAAAACTTGCTGAAAAAAGTCCTCAGAAGCTTGCTAAATCTGACAAAACTTACTTTTGGTGTATACTTGAAGGAAAACATGTCTTTTATATTCTAAAAATGTGTTATCTTTCCTTTTTCTTTTAATGGTGGGGTGTGGGTGGGTGTAATTGTAGTTTATAGTAATGATAAATAGCTAAATATTCAAAACAATAGAACAATAGCAGTCTATGTTATGATCCCAGTTAAGTAAATGTGTTTCTCAAGGTGGTTTTATCATGTCTTGTAGCAAACGCAAAGAGACGGCAGAGTAACCCTGAGGGAGATGGACAGAGAGATAGAAAGAGGAAAAGATTGTGCGTGCATGCGTGTGTGAGCGTGCTGTTGATTCACCACATTGTAAAATCCATGATAGCTTTGTATTGGTAAAGAAGATTGCAAGATATCTGTAGAATTTGGACATTGATATAACAATCACAACATTAGATTCTGATTTCTAAATACTCTTTTTCAAATTGACAAATTGTAGTCTTTATTCATCACAACTTAACATGCTAAATTGTATCATGTACAAGACAGCTCAACACATTTTTATAATACATGATAAAACATCTATGGAATTTCCTCCTAACATTTTTTACTATTCAAAACAGAATAAGACTTATTTTCCAGCCTCTAATATTAGCCTGGACTCTAAATACTCCCATAAGAAATAGCACCCATCCATTTATTTATTCAGATATAGGCTGATAAATGAATCGATTGAATGTGACCCAGTCTCATCTCTCTCTCTCTCTCTCTCTCTCTCTCTCTCTCTCTCTCTCTCTCTCTCTCTTAAATAAGGTGCAGGGGTTATTGTCTGTGACTGTGCTCTAACTTGAAGTTTGCAGCGCCCTCTTCACTAGATATGAGATCATTGATTTCCACCCTGTGCTACTCTTTTCCCCAGCAGCTAAGCAGAGCAGCGAGAAGCATTAGAGTTATTAAAGCACTCAGAGCAGAAGTGCTGCAGGTTAAGCTGAGAAAATCCAATAACACCACATAGACACATACAGAGCCACACACTTGTGCAAAACTCATGGCATCTAAAGACAAAGCTGCAAAATGCTTAAATCCACACTTTCCTGTCTATGCATGTTGACAGCTTAAATGAGAAAGATGTCATCTTTTGAGTGAATCTAATGAAACCTGTTGTAAAAAATATTGTAACAGTAATGAGAATTGCCATTGAGAATAATGAGAGTTACAGAAAAAAAATCCTTGAGGGGAAATAATGCTTTCATTGTGCTGTATTTCTATGAAAATAATGTCCAAAATAGGTATTATTTGTATCATGCAAAATATTATATTTGATTTGATTTGATTTTGGGGTGAAAAGTGACCTGATCATGTTTCTATGACATCTGTGTGCATATTGTGTTCCATTCTTCCAAAACAATCTCACTGCAATTGTTAAACTTCATTTTACTTCCATATGATGCTCTCTCTCTCTCTCTCTCTCTCTCTCTGTCTCACTCTGCGAGTGCATGTTGGGAGTGAGTGCGGTGAGTGCTGCTGAGAGTGTGCTGAATGTGAGTTCTCTACTTTCTTTCAAAACTTTTGTTTCTCTGTTGATGCTTTGAGGAGTTGTTTAGAGGAACAGTGTTCATTGGGGTTCATTGGTGTGTGTTTGGTGGAGGCGGCGGCGGCCGGCGTGGCTGTCAGCATGGCTGCAGCAGGTGAACACACTAGTTTGCACAAACTCACGCGCCGACACGCTATTAAATTTTCTCCGCCTAACGGGTGTTCGGTTGAGGATTGTAGTCTAGCGGTGGGTGAGATTGTCGGTTATGACAGTATAAAATCGGCTTCTAGGATGAATAGTGCCGTTGTGATTTTTTAGACAGTGTTGGACAAAGTAAATCAGTTGCTTGAAAGTGGAGTTGTGATTCAGGACACATACACACCAGTTCTGTCTCTTGTAAACCCTGCCAAAAAAAGTCATTATTTCGAATATACCCCCGTTTATGAAAAATGAGCTTTTAGAAAAAGAGCTAGGCAGACATGGAAAACTAGTGACTCCGATAAAGATGATTCCTATCAGCTGCAAGTCTCCTCATCTCAAACACGTTGTGTCTTTTAGGAGACATGTACACATGATTCTTAAAAAGAGAAATGAAGAGCTAAATCTAGTGTTTAAGTTCAAGGTTGATGACTTTGACTACACTGTGCATGTAACATCAGAGACGATGAAATGCTTTGGGTGTGGGACTGTTGGGCATGTGTTTCGCTCTTGCCCTGAGAGAGCAGCGGATTCGCCGCCCGTTCGGGCCGAAAGCGGAGTTTCTTTACCTGGCGAACCGCAGAGAACTGTGCAGGAAGAAAACCGAGATGATAGCGATAAGGAGAATGAGCAGACAGAAAATGTAACGAGTGAACAAAAGCGCACAAGATGGTTTAAACAAGGTTTTAAATGTTGGTCAAACCGCGACTAGAGTAGCTGTGTCAGTGTTGTTTAATGAGGAAGATGTTTTTTTGGATGCTGAAATTTCCAAACTGTCAACAAAGAGGAAAAATCCAGAAATTAAATCAATCACTGAACAAAATGCAAAAGTATCAAAAACGAATCCTATGAGCTGTTCTTCTCAGTCAGATGATGGGTTGATGAACACGCAAAAGTCTGAAAGTGATGTTAATGGAGACACACAGATGGATGTGGAGAGTGCTTACTCTTTCACAAAAATTCAGTCCTTTTTACAAAGAACTAAAGGGTTGAGATTGGTTAAAATTTATGATTTTTTCCCAGACTTAAAGTTGTTCATTGATTCAGTCAAATTGTTCATGAAAAATACAGAAAACCCTGGCCAACTGACCTTTACAGATCAAGAAATTTTTCGTTTAAAAAAATTTCTTATTAAAGCGAGAGCACAATTAGTTAATGATGGTTAAGTGTCTTTTGTTTGTCTTTTTCTTTGTTTGTGTTAACCTCTCTGTTCTGTTTAAATGCAACTTAACTTTTACTATGTGTGACATAAAGTTGGGTTCTTTAAACGTTAATGGTGCTAGAGAGGATGTGAAGATAGTTTCTCTCATCAGTTTGTTTAGAGTTAAAAAACTAAATGTAATTTTTTTACAAGAAACACATAGCACAGCTGAAAATGAAATCACGTGGAAGAAAGATTGGGATGGGGAAGTTTTTCTCAGTCATAAGTGTAGCAACAGTGGTGGAGTGGGTATTTTGTTTTCTAGAGATTTTTTACCCATCTCTTGTGTTACTGAGGAAATCATTGCAGGTCGCTTGTTAAAAATACAAGCTGTTTTTGAAAGTGTAAAAATGACTTTCATCAATGTTTATGCTCCTACTGTAGGCCCAGAAAGGGTGGTCTTTTTAAACATTCTAAACGATGTAATAAGCAACTGTGACACTGATGGATACATGTTCCTGGGTGGGGATTTTAACTGCACTGAGAATGCAGCTCTAGACAGAAACCACCCAGAACCACATGGAGCCAGTAAGAATTGTCTTGTAAAAGTAATTGAGATGAATGATTTATGTGATGTTTGGAGGTTTTTTCATACCACTCAGCGTCAGTATACTTGGACTTCTGTTAAAGATAATTCTTTGTCTTTGGCTAGGCTTGATAGAGTTTACTGTTTCAAACATCAGAGCAATGTTCTTGAAGGTTGTTCAATACACCCAATTGGTATTTCAGATCATTGCCTCGTACAATTAACATCCTTGTTAAGGATGTGAAATGTAGAAGTGCCTATTGGCATTTTAATGTATCCTTGCTTTCTGATAACACTTTTAAAGATGCTTTTAAGTATTTCTGGAGTGGTTTCACAAAAGAAAAATCTGAGTACAATTCATTATAACAGTGGTGGGACATAGGGAAGGTCAATATAAAACAGCTGTGCCTATAGTATACTCTCAATGTCACAAAGGACATGACTAGATCTATGAAAACTTTGGAGAGTGAAATAGAGAAGCTGCAAAGTTTGGCAGACTCAACAAGAGAAGGAGAACATTTTAAAATTCTTAAAAAGAAAAAGTCAGCTCTATCTAACCTGTTGGGTTTCTCTGCTCAAGGTGCTCTGGTTCAGCTCACGTTATCAAAATATTGCCAAAATGGATGCACCTTCTCATTTTTTTTCGGCCTTGAACGAAAAAATGGACAAAGGAGGCTTATGCACTCTCTGCGGTCCAGCACTGGACAATTGCTGCAAGAGTCTGTGGACATTCGTAAATCTGCAGTTGATTTTTACGAGAATCTTTTCAAGAGTGAGTTCCAAGAGAGATCAGAGGTGGCGCAGTCTTTCCATGAGGGCTTACCCAAGGTTTCTGAGGAGGCTAACATGGAGTTGGATGCTCCAATCTCTGCTGATGAACTATATTCTGCGTTGCAGAGTCTAGAAAGCGGTAAATCTCCAGGTATTGATGGACTTCCTGTGGATTTTTTTTTAAAGCTTTCTGGCCTGTGATTGGCAAAGACTTGTTGCTTGTTCTCAGAGACAGTTTAAGAAAAGGACATTTACCTTTGAGTTGCAGCAGAGCAATCATCACTCTTCTCCCCAAAAAAGGGGATTTACAAGAGATAAAGAACTGGAGGCCGGTTGCTCTGCTCTGCACGGATTACAAACTTTTGTCAAAGGTGTTGGCAATGAGACTGAAAAACGTTATGGAGTATGTCATTCATGTTGACCAGACTTATTGTATACCCAATAGGTTGATATCTGATAATATTATTTTAATTTGTGATGTTTTAGACCTCTCTGATTCATTGGGTTGCGAAATTTGTCTGATTTCAATTGACCAAGAAAAGGCATTTGACAGAGTCGAACACCAGTATTTGTGGCAAACGTTAGATGCGTTTGGGTTCAGATCTGGCCTAGTAAACATGATTCGAGTCTTGTATAGTGACATTGAGAGTATTTTAAAGATCAACGGTGGTTTAAGTGCTCCTTTTAAAGTTCATAGGGGGGTCAGACAGGGATGTTCATTATCTGGCATGCTGTACTCCTTAGCCATAGAGCCTCTTTTGCACAAATTAAGAAAATCTCTTGTCGGTGTAAACCTTCCTGGATGTGAAACCATTTTTAAATTATCTGCTTATGCCGATGATGTTGTTGTCATTGTTAAAAAACAGGAAGATATAGACACCCTTGTAGAAAATATTAATGGTTTTGGCGTTTTGTCATCTGCCAAAATTAACTGGGGAAAAAGTGAAGCTGTGACAATCAGTAACGAGTTAAGCAGAAAACTTGTTTTACCTGCCGGGTTAATTTGGAACAAGGGTGGTTTTAAATATCTTGGTGTTTATCTTGGAGATTATACTTTTCTGTGTAAAAATTGGGACAATGTTTTAGAAAAAGTTGAAGGACGTCTCAAGAAATGGAAATGGATCTTGCCACACATGTCTTTTAGGGGTCGAACACTTGTGATTAACAATTTAGTGTCATCAATGCTGTGGCACCGTCTATCATGTGTAGACCCTCCTGCACAACTGCTGGCTAAGATACAGGCAGTGTTGGTGGACTTCTTCTGGGACCGGCTGCACTGGGTCCCACAGAGTGTACTGTTTTTGCCAAAGGAGGAAGGAGGGCAGGGACTCATTCATCTCGCCAGTAGGGGCGCTGCGTTCCGACTCCAGTTCATCCAGAGGCTTCTTGTTGGGCCTGCAAACCTTGTCTGGAGACCCTTAGCCAGAACTATATTGATCCGAGGTGGGAATTTGGGTCTTGCTGAGCCTTTGTTTTTAATGGACCTGAGTGCTAAAAAACTGTGTAACCTTCCAAAGTTTTACCATGGACTGTTCACTGTGTGGGGGATGTTCCATAAAAAGAGAGTGGCAAGCTGCGAGTCCCTGTCATGGCTGTTGAAGGAGCCAGTGGTGAATGGCATTCGTTTCAACGTGGAACACATAACAGGGCCCTTCGTTATGCAGTTGTTCTGTGCGGCTGGGACTGTTACACTGAGACATGTGGTTGATCTGTGTGGACCAAATTTGATCGACACTGCAGGTCTAGCCTCTCATGTTGGAGTCAGATCGATAAGGGTCATAGATCAAATGGTCAGCAATTGGAAGCGTGAACTCACAAAGACTGAATTATCCTTGATAAAAGACTACTGTAATGGACAATGTCAACCAGTTGTTGATGATTCTTTTCCAGCATTGACTCTTTTTCCTGATTTTAAAGACTGCACTGGTCAACTGTTAGAGTCCAGAGAGACTCCCACAAATGAATTTGATGACATGGGAGGAAAAACGATGTATAAAATGTTTGTAAAAATTGTGAATAAAGATAAACTAAGTGGTCGGGCTGACACTCCTTGGAGAGCTCATCTGGGGCTTGACAATGAGGTCAGACCAGTATGGAGAGTGATTTACAAACCACCGTTGACCAAAAGGGCAGGGGACCTACAGTGGAGAATTCTCCACGGTAGTGTGGCTGTCAATGATTTCATTTCCATCATCAATCCTATTGTAAGTGAAGAATGCCCTTTTTGTTTACAGAGGGAAACAGTTTATCACTGCTTTTTGGATTGTAGCAGACTGTGCTCTTTTTTTCAGTTGTTGCAACAAATGTTCATGATGTTTGGAGAGCATTTTTCAAAGCATCTATTTATTCTTGGTTTCAGTTACAGTCAGAAAAGGAGATTGAAATGTCAATTGTTTAACTTTGTATTTGGTCAAGCAAAAATGGCTATCTACCTAAGTAGAAGGAATAAGATCGAAGAGTCCTTAGATTTTGACATAAACACTGTTTTTGTTAGAATGGTGAAAGCTAGATTGAAAGTTGATTTTGATTTCTACAGTTCCACAAATAATGTAGAGGAGTTCATAAACATTTGGTGTCTTAAAAATGTTTTATGTTCTGTTGTGGAGAATGTTTTGTGCTTTGGGAAAGTTTTGAGTTAAATCATGTTCTTTTGTAGAGAACTCTGTTTTGAAAAATAAAGAGTTTTTGAATCTCTCTCTCTCTCTCTCTCTCTCTCTCTCTCTCTCTCTCTCTCTCTCTCCTCTCTCCCTCTCTATCTCTAACTCATGTGTTGTATCACTGCAGGCTGACGCAGCACTTCTGTTATAGGAGATGTGTGAGCATATCACATGAGTTATCTCTCATCACTGGGAGGAGATGGCATTACACATGGGTCGAGCTAAACTGCTGGTTTGGAACACACTTTTTGGGCTTGTTAAGAGCATGTTGACTATCATACAGGTAGGAAGGCTTTGGTTAGCATTTTTAGCATGGTCAGCTGCAGAGGTAGGGGGGTGGGGGTGCACGTTGGTATGAATTATTCAGAGCAGGGCTGGGAGCACAGTAGGCGGCTGTCTTTGAATAAAAGCACAAAAGATAAACTCCAAAGGGATTATGAATATCAAAATCCAAATTCCCTGAGTCAATCCAAGAAAGTCACCCCCTTGCCACACACCCCCAAATAACACCCTCTCCCTGAATCTTTCACACCTTTCTGCAATGGATCTTTTCAATTGCACCGACCACCAGCATTTGAAATCTATTCAACAAACACACACACAGATGGGACATATTTCAGGAAGGACATATTAGATACTGATAACTGATAAAGAGTACATTGTAAAATAATTTCCCTGTAATGAGAGAGCATCCATTTTAAGTCGGGACAATTTCCACTTCCTCCCTCCCTCTCTACCAAAGATTTATGACAGTGAATCTGAAGCAAGAGTGCAGAATTAGAGCTGTTTAATCTCCATGCTCAGTGCTGCTTGAATTATCTCCTTGAGACAATACATCATTTTGAAGCACTCATTCTTGTCAAATAATTTGTAGTGAGGTGGGAGGCAAGCAAAGCCCCACTTTTGGGATTTCAGAACACATTATTGTTTCAAAATGTGTTGTTATAGTTTCAACACATTATGCAGCACAATTCCTATTAGCATACAATAGATTGCACTCTCATTCACACAAGACCTCATCATGAAACACTATCCAGAGATGACAAGGGCTTACATTAATAATTCAAAATGGCTAAATTAAACTTTAGCTAAAGTCGCTTTGATCAAGCTTGTAAAGTCACATTCCACAAACCCACAAATTGACAGTAAAAATGTGTATTACAAGATTGAAGACACAATACACCCCCATTCTAAAGGCTCGTGTGATGACAAAAACATCAGTGTTTATAATAGAATATGTGCAAACACTAACAGATACATTATTAGACCAAGGTCAATTTTATATCATGGGTTAGCAATTGCAAGTAGGCTATCCTTTTAAAGCAGACTATGTTAAATAGCAGACCAAGTAAAATATTGCAAGCATTCCTGTAACTATAAATTAAATACAAAAATGACTTTACTAGCTAGTGTTTTGATATTTATTCAATTACAATGCTTCTCTTTTTATTTATATTGCGATTAATATGCTGTTTTAAGGTAACCTTGGTGTGAATTCACAAGCAGTCTTTCTACGTCATTTGAATTTAGGAGTTCGTAGATAAGCTAGTTAATGCGCCCACCCTCTGCGCATAGGGTTGGTCCCACAACTTCATGGACTTACATCAAAATTCACCGGAAAACACATTTAAACACTAAAAATACTGCTAAATGTGCAAATAAATTCTTTCAACAGTCTAAGTGAAACCCGCGTGTCCTTTGCGCGTGTCCCCTTCGCCGCGAGACGCACCTTGCCATGCAGAAACTTGCCTAAGTGAGCGCGCGGAAGCACTGCAATGCAGAAAGAGTCCGGCAGACTCAGGCAGAGCCGCGAGCGAGGATTCAGGACAACATCAATGCTTTAATTCCACCACAAAACCTTCTAGATCACACACAGAGATTAGGAAAAGAAACATTCCTATATTAGTTTTACATTCTGTTTTCTCACTGATGACGTAGGCTACATTAAATGCTCACAAATTGTCATTTAGGATAAACAATTATATTTTAGAAACATTTTGTCCTTGCTATAATCACGCAAATGCCCTGTATTGGACAAATAAGACATATGTAGTGCATTTTGCACCAGCGGTTTGACTTACGTGACGAGCAATGCTGAAAAGCGAGAAAGAGTAAGCAAGGGCCAAGAATTTTGATGCCCATTCTTTCCGGTAGACGGCCCCCGCTTAGGTGAGTAAATCAGATGTTATCCTCTCCGCGTAACCGGACAGTCCAGCATAGTTCAGCCGTTCTTTCGGGAACTTTGACTCGCGCGGCTTCAACTCTCCCGGCCGGGATGGCGACAGGCTCGCTCGCTTGAGCCGGGCGCGCGTGCAAGACAGTGGTGCTGATGCTGCTTTTTGACGGGAGCGCGCATACTTTCATTAAGTAAAATGCATTGAAAAGCTTGATACAAGTGTTGACCTTTTGCTCGCAAGAAACACCTAAACACTGTGTTTTAAATGATACAGAGAGAAAGCGGAGTTGTTGCATGGTTTGTGTGTAGGCTACAGTGGACAGCCACAATTTTAGTGTTCTTGTTTGCGATGAGGGAGGGGGCGCGAGAACCTTTTGAATTCAAGCAACAGTACGGCCTTGCTCATTACTCATGACTGCAGCAAATATATAGTTTCAGAAGTATGATGGTACAGGCCATTAACGTCATTATGTCGTCACAAAATTCACATCAAGTCCACATTCCCTGTGCCTCCCTTCCTCTTATTACTACAATCAATCAAAGTCGCGCTGCTTACAATCTGATTGTATATTTACTGCGTGTGTTTGGGTCGGTGCAAGGTGCAAAGACGGCTTTGTGTTGAAAGAGGCGCTCTATCCTCTGTGATCTTAAAAGGCTTTGGGGTTAAGAAGTGGGTTTGTAGGGCATCAGCAGAGCAGGGTGGAAGATGGGACATGCACAGGGGCAGAGTGGGATTTGCAGCGTTTCTTATCAAATCAGATTGGAGTTTTATCACACTCCCTCCTACTTACAATTATCTTACACACTATGCTTTAATATTACTCATTCAAGAATATGAATATGCGGGTGAATGTCGACTAAAAAAAAGGGATTAACAAGAATTAGATTTTTTCTTTCATAAATGATTGCCCCTATAAAATCATCGTTCAACTCGTAAGGAATCTGCTCTGTGTTTATGCTGTATTGTCTGCCGTTGTCTTTAGGCCGGATAAAGGTAAAGAACACACTAGTGTAATGGCAGCCAGCCGGTATGTGATTTTAATTTGTGTCTGTGTGTCACAATGGCATACACTGATCAAATGCCTCATATGAGCACTAGATGGCACACATAAGTCATAACATGAAGTTTGCAGTGAAATGAATGCCAGAATGGTAAACCACATAAGATATATAAGACATTTAGTCACTTCTCTCTATTTCAACAGGTGACCTCTCTTTAAAGAGGAAATAATGTATTTGTAAATGACTCAGTGACAAATTGATGCATGTGAGGGAAGTTTCACATACACAGCTGTTTGGTTTGCTATAGTCTCATTGTAGTCATTTGTCTGGTTTAAGCTTGGTTTTGGTTCAGTTCTGGTTCAGTGAAAGCCTGGCTGTGTAATATATGGGTGAAAAGTGAAACTTAAATCATTGTGATTGAAAAATGTGTGAGACTTTTGATCAGGTTACAGAATCACACAAATAGGGAGACATTGGGAAGTTACACAATCTAATCTAAATGTTTACACTTCCCTGTACACTCCAACCCCCCAACCTATTCCAACCTAACTGTTTTATTTGATGTCACTTGCATTTCTTATGGAAGTGTCTCTATTGCTCTTAAACACATTCTATTCTATTTAACATAATTGTTTAGATCTGATCACATCCCTATTTTTATCAGACTATATATGTAGTACATACATATGCATGTGTGTGTTTAGTTGTGTGGCTGTTCTGTGTATGAATTTTGCCTATGGGTATTTGCATTTCTGTCTCACCATTTTCCCCATTGGTTATCCCAGAATCATTTTGTAAACATTCTCAAAATAGCTTCACTGATGTGGACTTGTCTGTTAAATTTAAGACAAATCAGGCAAAAACTTGCATTATCTGACCATTCAGACTAAACATACAGAAACTATATGAAACCACATAGTCCAAATTTGGTTTATATTTAGTGGTGAATCTGTAGATACAGTAAGTCAACAATCTTAAGAAGGATCCAAGCTTTGTTCTGGCTTAAATTGCATTGGTTGTAAACATCTAAATCACCAGAGTTTATGAATGCAATTAAATTCCTCTACTGGGGGTGTGTTGGTACCTTTGGACAGGGGGATGGTGATTGTTGGTGTAGAAAGACTAGTTAAATTGTGCCCAAGACAAAAAATGGCCAAAACTGCAATTTCGAGTGGGGTGGCCAATGGGGTGGCTGTGGCAACCAT
Source organism: Xyrauchen texanus (assembly GCF_025860055.1). Lineage (NCBI taxonomy): Eukaryota > Metazoa > Chordata > Actinopteri > Cypriniformes > Catostomidae > Xyrauchen > Xyrauchen texanus. Next base: position 21,417,827 of record NC_068283.1, on the reverse strand, counting down.
GGACAGAAGCCTGGCCACCCCATTGGTCACCCCCTAGCTCCGCCCCTGGGGGCACCTACAGCCTCTCCGTGGCTCATCATCCACTGACAGGACAGCTGCTACAACAAGATGGTTTTGGCTGAGTTTATTGGGCAAATAAACAAATAAATACCCTGACTGCAAGCATTGGCCACCTGCCTGACACCATCCACCACAAACCTTCCTTGTAGTATCAGAAATTCCCATCTAAAAGAGAAAAGTACCAACTACTTCAAGAACTATGGATTTCCTTTAAATGTTGCCTGTTGTTCACTTGGTAAAACTTTACATTAACTTTATAGGCAAATTATATACAAACAGTCTTGTTCAGGTCAAAGGCCCCCACTATATCCATCTGACGCATAAAAAACCATACTATTGTTTACTGTTACTTCAGAATGCATTCACTAATATCAATGTGTACAACTTTGAATGTTAATGCAGAAATGATCAAGATCAATATCAATAAATGCTGTTCATTGTTGTTCATTGTTAGTTCTTAACTACTACGTTACATAATGTTAACATACTACCTTAGTGTAAAGTGTTAATGTTCAATTTATAAACAATGTGTTATTCTGACAAGCCAGCTTTGGTCACTCTTGACATCGAGGAAGTTAGCATGCTAGCCTGCTAGCTCTGCCAGCTACATTTTCAATAGCACTCGCTTTAGTGTGCAAGCAGTATTGTATTTTACAGAGCCCAGACTAGTCCTGTAATCATGTTCCACTTTACAGTTTTAAATAACCATGACTGCAGCTCAGCTCACAGGCTAGAATAGTGTTTGCCTTATCAGGGTGTCAGTGGTCATCAACCAACACCTTTCAAATGAAATTACCACCCATCATTCTCATATGATTTCATGTGCTCTCACAAGTAAAAGTAGAACAGAATTTATAAATTAGTCTACATGTGGGAAAGATTTGCACACATTTGCAAATGCATTGGGAAGCATGTAAAATGCCATCTTGACATTGCAGGCATACAGAGATACACAAGCACACGAATTAACTGAAATTGAAACACAATCCTAGTAACTGCTGCCAAGTATGATAGTCACCACAGTGCTGTTGATATCAAACAAACACTGGCGTGCAAACAAACGGCCAACAAAATATGTGTGGCCTGTCTGACATTTAGGAGGTGAAATTGTGTGTGTGTGTGTGTGTGTGTGTGTGTGTGTGTGTGTGTGTTCAGTCTATATGTTACTGTGACGATGGATAGGGGTATGTAGATGTGTCTGAAGTGAAAAGAAATGTACTGTACATGTCACTCTCTATATGCATGGAAATTGGGTGGATGGGGTAAGTGTGTATATGATGTATGTGGTGTGACCTGCTGAGTAAATATTTGAAATAAAAGGTCCTGAGCTTCAATCAACAATTCACAGCCAATAATACTCTGAATTCATTCCAGGTGCTTAAGGCTTTGTAAAACCTTCAAAATGAAAAATTGACTGTTTTTGTGTGTGTGTGATTGTCTGTGTATGCTTGAAGCTTTATTGAACTGCCCTAGTGTAAATGCGGACACCTTGCCAACACTTTGACCCAGAATTTCTTATTCTTTGCTGTCCTGTCTATTGGCCAATAGGATAAGATATGAATATAGGTGTAGTATGCAGATTATGTCTGTTTTAGTGTGTATATCAAGAGTGTATAAATAGCTAAACTAGGGTTGCAAATTTAGGGGGAGCTCCAGGCAAAAAATGTGGGGGCAAAAATGCCCTCGTATTGAATTCTTCTGTTTTTTATTTGTAACATCTTACAAAGTTCTTAATATTATATTATAGTCCTAATTATACATATTATGACAGAACAAAGGGCCAAACCTTCAACACCTTTTACCTTAGATGTTCTTTATGCTTTTGCGTGCCCTTACAGCCCATGGATTGACTACTGACACGGTTCAGTTCTCAGTCACACATATATAAACACATACATGCACAGAAGTTCAGGGATTTTGGCAGCTCTTTACGAGTTCTGAGTACTTTCACACAGTCTGGAGGCCATAAATAGAGCAAGGCCTCTGGATGACTGCCCACCCTTCCTTAGCTCTTAATAACCAGTGGTTTTACCCCACAGTTATAGGCCCTGCACTTCTGCTCACACGCAAACCTGTAAGAAAGCCTCTTTTGTGAAAGGATATGCCATAAACATGACTGTAAATGTAAGCACACACACCTAAATATGCTAGATTTTGGATGCTGTAAGAAACTTTAGTTATGAAATATTCAGTTTCACTTTTCAGTTTCAGTGGCCCTAAAGGGTATTTTAATACATTTAGAAAACACATGTCCTTGCATTGGATAACATTTCAAAGCAAGTGTTATGGTGTTAAGCACACGTTTCATGCGAAACATTTCACAAAAATAAATATGCATTGTTTGATAAAACAGATGTTATTTGACATCAATTACAAGATCATGCCGACCAACAAGCTAGTTTTTTGAAACGTCAAAAATAACTTAAAGTATTAAAGTATAAAGTATTTTCACTCCACAGACTTTATGAACATGCAAAAAAGAAGCACACGAGGACATGATGAAAAATTGTTTGTGTGTCAGACATTCCCTACATTTCACAAAGACTGTGCATGCCATAATATTTGCCATGTGTGGTCTGCATGTTACCATGACTTTTAATTGACTGGAACCAGAGACCATTTGAGCAAGATGGAGCACTTGCATTAAAATGAATGGGAGAAACTGGAACACCCAATATGGCAAATGTAGAAGTAGAATTTTTACAGGTAAAAGAGCCAATTACCTTTTAGGTACACACACACTTGTCAGTCAACACAAGAATGTGCATGCACATTAGCTGGACTACCATTTGTTTGTGTGATCTGGGCTAAAGAAGCACAATATCTCATACCATTGTTGTCAAATTTTACTGTTGATTTTAAACATGTTTTTTGGTCATAATAAGATGTTTTGGAGATTTCAGTCTATCTCCAGTCAAGCAGATTGGAGCTGTACTTTCATGCCACTTGTATACATAGAAAGTAGCTACCCCAAAGCTTTTCAAAGATGGCTGCAGAGACTTTGCTGAAATGCATTGGGGTAAGACATTTTATATTGAGTATTCCCACCACCAAATATAGCTGGAATGCAGCATAAAATGTCTTTGAGCCAGTTGGCTAAAAAACATTGCATAAATGACTCCAAAAAGTGCAGTTAGTTCTGAGAAATGGTCTAACATCATTTGTTTGCAGATGTCACTTGGTTTGCTATTTCGGAATCAAGTATTTATGTTATAAATTCAATAACGTTTATACATTTTTAAGTGTGAATTATGTTTCCAAATACATTTTGGGGGCACTGTATATCCAACATAGTTAGCAAAAGCATTAGTTATAAAAAACGAGGATCCAGTAAGGTAAAAAAAGAAGACAAGAGGAGATGAGAAGGGAGCGATCCAGCTAGGCTTATCTTTCTTCCTCTTTAGTGTGCACATACCGTGCAGTATGAGTGCGTCTGGATGCTGGTTTTCTCTCACTGCTTGTTTTGCTTTGGCACTGTTTTGTCTTATTCCTTCCCTGCTCCATCCAACCCCATATGTATATGTGTGTCTGTGATTGTGCATGCATTCACAGATCTGTCCATTTCTTCCTGGTTATTGTTGTATGGCTCTGATGTGAGACATTGATAAGGCCTGCTTTTGTTTATGTCCTTCTTTCTCCCTTTAATTTTCTAGGCCAGCTCACAATGGACTGAAATCAGCCACTATCAGATAGTAGAGAAGTGTCTCAGATCCTATTCTGTCACTAATGTGACCAAGAGAGAAATATTTCACAGAAGGAAATACCAGGACGTTTGCTTTGAATGGCTTTATCTTCACACCATGAAAAAGTTGGAAAGGTATTTGAGCTTAATTTTTAGTGTGCACCATGCAGTAGGCCTATACACTATACCACAATAAACTTTTCAAAAAGTAGTATAAAAATGTCTAGATGTTTGGCAGTCTGGACAAATAATGAGATAAGAAAGAGATATGCACTGTGCACAGTATACTTCCTACATACTGCAACAATTATAAGAGCCGTATGGTAGTAGTCCTACACTATTTCGAATTGCCTAAATAAAGAATAAGATTGGCACTCGCTTTCTGTCTCAAAAGTTAAACAACTTCCTGAAAAAGATCCAGAAAATAAGTCCACAAGGGATGGTTATGAGGGGCACATACAGTATGCTTTACAGAAATTAAATAGTTTGTAAGCAGGTTTATGTGAGAGGAGAGAGGGGTTATGGAGGAGGGGGTGTGGGGGAAGGGAGTTTGAGGAACTGGGGTTAAAGATAGAGTAATGGAGACGATGAAGGGAGGTGAGAGGGGGTTGGGAAGAGAGGTCAGAAGTTTATGAAGATTATTTTTTTCTCCTCTGAGCCCTCTCCCTGACACCCCTCCAGCCTGAGAGACATGGAGATGGGGAAAATACACACACACAAATAAAAACATAGCGAGAGAAGAGAGTTTGTAATACTAATTCACTGATTCTCAAAGGTGCTTCACTATACCTATCTAACACGTAATATTTTACCATGACATAATTTGCATAGTCGTAATTTGTGGCATAGCTTGAGATGACCTCTGACCTTGCCAAACTAGGACAATAACAGCTATTTAGAGCTTCAGTCTATGGGAATACTGGGCATACTCCCCCAAAATGTCTTTTCATCATATATTTTTAGTTACAACGGGTGTAAAAAATTATCTAAATAAGGTTATCACACTTAATAATATAGTCAGAAAAAAGTAATTTAGCACAACATTGAATAGCCTTTGTTCAAACACCAGCCAAAACGTTTTAGTGTTGAATATTTTCCTCACAAAAAGGACGCGCTTCCAATATGTTAACTCACCATATTCACCGACAGCCAGGTACATCATCCCACATTTTTTCCTTTGCTAATTAATTCGTATAAAATGTTGAGGGAAATAGAGCACTTTAATACAAATGTCTTTAAATACAAGACTGAATTTACCGACTACACGTTCTGTCGCGTGCATTTGTTTACTTTTGACTCCGCTCTATATGGGCATGCTGTTAATACAACAGTGCCATTTTTTTATTATTTGTTTAAGCCTATGCCTTGTAGTTTTAAATGATAAAACCATATGTCTGCTTAAATATATATATGCATGTGTGTGTGGAACTACTTTCTTACCCGATATATCAGAATCTGCCGTTGCTGATTCAAACCAAATGATGCATCCAAGACTCTCAAAAACATCACTTCAGAACTACTACATCTTGGGCTGTTTCTAACATGTTATTGGAGAAACATGGATGTGTGTGTGTGAGAGAGAGAGAGAGAGAGAGAGAGAGAGAGAGAGAGAGAGAGAGAGAGAGAGAGAGAGAGACGCTACGGAGCATTTATTTATAATTATAAAATAATTATATATATATATATATATATATATATATATATATATATATATATATATATATATATATATATATATATATGTGTGTGTGTGTGTGTGTGTGTGTGTGTGTGTAATTATTTTATTTAGTTTTTATTTTATTACTTGTTTTTCTGTGAGCTGTAATTAAAATAAAAACACACTAGACTACAAATATATGGTTTTTGGAATATATTCTGTGCAATGTCTATTTTTTCGTATCAACTGTTCTTCATGATGTCCATCAACAGTGCAGTGTCACTTTAATTCAGCGTGTGCTGCAGAAATGGACTCGATGGCGAAACTCCCGCTGCAGTGCAACTCATGTGCTGCTTCTGCTTCCGATGTAAATACATTAATTTGTTAACATAGATGGTGAAAAAAAATACGCACTGCTTCTGTTCTGTGAAGCCTGCTGTGTAAAGTCACTAGCACGTGCAGCAGCGTCCCCCAGGTCCTAGTGGCTGCCCAGTAAGAAGTTTAAGATGCGAGGGAACGGTTGATGAAAAAAAAGTAATCACAGAGAAAAAGCAATTAAATCAGCCCTCCTAAAATAGGCCTAGTGAAGTCCCTGCTGTACATTTGAACCTAACATCTTTATGATGATAAAACAAAAATCTAATTCATGAACATGTTATGGATGAACTACCCCTATACATCCACATTTAGAGGATGTAGGACAAATAAAATAGATAAGCAAAATGCTTAAGTGTGCATGGTACAAGGGAAGTCACAGATAATGTTTATAAATGACATAAATAAAAACAGGAAGACCCTTCTTTAAAGAACAGCTTTATGTCATAACCATTCAGGTCTAGGCTGGTTTGTGCTGGTAAGTGTTGGTTTAGTGCTGGTCTAGCTGTTGGACCAGCATAGCCATAAATTTCACCAGCAAAACCTAGCATTGTCTTTCTGATGAAGCTGGTTAAGCTAGTTTAAAAGCCTGGTGGGGACACTAGCACACCAGTATCCCATGCTGGGGGACAAGCACCCAAAGCACAACTTTAAAGACCTCGATACTTCCGGAATATCGGGTTCGGTGGTTCCTAACAGCTCGCTGGGGCAAACGTTTAAGAAAAGCAAAACACCTTCTGACTGCTACTGGTACACGTCATCAGTAGGTGTGACCTAGAGCTCCACCTACCTTGGTGTTGTTTGCTGTCCTTTCTGCATATCGTGGCGCCGTTTGGTGGTCCGTTCTGCATAACGCGGCAGCTCATTTGAGATTTTCGTGGCTCATTCTGCCCATTGCGTGGCCGACCAACCAGCCCGCTTGGTTCTCCTGATGGCCAGTCCGCCCTTGATCAGCCCCAAAGTGGCCCACCAGGAAAATGCATGTATGTCAGATTACCAGTCCAGCACTGAACATCATGAATTCAGAATATAAACAAGACAAATAAAACATTTTCTACTGCATATAGAGTATATTACTTTAAATCATCATCGAGTGATTAAAACGGCTTCTCTACTGACCTTATGTGAAGTCTACTCATAAAATGAGGCATAAAGTCATTAATAACATATTTTAGTTTAACACATTCTTTAATGTTTTACATGTAGCGTCTTCATAGATAAATGTACTTCTAAACGCCGCCCACAGTAGTGTGGAAGGTGTCTGAATGTTTGGGAACAGTATACAATTGCTTGGCTGTTTAGAACTTCTTTTTTCCCAACAAAAAGGAACTTCTCTGGGACTATATCAGCGCCTTAAGCTGGTGACCAGCAATGCAAGGGAGGTCTATAGGAATGAATATGAGTGTGGTGTCTGTCTAATGCCAGACTGACTCAAGTGTTGACTTTATTCCCCTTTCACTGTTATCTACATACAGGCCTGAAAAGGCCTCATAGACAGGAAATGTCAATCACACTGAGCTGGGATCTGAGACTACAGAGGCATGATATGGGAGACTTGAAAAACAAATGTTCCCAAACACTGCTATACAATAATTTTTTTTAACATGAGTGTTATTATGTGTTTTTCTGACTCCTGATTTTACTATTTTAACTCAAATTATGAAATAACTTTAATGCTGCTATTTGTAAACTTTAAAGTCCAAAACATACTCTAAATTTGAACACAGATGCTTCTAGCTACGGAATCAGAACGGCATACATAACACAAGTTGCATTCTCAACGTTGCGTACACAGATGCAAGCACTTGGCCAACACCAGGTCTGGTGTGTTCTTGCATAAATGTGGTGATAACAAACCTCAAGGGGGCAATAGAGCTACCTTCAAATGTCTGTGGCATTAAACTGTTGTTTGTGTTATTATTCAGGAAAGTTGCTTCATATACTTTATTCAAATTGTTATGCTCCGCCATAACAGTAGTTGACTTGAATGAGAAAACTCACAGTAGAAGTAGACAATTCACACTAATGTCTGCTATAGCAACCCTTGTGGCAACATTGAGAATGCAACGCTTACTTGCGATGTGTTATGAATTGCATCCTGACACATTTTGGAAAGCAACTACACATGAAATCGAGCTTTGATCAAATCGTAGCTTTATGTGTCTGCGTTCTCGTAGTCAGGCAAAGTACATTATGTTCCATCCTTATGTTCAACCTAACCATGCGTTGGCTAAGCGCTTGTGTCTGGGTTTGCATATTTGCTTACAGTTAAGTCATTTCTGTCCTATGAGTGTGTATGTTGACCTGCTGAATATGTTTCTTCCTTCTTTGTAAGTTGCTTTTTGCACAAAAGCATTTGCAAAATGAATAGTAAATGTAAATATTCTAATCATATAGTGTAGATTACTGGTTACAAAGATATATATCTGAAAAACAATGCAAAAGAACAGACTATGTAAAGGTGTTAAAAGGGGCTGGAGGCAAAGCAGACTGTTGCATGACGATTGAAACAGAGAAAAGGGGTCCAAAAAGCAGATTTAGGCCTAACTGTGTGAGAGTGCGACAGAAAACTGAAAATATCAGTGTGGTCAGACTTCTCTCACTCCCTTGTCTTTAGGGAGAAAAGATGGGTGTGATAATGACAGCCTGTCAGACTGTTTTTTCTTCTTCTTGTAAACCTCACTCTCTCAAAAGCAATATGTAGACACAAGACTCTCTTTTTCTTAGTGCGGGCAGAGAAGAGAGATAGAGAAAGAGAGAGAGAGAGAGAGAGAGAGAGAGAGAGAGAGAGAGCGCTCTAAAAATAAAACATCTGTTCCAGGAGCAAGTCAGGTTGGAGGCAGGGCTGACGCTCCATGACAAGAAGTAAAAAAAGAGAGGAAAACAGTTGAGGATACAGTCTGAGGAAAATATTGCTGTGCATGGTAAGTGGGAGAAATATTGAGGAAGAGTCCAATACAGAAAGAGATATGGACCTTAATCAAGGCAAACACCATATTTAATTTCATGCAAATTAAAACAAGGCTTTGAGGGATAGGTTGTACAGTCTCAATTGTCATTACAAGAAATACTTAAAGGAACATTTCACTCAAAAAAAAAAATCTGTAATCATTTACTTACCACCATGTCACTCCATTCACTCTCTTTCTTGTGAAACACAAAAGGAGGAATTTTCAAGGATGTCATGTTCACTGATTTTAATACAATGCCATTGATAGTGACTCAATTTAAAACTAAAAACAACTCTTAAAGTGTCATAAAAGTAGTCCATGCAACGTATGCATCATATTCCAAGTCTGGAATATTAGTTCCCTATCTGTCACTCACTCGACGTTGTGTCGATGTAGAGACACTAGGGGTCGCACTTGGAGAGCCCCAAACACCTCTGATCTTTGAGAAAAGGCCAATGGGAATTGGCGAGTGGAATTTCCATGCCACTCCCCTGGACATACGGGTATAAAAGGAGCTGACTTGCAACCACTCATTCAGATTTTTTCTTCTGAGCCGAGTGGTGTTGAGCAGTGAGTTCCACTACCATTCCATTCACCTCACAGAGAAGCGTATGCTGTTGGATATACGGCGCATTTCAGCAGCTTTCAGGTGCACGAAGAACTCACGAAGTCGTGGAGGGCACCTTTTACTGCCACAGTGGGTACACGGAGATTCCTCAGGTGGATAAGGCTGTTGCGGTGCACTTGTACCCTCAAATACCACCACCTAGTGGAATCGCCCAAAACTCCCGTCCAGGGCCTGTAGGTCTACATCGTCTCTGGCGACCAAAGCTTACAGTGCCGCTGGACAGGCCACCTCTGCCCTGCATGCCATGGCCCTCCTGCAAGTACGCCAGGCCAAGGCATTGAAAGGGCTGCACGTGGGTAGTCCTGATCTCGCCCTCCGGGCATCGAAGGTCACACCGCGGGCACTCGGGCAGGCGATGTACACCTTGGTGGTCCAGGAGCACCACCTATGGCTGAATCTGGTCGAGATGAAGGACGCCAACAAGGTCTCCTTCCTCAATGCTCCCATCTCCCAGATCGTTCTATTCTGTGACACAGTTGAGGACTTTGCCTAGCAGTTCTCAGCGGTAATGAAGCAGACGGAGGCCATCCAGCATATCTTGCCCCGGCATGGCTCAAGGTCCTGCAAAAAGAGCGGTTTTCACACTCTCTGTGTCACACAGATGGTTTTTACGGCTCATTATCACGACAGCCGGACACCCTACACTCATGGCCAGGGCTCTTTGAGCGTAGGCCTCCCGCCATCATGCACCCGGCCATGGGCATTTTGTATTTTTATAGGGTATTTTTTTCCTTTCTGACCTTGCTACAGTACAACATAACAGACTGTTCTTCTATCCTCCACAGCCTTGTTTTCATTCTCATCAAATTAAACTAAAATATTGCATCTATCCTTGCTAACATATATGGTGAACCACGATCACACTGATAACATGCACAAGGCTTCAGACTGGACAGCACACTTTACACCATATTGCTGAGTTTGAGTATGTGCCTTTGCGTGCATGTGTGCTTGGTAAAGCCACTGGCAGACTTAAAGACAAACACCAGGGCCAGCTTGCAGAATGATGAATGAGTGGAGAGTGTCAGTACAGAGTGGAGCAGAGCAAATGAGATGAAATTAAGGGGGGAGAGGAGGAGGGAGAGAGAGAGAGAGAGAGAGAGAGAGAGAGAGAGAGAGAGAGAAGGGAGTTTAGGCACAGAGGGGCCCTGAAAAATATCATGTGTCATCAGTGTGCTTTTTGAAAGTGTGATTTATGGGTGTACATGACTGAATGACTGAGCAGTATTCTGCATGAGACTTAAGGAAAATAAGGATTAGAGTGAGAGTGGAAAGACTGACAGTGTATGTGATGGATAAAATAAAGCTTTAAGACTGTCAGAAAAAGGAAAACTGTCAAATTTTGGTATTGATTGCTTTGATTGTGTTGCTATTTTGCTAACTGGATTTTTAAAGCAATACTTCAGCCAAAAACAAAAATTCTGTCATCATTTACTCACTATCACCCAAACCTGTAGGACTTCTGAAGTGTACTTGTAGCTATTTACTCCTTGCAATTACAATGAATAGGGACTGGGGTTACAGGTTTTAAAAAGGATGCAAAAACAGGCCCGGATCTAGAAATGTCCTAAAATGGGTCAATAACAAATGACACAGGGGTGTTGATCATGGGTGCGTGGTGGCAGTGTTTTTGATGGTGTTGCACGAGTGATGCTCGAGTGTGTCTCCAGCGCATTTGGTTAGGGTTATGGTTAGCGCCATGATGCTAAGTGCTTCACTTGCACTGGAGGGGACATAGGGATAATTTGGGGAGGCAAAGTCCACCCCAGCACCCCTCTAGATCTGGCCCTGATTCAAAAGCATCATAAAAGTATATATATATATATATATATATATATATATATATATATATATATATATATATATATATATATATATATTTATTTATTTATTTATTTTTCTTTCTTTTTTATTATTTGTTTTTTTTGGTGAACTATTTTAATATTACCCATGATCTCATGGTCACCTTTGTTGCTTTTCTGCAATTTCAAATTCTGTTTCCAGAATTCTAGTCAAAGGTGGAGATTTATTGTAAAAAACTACTTGAATATTGATCTGTTTCTCATCCACACCCATCATATTGTTCTGAAGGCATGGCTTTTACCACTGGAGTCCTATGGATTACTTTTATGCTGCCTTTATGTCATTTTTTGAGCTTTAAATTTCTGGCCACCATTCACTTGCATTGTGAGGACCAACAGAGCTGAGATTCTAAAAATCTTAATTTATGTTCTACAGAAGACATCATAGAACTCATACACATCTGGGATATCATAAGGGTGAGTAAATGATGAGAAATGTTTCACTTTTGGGTGAACTGATCAATTAACTGTTTAATTAATGATACTGGTCCGAACAGTTGTTTCCTGGAAGGGAGGTAAAAGGAAACAGGGAATTAAAATGAGTCTGTACAGAATCGCTTGCTCTTTATATTAAAGAATATTAAATAAATAAGTATTTAATAAAAGTTTTACATGCCAGAAAAAAAAAAGTTGAAAACAGACATCGCATTGGATAAAAAAGTTGAAGGGGGGACATCAGACCTTTTGGAAGCAACACAAAAAAGTCTTTCAACCCTCTCCCATCTTTCTCTGTCTGTCTCCCTCTCTTCAGAGCCTCTCGTGACAGGAGTTTCCTGGAATAAAGGAGTCCATCTGCTTTCCGTTCAGGCATGTAATGCGTTTCAGGAGACTACATTAGCCCCCAACACACGCACACAAAACACACAGAGAGCTCATTCACTCCTTTACCCAGAACTTCACACTTACTTGTAACTGCACACAGTCACCACCTCCCAGCACTATTCAAATAAAAGAAGCTGAATTTTACTTTGTCATTGACTGGAGATATCCCTTCTAGGGTGACATCATAGTTTGGACAAGGACAGATAGGTAAAACCTTGAAAATAGCCCTTATTTGTAGAAACGACTATCTGCAAACACAGCACAAACACCTGACATTTGTAATAATAAAAAAGTGTATATGCTTGAATATAGTCCAAGTTTGAGGTTAGTGAACAGGCATTTAACACTTGTTAAAGCACAGAACAATCCTAGTCAAGACATTACTGATTCCCTCACTAAAGTGTTACTTCCATTTCCTGAAAATCCTGCTTCACATGCGGCCAGACAGAGAGAAGGCGGGGCATTTTCTGGGCGTGTGGGGCATGAGCCAATCACCTCCCGCGTCTTAACACATGGGGCGACTCGCCCCGCCCACGTCATTCACGCTACTGAAAGAGATTGCTTGCTGATGCTTCAGAGAAGCACAGAGAGAAGCTGAAAAGACAAGTCATACACGGAACGCGGTGCTTTATTAACTCTCCATTTGGAAGTATCGGTCGGATTAAATATATATTTATTGGACACGTATTTTGGATTTACCCTGTAAAGATATTCCAACCGAATTCTGAAGTGAAGGACTGCGTTGCACAGAAACCTGGACTTTTTCTGAAAAACTGCAGAAATTTAGGACTATTATCTAGCCCGGTAATATTTACCATCCTTTAATTCGCAGTTGATATGTGTGTTGGTATTTGCTTTGTTCACGGGACATAGTAATTGCCGCTTTAGAAATTTGTTACCTAAGTGGCGTTCACAACGCACTCGTATTTGCGGTCGTCTGCGCTGTTTTTAAATTGTTTTCTATGTTTTTTCAGCGTCTCGCGCAGGAGTGCAGATTTTTTAGACGACGAAGAACTTCAACTTTAAATAAAGCGTCTCGGGACACCTGCGTTCTGTTTCAGTCGTTGCGTTGCGCTTTATTTTTTTAGCGCAAGAACGGTTTCTGTGTGAACGGCCCGTTTCATGCAACCAGACATCCTCCATCTGTCCCATCTGCGCGACAACACCGGGACGGTGGACATCACAGGACATTTACAGATAGAGACTGGACGACACGCCGTGATTTGAATGCCTTTGCGAGGACTTTGCTGGCTTGTGTGCTGCAGAGAAGGCTTCAGTTTGCTGGCCCGGGATCATGGGGAAAAAGAGGAGGAAGAGTCGTTAGAGTTACGCAATCAGGACGAGCAGAAACACATGGGAGGGGTATGTATACAAAACTAAGGATGTGTCGCAAAACCCAGTGAACTGCCAACCTAGACGGCATTTTTGGACATGTCTGTCTTGGCAGGAAGCTCAATAGATGTTAAGACACAGCCAAACAGATGATTCATATATGCCTTAATTATTGTTGCTTTTACAGCACGCTATAAATTCTTCCATCTCTCAGTTATAGATATATTCTGGAAGCATTGACACAGGTATTGATTTGGTAGTTATAAGTGGTAAAGGTGGAAATAGGTTAATTCGAGCTGAACACCAAGGTTATTCTAGCAAAACTTGTTTTACAGAGGTCATAAATTGAGAATTGAAGAGACTGCTTGACATCATTTGTGGCACATCTTTATTTCATACACAGTACTGTGCAAAAGTTTTAGGCACTTTTGCAAAATGTTGCATAGTGATGACGTCTCTAAAAACAATGCCATAAATAGTTTTCATTTTATCAGTTATCAGCTAGAAAATAAAATAATCTAAATCAATATTTGGTATGACAGACTTTGCCTTCAAAACTACACCAATTCTCCTAGGTGCACATGGACAGAGTTGTTGCTTCTGTGTCTTCATGCTATACCATACTGACTCAATGATGTTGAGGTCTGGGCTATGTGGGGGACCATATCTGTTGTAGGGCTCCTTGTTCATCTTCTATTCAATTTGCAACTGATATACTTAAATCAGAATATATCAAATAACCAATTAAGACAAATGTTTTTGTGACAAATACAATGTGCACTTGTGCACAGTAATGTATGTTCATATATGTATGGGCATATTGAAAATTCTGCAGAAATGTGCTCACCCTCATGTTGTTCTAAACTCCTATGACTTTCTTCCTAGAACACAAAAGGAGATGTTAGGCAGAATAACAATCCCGGTCACCATGTACTTTCATTGTATGGAGAAAACATGCAATAAATGTTAATGGTGACTAGGGGTGTAAATCAGACGTTTCATCACTATATGATCTTATATTGATTCTCTTGGTTCAATTCAGGGCCCTGCGATTGATATTCCGATATTATGTGCCTATTTTACACAATCAATGAACATAGTTTTGCCCTCAAATGCAACCAAAATGCAGCATGGATAGCAGAGCACAATTTGGCTTCAAAGACCCTGTGCACGTCTGTGTCCCACATGAAAAACATATTTAGCGCTCATAAAGTCAAATGAATATAATAAGGTTGCTTCATCGCCTGACGGAAGTGAGTACGGACGTGGCTGACATGAGAGTATTAAAATATTTCGATATTTACGCGTTGTATCGATAACTTGTTGGTTATTGGGTCGATGCATCATTACATCCCTAATGGTGACTGAGGCTAACATTCAGCCAACATTTCCTTTCGGGATTCACAAAGGAAACAAGAGTCATTCGCGTTTGAAACAACATGAGGGTAAGTAAATTATTATGGAATTAAAATGTTTGTGTGAACTGTCCCTTTAAGAACTAAATGATTCTTTGTAGTTTAAAAGTAATTGAATTGTAACTTTGGTAATATGAAGGAACAAAAATATATATAGTTGATTCTTTGTCTGTTAGAAACTTTGCATGCATACATGCTACATATGCACGCAAGTGTATTTTTTAGCTGCTGTTGGTGTATTTCATGATCAGCCCTTTTTTGTCCTGTATATAAAGATGCATGTCTGAAATGAAGAAGGGGATAAAGGGTGACTGTGCAGAGAACTTTTAAGGAAATTCAGCTGAGTCAGCACTCGAGTTGCCCATCTATTTTACTCCTCTGTGCAACTGAACACATCCGAATGATCAAATATTTATTACCGGTTTTTCTTTCAGTAAAATCTCAGATATTGATCCACACTTTTACACTAAATGAGTTTTTCAACAGCCAATGAGTGTTTCACACGCGAACAGATACACACACACACACACACACCTCGCTAGCAGGTACCCTGCACTAAAGCAGAAATTTTGAATTGCTGAATTCTCAGCAAACCACACCAGTAGCACATTAGACACATAATTGTGATGAGTAATTACTTACAACTGAAGTTATGTAATCTCACACACAAGTCTACACTCCTTTGGAAGAATATGAAGTGATGTTGAAATGGCTGAATAGAGACACACACACACTCAATGCGACTCACACTGGTTTTTTAATCAGGAGCATATTGTAAAACTGCGTTACACACACCCCTAAGTCATATACAGGCCCAATCAATAAGAAACAGCCTTAGGGAGCTTTTTTTGTCAGTCTCTTATGGACTGACCCCACCCCCAACACTTAATCTTTCTGTCCATCCTTTAGGGACTAATCGCCCTTAAATCAATAATCCTCATATTTCATTGGTGGAGTCTTTCACCATTAACCCATTTATGGTTCTGTGAAGGATTTGTGTATGTAGAATATAGGAGGTTAATAGGTCAATGCATCCACCTTCCCACCCCAGATCAGTATTCATTGAACCCCAACCAGCCTCTCACCAGTGTGTGAGGTAACCATTAGATAATGTTACATAGTCAATCGACTGACGCCACATCTTTTGGTATCACTACCAGTGTTAAAGCAGCTTAAAGACTTGATAAGCAGCTCTAACTGTTTGAATGGCTATTGTAATACGAGAGGTGGACTCATTGTTTTATGGCATGCAGAGACACTGCCAAATGATTACTGAACATTAATCATGATTTATCACAATGTTTTATAGCTGCTTCACCAGAATTCTCTCTTGCTTTTTTTCCACTGCTGTCACAGTGCCAATACTGATTATTGATCAAATATATTGATATCTAGAGTGCATCTGCAAAGCCAAGCTTCCTCTTCATGCCAAGCAGGATCAATAGTCCCACCAACAACCTTCAGTTGTCCTCCCTAAGAGAGATTGTGTGCTTGCAGCTTACTCTGCTTTTGTCATGGTGGATGATTTCTGTTGAGCTACTGTACGATTAGGGTTGTCACGATGACAAAATATCAGTAGTAAAAAAATGAGACACTGCTGTTGAACCCACTCCTTTAACTTATTTAACAAAGTTAAATTAATTAATGTAAATAATAAATTAAAACAATTGCATGTGTCCTTGAAGTGTTTTCAGTGAAGTAAACAATGCATCAAGTTTTTTTAAGGACCCTATGAAATCATGTTTTAAAGTTTTCAATTTCATCATCAAAATGGTGTCTAATGAATTAAATTAATAAAAATAGAACATTTACTTTTGAAAATAACATTGCATTTTAATTTGATGTTTCAGTAAAGACTCTTACAGCATAGTGTAATACACAATGTTGTGAGATATTGCTTAATTATATTTATTGCTATTATTACACAATCATTATTATTATTCACAATCAGCCATGATTCATTTATTTTGTTAACGAAAGTGTCTGATCAAAGAGTGGTCACCAAGATAAAGTGAGCAGTATTCCAAACTGTGAATTCGACAACAGTAGGTTGAAAGTTTTGCGACTGAAATCGGTCTGTGCTTACTGCGACTGCTGTAGGGTCCTTGTATAATGTGCGAGAAAGGGCAGCTGGTAAGGTTTTTGGTGCCCCCTAAGGTTAAGATGGTACCCCCCTAGGGAGTTAATATGCGTATAGAGAGTGGCAGTACTGCCCAAACCTCACTGAGTGAAGATGCAACATCTGAATTGTGTTCATTGTTTATGTGAACCTGATTACTTCCTGGTTCCTATGGGATTAGAACCTGTGTCTTGGAGGTTGCTCGCACAACGTGATGTCAGTAGCGATAGAGGCAACTGTGTTCACGCTTGAATTGTTTTAAAATGTCTGATTGTGGATGTCTGTAGTCATCTTGTTCAGCTGAATGAGGTTGAGGGTACATGAACTTTCGTAATAAACATGTCAGTGTGATTGTGATTGTGTTAGTATTCAGCTGGTCTTGTGATCTCAACATGACTATCCAGCTGTAAAATAAAAACATAGTTGACTGGATTATTCATATCATGTGAGTGTACATAACTTTTTTTTTTTCAAAAGTACTATACATTGTTGTGGGTTAAAAAAAATCTGATACTTGAAGAAGCCACCCTTTCTCTCTCCGTGATTATTGCTAAAGGGGAAGTGTGTGCTTGGAAGACATGGAGAGGATTTTGCCTGGTTTGGCTAAAGTCTGGGAAGGTCCTTGCCAGAAGTTTCCATTGACGTGTTTATACTAAGACTTCCTCCATCGCATCCAACACTCTTAAAGGCCACAGTGCCACACACTCAAGCAGGTGGTCAGACCTAACAGAATCGTGTTTGTTTGTTTGTGTGTGTGTGTGTGTGTGTGTGTGTGTGTTAACGGTCCTTGTGTCTGCCACAGGAGGCCACAGACGAATGCATCATTTTGACATACTAGGCAATATGGTAGGCCTACCATATTTATGCTGACTCAAACTCTACTTTATATCCATAGAGTATTGTACTCTAAGTATAGTAAGCTGATATAGTATGTTGGCAAAAACAAATCTTGTGTTATGCTAAATTGATGCTAAAAATATAAATTCTGTCATTATTTATTCATCCTCATGTTATTCTAAGCCTGTGTCATGTTATGTTTTCTGTGGAATACAAAAGTAGAATTTGTTTTAAATAATCATTGCACAGCTCTTGCCATAAGCAAGTGACCAGGGACTGTCAAGCTCCAGAATATAAAAGAAAAAAACACCATAAAAGTAATCCATATGACTCCATGCACTATATTTCGAGTCTTCTGAACCCATACAATAGGATTGATGTCATTATTCACTGATAATCTTGACCACCCCTGAAGCTTGCAACTAGCTTGTGTTAACTTCTCACATAAGGACTACTTTATTGGTTTGTTTTTCTTTTTGGAGCATGACGGCCACTGGTCAGTGTGAACTGTGGGAACAGTTCTTCAAAAATTTCTTCTTTTTGCATTCCACTTAATAAATAATAGCATACAGCTTCAGAATAAAATGAGTATGATCAAGTATTGAAAGAATTAACATTTTTGGTTGAAATATTCCTTTAAGGCCATTGATGGTGTCTGCAGTGGTGGAGTGCTTGTTCATGGAACTGTGTAAGCCTCTGACGTCAGCAGCAGCCCCCTCATCAAGCTAGCCAAACAGACAGCGGGCAGGCTGAATGACTGCTTCTGTTTGTCCTGCATGCTTTTGCTCTTCCCCCCTCTTTCCTATTTTAGAGCTTCCATGTTTCTTAGGAGACACAGAACTTTCTTTCTTCCTTTTTGACATTCACACTGTTCCTTGAAGATGTTATGACACCAGGACACCCGCCCAGTGCAGCTGTTGGGGTGAGGAGCAGGGCATCCTGGGAAAGAAACACAAACTGGCAGGAGTTGCTGGCAAAGACTGTCAGTACTGTTAATGTATAATGGTAGAACCACAGAGAGCTTGTAATGGTATTTCCCCCACACCCTCTGCGACAAGCTATGCAGGCTTAAAGAGGTTTAATGTTTTGGTTGTTGGAGCAATACGGGCAAAATACTCAAATTTTCCATAATGCTACATTTGTTTGGTATTACATGTGTTTTCCCCTTAAGTTTACGCTTTGTAGGCTTTGTTTCCCAGCAACTTCGTTATTTTGACAAACTGTTTTTGTAAACATAAAAACAGTTCAAAGGGTTTGACTTACACATTCAAATACAATAAAAACTTCGCTGAAAAAAGTTAATTAAATTGATGTATTTTTGGATAGCACCTGCTTCGTGTACTGTTGTTGGAGCAATGTGGGCTAAATGAAAAAAGAAAAAAAAAAAAAAAAGAAAATTTGTCTGTATTCACATTTTCCTCCCTAATGTGTACATTTTAAGTATTTGATTTCAAGCAACCGTAACGTAAAGGCATCTCGCGTGTTTCAAATTCAATGCGATTACGTCACATGCGCATATCACTGCTGACCGGAAGCATGATTTAGAGTTAAAAAAGTACTTAAATATTGATCTTTTTCGCACCAAAAGCGATCATGTCGTTTTAGAAGACATTAATTTAACAGCTGGAGTCGTATCAATGATGGTTATGCTGACGGTGATATCTGGAGCTTCAAAAGGGAAATCTCCATTCAATTACATTTTAAGGACCTACTGAGCTAAGAAATGTTCTATTTTTCTTCAACTGTGTTCTGGTGAAGAAAAAAAGTAATACACACCTGGGATATCACAAGGGTGAGTAAATATTCGGGCGAAATATCCCTTCAGTGCTATACTTTAAATCCTTGGAAAGGGTTGATTAGAAACTAACCACTTAAATAATATCCTTGTCTATTGTCAATATTCAGTGTAGCTGTGTACTAAGCACTGCCCACACCGAGGTCATTGCCAAACAATTAATCTGTCAAAATTCCCCAATCTCCACCAAAAGTGGCGGACACCCTTTTTGCGTGGATTCACATTGAGATGATTGATTTGATCTCAGAAATTTGCCATGTGAAGGTAAATGTGACCACTCCTAAACTGTTATGTAAACAAAAACACTTCAAAGGGTTTGACTGTTACCTTGAAGTTCTGTAAAAAAAAATTATGTCAAGCCTTTAGGCAATTTGCAGTAAGCTGGTAGGATAATTGGAGTTAATTGGAGGTGTACTTGTGGATGTATTTTAAGGCTTACCTTCAAACTCAATGACTCTTTGCTTGACATCATGGGATAATCAAAATAAATCAGTCAAGACTTCAAAAAACAATTGTGGACCTCCACAATTCTGGTTCATCCTTGGGAGCAGTTTCAAACGCCTGAAGGTACCATGCTCATCTGTACAAACAATAGTACGCAAGTATAAACACCATGGTACAATGCAGCCATCATACCGCTCGGGAAGGAGACACATTCTGTCTCCTAGAAATTAACATAGTTTGGTGTGAAAAGTGCAAATCAATCCCAGAACAATAGCAAATGACCTTGTGAAGATGCTGGAAGAAACATGTAGACAAGTATCTATATCCACAGTAAAACAAGTCCTATATTGACATAACCTGAAAGGCTGCTCAGCAAGGAAGAAGTCACTGCTCTAAAACCGCCATAAAAAAGCCAGACTACTGTTTGACAACATGACAACAAAGATCTTACTCTTTGGAGAAATATCCTCTGGTCTGTTGAAACAAAATTCTTACTGTTTGGCCATAATGACCATTATGTTTGGAGGAAAAAGGGTTGAAAAAGGGAAAGCTGATGAACACAATCCCAACCGTGAAGCATGGGGGTGGCAGCATCATGTTATGGGGTGTTTTGTTGCAGGAGGGATTAGTGCACTTCACAAAATAGATGGCATCATGAGGAAGCAAAATTATGTGGATATATTGGAGCAACATCTCAAGACATCAGCCAGGAAGTTAAAGCTCAATGGACAATGACCCAAAGCATACCTCCAAAGTTGTGGCATAATGTCAATAATACAAGTCATGATATTGAAGTGGCCATGACAAAGCCCAGACCTCAATCAGAGGTGAAAATGCTTGTGCGAGCAAGGAGGCCTACAAACCTGACCCTGTTACACCAGTTCTGTCTGGAGGAATGGGCAAAAATTCCAGCAACTTATTGTGAGAAGCTTGTAGAAGCTACCCAAAATGTTTAACCCAAGTTAAACAATTTAAAGGCAATGCTACCAAATACTAACACAGTCTATGTAAACTTCTGACCACTGGGAACGTGATGAAAGAAATAAAAGCTGAAATAAATAATTCTCTACTATTATTCTGACATTTCACATTATTAAAATAAAGTAGTGATCCTATCTGACCTAAGACAGGGAATGTTTTCTATGATTAAATGACAGGAATTGTGAAAAACTGAGTTTAAATGTATTTCGCTAAAGTATATGTACACTTCTGACTTCAACTGTATACACTTATACATAGGGCTGGGCGATATGGCAAAATATATTATCACAATATTGTTTTCCATATTGATCGATATCGATATTTGTTACGATATATAATTTAATAATGCTGCCCGTTTGAAAAGTATACTGATAATGTTGCCTGAAGAAACCAGAAGGTTCAATAGTTGTTGAACTATATAGTTTATTAACATAAATAAATAACAATGCAAACATTTAACTGTGCAAACATGGATTGGTTGAGAATATATTTTGTTATAAAAGAATATTGATAAATTTTAAATCTAAATGTTAACATTTTACTTTTAGCAAACATGCTTTATCTGCCTTGACAAAACAATGCAAGTTAGCTTGCCTTGTAACTGATTATAAAATATCAAACTAAAAGCTGTGACTACAGTACTATCACATCAAATTTCTTTGGCAGGGCAGCAAACATTTCAAAATGTTTGTAGAGGTACAACCAAGACAACAAATGTAAACAAGTGAACCACAAAGTCCCTGGCAGATTTAAGTACTTAACTGTCAGATAAATAAAATATTAATTGTGTACTGGTTTTAAATATCTCAAATGTTTTAGAAGTAAAAATCTGAGTAAAAGTGCAAAATGTAAACATTGTAAACCAGTCACTATGCTACACCTTTTAGGTAGTGCTCATCATATGTAACCCTGATTACCCTATTATAGGTTTTTTGCCAGAAAGACTAGTCTGTCCACAGCATCTGGTTTTAAAGCTGCCCTGTGCATGTTGGGCAAAACTTGTGGACGGAGTAACATTAACATGGGCCCACATTTTCATACTCTCGGTGTGGTCGCTGGGATGGTACCTTTTCAGGTGACCGAAAAGGTTTGTTGTGTTTCCCGTCTTGGTTATCACCGATCGACGGCATATTTTGCAGACCGTCTTTATTTGCACGTCGTCGCTTTTCAGATATCAAAACCACTTCCATATAATTGACGTCTTGTTACCTTTTTTGTCAACAATTTCCTCAGCTTTGGAAGATAGTTCGAGTTCACTTTCACCGTCGCTTTCGTGTTCGTCGTTTCCACTCATTTTTTCTTTACATTCACTTTCTTCACTGCCGGTAGCTCAAACAGTGCTCTGCTAGCAAATGGGCGTGTACTTAGACGCACAAGCCAAAATCTGCATTCTGACTGGCTGTTGTCCGTTTATTTCTGCTTTGTAATAGGCTGTTAGGTCTATCCAAATCGAGTAAACATGTCAAAAGTTTATCATCGTAGTCTAAATAAATATTATCGCGATGCCATATCGAGATCGTTTTATCGCCCAGCCCTACTTATACATACTTATGTACTGTTGTTGGAGAAATGTGGTCAAAACTAATTTTCCATAAAACTATATTTAATTAATTTTCTGCCTTGTGTAAATATTTTTAATGTACACTTACCGAGCACTTTTTATTATGAACACTATGGTCCCATGTAGCCCATTAGCCTCTATGTTCGACATGTTGTGCATTCTGAGATGCTATTCTGCTCACTACAATTGTACAGAGTTGTTATCTGAGTTACTGTAACCTTTCTGTCAGCTCAAACCAGTCTGACCATTCTCTGTTGACCTCTCTCATTTTTGTCCACAAAACTGCAACTCACTGGATGTTTTTTGTTTTTGGCACCATTCGGAGTAAACTCGAGATCAGCAGTTCCAAAAATAATCAAACCAGTTCTGCTGGAAACAACAATCATGCCACGGTCTAAATCACTGTGATATTTTTTTTCCTCACTCTGATGGTTGATGTGATCGTGAACTGATCACATCAAGTGCCTGACCCATATATGTATGATTTTAAGCATTGCTCTGCTGCCTCACGATTGGCTGATTGGATAATCACACAAACAGTTAGCCGTAGAGGTGTTCCTAATAAAGTGCCTTGTGAGTGTATGTTTCCTAGCAACACAGTAACATTGAAAAAAAGTTGTTTAAACAAAGTATAAATATTCTTGCTTGTTCCTAAAAGTCCCCTTTGGGTCGAACGGGGGGGGACAAACATCTGCTTCAGAGGCCTGTGGTTGGCAGAGCAGCAACATTTCCACCCGCTTACTCAACCTCGTCTCTTGGGATACAGGAACGGAAGTGAGCCATGGAACGAGCCCATCACGGCATCTCCTGCCCGAATGATTCATCCAGGTCCTCGTCCCGGAATGCACTTACCAGCGGTTCCAATCATGTCCTTTCCCAACCTCACTAACTGGCTCAATCTCCACTAATCAAGCCCTACTGGAGATATAGAGTGTGATAAAGACACTCGTTATATCTTGGGAAGTGTCTTGCTATGGAAGGTATGACACAGCTTAAAGAAGAATTCCGACAAGTTCCTTCCTGAAATCGATCTCAATTTGAACTTTGATCTATGTGTTTTTGTTCAAAGCACTGCAGGCTAAAAGGATGTTGTTAGTATCTGAATGATGCACGTACACCTGGGTTTGGCAGAATTTAAGAATTGCCTCCTTTTTAATTCAGGAATTTGAATAGAATTGGTCACACTCCACAGGATGTTGAATTGGATGACAGGTAGAGCAATTTACAGAATTGCAATTCAAAGAAATTCAACATATTTATACAACAGAGGACTGTAATTAGCCCGACACAACAAATAAATGGACAACAAGAGATAACTTCATAGATATTCTGTTAAAGGTTTCCATCGTGTAAGACTTATTTATGTAACCCAAACCATGTTACACCATAATCAATAAATGAAAAAACATTTATTACAAAAAGAACACATTAATCATTAATATCATCTAATAATTCTTGAAATACCCAATATATTATTTGCATGTTGACTTGTTTCTGGTTAATTCATACTGAAAATGTATACTCTACTAAAAACTACACTTTATAGCTGTTGAATTTCTTTGATTTTTATTTGAACTCTTCTTCCATAAATTTAAAATCAAATTACAATTCTGCTTTATGCTTGCTACTTCAGCTCAAATTCAGCATTTAAATTGGAATGTGTTTTCAATTCTGAATAGCACACATACATGACATACATCACAGTAAATGAAGGATAAGTATGGGCCACTTGATGGAAGAAAAAAAAAGCGCTTTAATGACAACTCTCAGTCCCTCCAGCTGAGCCTGTTTGACATTTACTGCACTTCTCCACCCTGGTTAAACATTAACTGAGTCTCATTATACACACCCCTTTCACTCTGTAACACACGTTTACCTTCTTTCTCTGCTCTCTCCTTTTCTTTTAACTCCACTTTTCCTCTGGCAGTGACCTCACCCATCCGTCTTTCTACACTGTCATTGTGTGAGTGTATGTGTGTGTGTGTGCACGCGTGTATGTACTAAACTTAGCAGCTCTAGTCGTAAAGTACGGCGTGTGAGGTGGCTTGTGGTTGACCTGGATAACTTTTCATAGATTTAGCGCCAAATCTGTCACACTCACCTCAGAATACGGGAATATTTCAATGCCAGACATCATTTTTACATAGCAGTTTTAGTGACACATTTGTTGCATGATAATTTTTATGCAGTTTAGTGTGGATGAGGAGGGACTTAACTGAAAAATAAAATAAATAAATATATAAATAAACTTAAACTAGCTATCCAAGCCTTGCTTTCCTAGGAGACCAGCTAAGATCAGCATACCAATATTTACACTGAAATATATTGCAGATTTAACCAGCCTTAGATAGTTGGTCATAGCTGGTTTAAGGCTTGCTGGTCTCCCTGCTTGGCCAAGCTGGTCTTCAGCTGGTTTAATGGGTTGATCAGCTGTTAAGTACCCCAAAAACCAGCAAACCAAAACCATTCTGACCAGGCTGGTAGATCAGCAAAGACTAGCAAACCAGTTTAGGCTTTTTAAAGAGTATTGGAAAATCCTATTGTGAATTTAATTCTGTGTAATTCCTTTTCAGTGCAATCTCTACAAAATTATTTTTAGTGACTGAAAAAATATGGAAAAGTCAAGGAAATATGTTGGTAAATAATGTACGAAAACATTTGTTTTGGATTCTTTGGGCTACAGTGAGCTTGAAAAAGAACTTTCAGCTGAGACCTTTCCTTTGAAAGTCCCTCTAAAAACAGTTCTAGACTCACAAAATAATGGCCCTTCTCTGGAACCTCTATTCACATGACATTTAACCAAGCTGTACTGAACCAATTCCATTGGTTAGTCCCTGGAGCTCATTAGAACATGAATAAGATTATGCTCTTCCCATTTAAGTAAAATGTTTGGTGTTTCTTTGAAAGTGTTTGTGTAAGAAAAGAACAATCTTGCTGACTTTTTAGACTCCTGACCCCCAAGAGCCCCGGGACAGAACATTCCTTCGAGGCCATGCCAGAGCCTCGAAACATGACACTGCAGAGCGACACAGTCTCAGACACACGCACACACAAAGAGGAGCAAGTCTGTGAAAGAGGTCGGGGGGCTAAAGTTACAGCTGATGAGGAGGAGGAGGAGGTGGAATGAGTCAGTTTACAGCCTGGATTGATTCTGATTAACCTCACCGAGTCACTAGATCAAAGGGCAGAATCCGAGCCAAAGCATACCGGCCATTAACGGTAACCCACAGGCGAGCCATGCGTGGCACCGCAGCCCAAGCCTGCCAGTGGGTGGGCAGTTGACAGAGGTCAGATGGGCATCTGAGTGGGTAGAAATACATGGTTGTGTAAATGAGCCTCCTTGTAATTTTCCTGGAAATCAACTTTAACTAGAATCCGCTCGTAAACGGTATTTATTGCAAATTGTGGGCAGCTCACTGCCTGTATGGCGAAACTGTGGCATTATAGAGTACAGGGCTATTCACAAGAAAATAGCTGGCTTTCAGTGAATAATGACCTTAAGTTTGTTCTATTCCTCACATTGAAAGACAGTTAATCTAAAACATGAGTTGTAAGGACCAATTTTATAAAAAAGTCATGTGTTTTGAACAACATGAGCTTAAGTAAATACTGTCAGAATTTTCATTCTGGGTGAACTACTCCTATAACATGTCAAGTAACACAGGTGTGAGAGGAAGCTAAAACTGACATTAGATCCCTAAGCGAGAAAGGACAGAGTGTGTATTTACTGTCCACTGGGTGTGAAGAGTCTGAGGGCTCGCTGGTACAGGCCAGGGTTTGTCCAGGGGGGATGGGTGGGGCAGAACTGGGTCGGTGTTGCGTGTAGATCGATTGAGCACAAAAGCTCCCTCTGTCTCTTTGTCAGTTCAGAGACTGGCCCTGGTTTTTAATGTTATGTTCTGCCTGCAGCAGTTCAGTGCCCAGGACTGCCGAGTGTTTGTGCTTGAATCCACTGCCAAGTAGCACAGAAGAGAGGCTGTAACTAAGAGCACTTGTTCAAAGGGTTATGCATGTGTGTGTGTGTACTGTGTATGTGTGTTTATGACCTAGCAACAAAATGATGAAGAATGTTCCCAGAAGTTCAAATCAGACAAATCAGAAAAACTCCATTTGGGAGTGTCTTCATAAGCAAAAATAGGTAATAAAGAGACTAAATAATGTTTATATACATGTTTATTGTATAGATTTGAATATTTTCGGACAAAAATGTGAGTAGTGCAATGCTTGAGTAGAACTCGCCGCCACTATTCAAGTGCGTTATGAGTGGTTGCCAGGGCACAAATTTCTGCAAGTAGAATGGCAGGGGAAAAGTAAGTGATATTTATTAGAAAAAAGATACCTGATTGCACGATTCAGTAATATTAATCAAGCTCTACCTGACTGGTCAGAAAAACTACGTCCTAAATATGAACAAGTCTTCCCCTGCCATCCTATAAATCTGCTACCAGGGTGAGAGAAAAAAACACCTTTTCCACCATCAGGCTGAACAGTTCTGTACACGGTGAGGAGCGGTTCCTGTAACATTTCTACTCGTATAATATTTTGTCAATAAAGGTCCTTTTTAGCTAGTCTGGAACTTCTAACATTCTGTGTCAGGTGGAAGATGGTAAACCTCTCGCCTTTTGGACCTTTTCCTAAGAGCAAAATCCAGTGGGGAAAACACTCCTAAAAACTGAAATATGGGATCATCCTCCATAGCACACTCATTCTAATATTTACCTCTAACGCTGTTGCTAACTGACAAATTAAGTAAATTCGAATCCTGATTTCGCATCACGACAGTGGAAAAAATCAAATAAAATGTAACCATGCTAACTTGCACGGATCGGAACAGAATGGCACATTTTTGCAACAATAACCATACGGCCTGGTGGTAGAAAAGAAGCTTATATGGTTGCTAAGGTGTTCTGAGTTGTGTCTATCTGATTTAAATCAAAAGAGCCCACCTCCAACACTTCTATTCTAATACCTACATATGACTCGGATCGTCTGACAGGTGAAAATTGTAAGTCTGATCACATAGAAAAGTAATAGTACACTTTACCTGATGCAGACAAGTGCTTGTTGAGATGAGCTGCATGATTTGAGGCATCATGTCCATAGCACAAAAATGCAGGATGAGTGTAGAAGATTCATATTTAGGGTCAGCTTAATTTAAGAACAATAGAGGTCAATGGGAAGTCCCAATTTAGATAGCTAGGTGATTTTGTGTGGTGGCCTCAGAACTCCGTATCGGGTGTCTAAGTGGAAGTGTGGTCAGTTTTGTATCACTCAGCATGATATGAGATACTGAGCACTTGGGGATTTCTTCAACCCTGGGAGATTTTAGAGTCCAGGAAATGGCATATGAAGTGCGTGTGCATTTGTACATTGTTGTTTGGCAAGAATCATACAAATTATAATGCAACTGGTCATTAATAATGCACTTTATCCTAACCCTTATGATTAAAACATGGTCATAACTATGAAACCCCTTACACCCAGCAGACTGTGACTATACAACCTCAATATGAAGTGTTGCTATTACTTGGAGACCTAATGCTACATTTGCTTGTGGTAAGCCCTGTTGAGCTACATCAGAGGGTTTCCAGGTCATTCAGTTTGACCTCTCCTGGACCCCAGCTGCAGTCCAGAGCTCTTAAGTCGTTCCTCTTCCCCTATTTAATATGAGCTCTGAGCAAGGAAAGGGGAAGCCAGGCCTGAGGAATGCGGTCGTCCTTTCGAGCCCTATCCTGCTATGCTGTCAATCATCCGTTCTGAAGTCAACAGCCAAATCAACTCCAACAGCTAGTTTTTGAGGTCACTACTCTTGTTTAGGGCATTGTGGATGATAGGCAACTGTGTGTTTACGACCAAAGGAAGATAGAGGAAGTATTCGGGAAATAAAAAAAAAAACAACATGTCACTATATTTGCAATTCCGTCAGGTGACTTTAGTGCAGCAGAAATTGCACACTTCAGTTTTAAATGAATGCTTGGCATAGTGTTATTTTTATAATCCAAAGTACCGAATCAAACCACATGATGTAAGTTGAATAGAGTGAAGTGAAGGAAACTGATGCTCATCAATGTTCTGCATGTACTGCAGATCATTAGAGATTATTTAGCAGTTTACTCGATACCTGCCAGATGACCATGTATTCTGTCCATTCTCTCTTACAGGGGCAACTAGAGGTCACTCTGTCTCAGCCCACTCGTTCAGCCAACGGCACTCCCTGGTAAGTTCAGACATTAATGTTGTTTAATTGTGTGTGTGTGTGTGTGTGTGTGTGTGTGTGTGTGTGTGTGTGTGTGTGTGTGTGTGTGTGTGTGTGTGTGTGTGTGTGTGTATACATGTTCATACTACAATGTGAGGACCAAATGCCCCCACAAGGATAGTAAAACCTGAGATCACATACCTTTTTGTGGCCCAGCCAGCGGTCTCCACAAGGGAAATGGCTTAGTAAATGATGTTTTTGTTTTTTTAAATGTAAAAATGCAAAAAGGTTTCTGTGAGGGTTAGGTTTAGGGGATAGAAATTATCGTTAGGTCTCTATAAAATCCATAAAATGCATGGAAGTCTATGGAGAGGCCCCACAATGTAAAAACAAGTTTGTGTTTGTGTGTGTACACACTTAGCTATGGTTTGGGACGGGTGTAAAAAGTACTCCGAAATTATACTCAAGTGAAATATTTCTATCCTATTCTAGAAGTTCTGTCCAAAAACATACTTGAATGAAAGTAAAAAAATATTTACATTAAATTGTACTAACCGGTAAGTACTAAAATAAAGTTAAATTCAATTGAGAGAGAGGAGAGGGAATATATTGTGAGAGAGAGGATGATGTGGCCAATAACATTGATTGTTAAATGGATTTAATCCATTTAAATTATAAAAAATGTAAATGAAGATTGGAAGAAAGTTAGAAAGGTTGTTAGTTTGGTGAGTTTGCTGTCTGAGGTTTGCTACTGAAAAATGCTGTTTTTATTTATTTTTATGAAATTGCTGTGTGTGATATTGTTAAGCAGATGGATGAATTCAATAAAATTCATGGTTAATTTTTACTCTGTCTTTATTATTGTTGTTGTTGTTTTTATAGTTATTATTATTATTATTATTATTTTTGATAACAGCAACATAATAGGGAGAGAAACTCATATAATTTGTTTAAATATGAAGGCTTTACAAGTGCAGAAGTAAATAACACATGTACACATTTAATTATAAACACCTTTTGTGATATATATTTGCAACGTGAATGATAATTTGTGACCTCTACATTAATAACCGTACAATCTGCCAAAGTAGTGTTTAGGATTAAGAAATAATTATAGGACAAAACCATTTTATTTCTCCCTTTGCACTCAAAGTTTTGAACGAATACATCAATCCGGACGGGCAGTCGCATATGGACTAGTGTTGAAACATTTCAGTGCATGCAAAGCTCAAATTGGATCAGAACCACACACAGCCCAGTGTAACTCTCCATTAGAAATGACAGATTTTCAGTCTAATGTCTGTCATTTGCCGGATGCAATGAAAGGAGGCTTCAGTCCAGTAAGATTAATTATCTGAAATGATAAATGCCAAAATGTAAGTAATTTTTCCAGGTGTAAATAAAACTTTTTGGGAGCATTTGGAAATGTTCTTAATTTTAAAATTAATAATGCAAATAAATGAAGAAAATGCTGTTTTTGTGTGGGTTAGGGTTAGTATGTAGACATTATAATTAACATTATATAAAACAATAGAAGTAACCCTAACCATTATCTAACCTTAACCCTAATGCATACACCATGGTACTGAATGATTGGCATATTCACATACTGTGATTTTTACATGGAACTTAATGGCACTTTAAAGAATACCATTACATTCAGGGTATATGCAGGAATCTTGAAGTTAATTTTAATACCTTTTCAAGACTTTTTCAAGAACTTCTCAATATTTTTTAATACCTCACCGCCACTTCAAGCTGTAACCATTTACATCAGTGATACTTTTAACAGTTTTAGTTTGTGATAAAGACTATAGACCACTCTGATTAAAAAAAAAATCATATAGGCTGGGATAGTAAATCAAAGCAAAGTTTATTAAAAAACCCTCAACAACAATCATGCTGACATGTGCCTCAGTTCTTCTGATTTTTTTCCCAGCAGCTTCTCAGTTTGGACCAATTCGTTCCATTTTTATTTACTACGTCTTCTGAGGATGTTGGACTTCATGATCAGTTGTGCCATTAATGTCCCAGATTTCCCCTCTGCCGTTTCAGTTCAGTGAATGGTGTTTCTCCGCTGTGTGGAGACACCACAACACCTCAGCAAGCAGTGTTGCTGTGCCGCCCAGAGCCACTCTGATGTCGGCTGCAGAAGATGAGGAAGCAGAGACAGCCCGGGTCATAGCTGTAGCTTCAGGTGCGACTGCCGGTGGTGTAACGACGTTGGCACTAGGTTGTGGTGGTGCAACGCGATTACCACAGAAGCTAGCGATGGAGAGCTGCCGCTCTAGGCGGCTAGCAGCGGCTTTGTGGCTAGCACAACACATGTGGGACTTTAACGAGTTAATGCCCATTGACACAATACTTATTTTTTTCTTGCATAATGTACAATATGCCTCCCTGACATTCCCCTCGACTGGCTGCAGCCACTCTTTGAAGTCTGGCATTTCCATCCAGGATGCTGCAAATTTGCACTTCCCCATTCTGTACATGAGTTCACCAACCTTCTCTTAAAACATTTCGGTGCGTTGTAATACGCACTGGGAACGCCAGAGCGTACATTGTGCTTTTGAACTTCCGCCCGCCTGCCTGCTCTGGTGCTCTCAGAGGCAATTTACGAACACACCCACAATAGCCTAGTTTTTTATGTACCTGTTCGTTTTTTTAATAAAAATTACTAAATTCACACACTTTTACGATGTTTTTGGGACTCAAACTGTTGGACAGCTAATTCAGAAAAAATACTTTCAAAATTTAAGACTTTATAAAGCCGTGATAAGACTTTTTAATACTTTTTAAGGGTCTTAAATTTCCCAAAATTGATTTATCACCTTTTAATACTTTTCAAGACCCCGCGGATACCCTGACATTACCAAAGTCCAAAAAACATACGTTAGTTTGTAGTTCTGGGCAAATACACTTTAGTCTTTTTTTTTTTTCTTCTCTGTAGTTTGTTGTATACATTTTAAATTTGATGTATCTAGTTGACTCTGTTGGTGTAATATAATTTAGTTTTGTTAATGCAGTGGTTGACCGATAATGCGTTTTGTTGATACCGATAACTAAGGTGGTGGAAAAGGCAGATTTTTTAAAAATGATTTATAGAATTTTAAAAATAAATTTGATGTCTTTCCTTACTATGACACAAGGTACAAACATTGAGGCTACAGGAGTCCAAAATGAATACAATCCCAGAAGTTTATTGTGCAACCAAAATCCCAAAAATAACCAGAAAAGAAAAAATATAGTGTGCATAACGCAGGACTTTTAACTATAAACAAGCCCGGGATACACTTCCTGATTTTTAAATGATGGAGACTTTACCAAATGTATCTTTTTACAGTCTACATTCACTAGATTAAAACTATTGTCAACTATCTGCATAGATTTTTGGCAATAAGTGATAGTTCTAAAATGCAACCAAAAAGCAATCGGCACTGATTAATCTGTAAAACCAAGATATCGGTCTACCTCTATTAAATATGTGTGTGCATGTTTGTATGTATTGTGTTTCTCAAAGTTTATTCTGTAAATTCCCCTAGTGTACTATGAGTGGAGAACTGAGGGTTTTCTGTACTCGTGTTGAAATCTCTACTTCCTTATTCTACCGAATCACACTGTGTGTTTAATTACTGTCAGAGGCTTTTAAACAACACATACACTTAACACTCCAGGTTATACAGCCACTTGTAAGATAATGGTTTATTTGCCAGCCTGACGGTGTCTCTGCTTTTGGTGTGTCAGATCAAATGCTCAAACACTCACGCACAGAAAAATAATTTGCCTGCCTAATGTACCCCCTCCTAAAAAACATTGTAAAGGAGCAGTTATTGTGGTGTACTATCAAGATTGAGAGGCCTTTAATCTCTAAGCTGTGTGGGTGTGTGTGTGTGTGTTAGTGCTGCACGATTAATCATATCGCAATCGTGATATCAGCCTGTGCGATTATATGACGGCAAAATGTTGTGATTTTATTAAATAAATAAGTGCATGTGTGGACGTGACAGCCCATTTTCTACACAGCTAATAAATAGATGACCAGTCTATAATGATGACACGCTCACGAGATGAGAGGAGCGCTGCAGCTCGAGTGTCTGATAGAAACACAGATCACAGCTTGGCGATATATCTTTATATCTTTATTTCATCCTTAATTAAGCTTCAAATAATACGGGCGCATGCCATGTAAATAAACACAAACTCCAAAACTGTCATTCTCTGTGCGGTCAGAGCTGCTTCAACCAGTCGCGGAAGTGACCCAATCTGAGCAGGAGGGATTTAAAGTTCCTCCGTTCCCTGATGGAGGGAACGAGACGTTGTGTCGAAGAAGCAACACTAGGGGTCTCTTTTGAGCGCCTTTTGCATCTCTGATCTATAAGAAAAGGCCAATGAGAAATTGGCAGACAGAATTTGCATGTCCCGCCCCCGGACATACGGGTATAAAGGGAGGGATGTTTCATTCAGGATTTTTCTGAGGAGCTGACAATGAGGTTCGGCCACAACAGTGGCTCGGTTCAGCGACGTGGCCGGGAGGACACAACGCCTCGTTCCCTCCATCAGGGAAAGGAGGTTACATCTGTAACCTAGATGTTCCCCATCTGTCACTCACTTCGACGTTGTGTCGAAGAAGCGACACTAGTACTGCTGCACGTACCCTTCCCCAACGCCCCATAAAATCGTCAAAGCCTTCTGGTTCTTTACCCCCGACAGGGGGGAACAAGGCGAC
Source organism: Xyrauchen texanus (assembly GCF_025860055.1). Taxonomy (NCBI): domain Eukaryota; kingdom Metazoa; phylum Chordata; class Actinopteri; order Cypriniformes; family Catostomidae; genus Xyrauchen; species Xyrauchen texanus. Next base: position 21,384,384 of record NC_068283.1, on the reverse strand, counting down.
GTGCCAAGCATGGGAGCAGGCCGCACCTTTTCTCTCTCTATGTTTCTCGCATAGTGTTAAAGCGGCTGGGCCATCTTAATGCTATCATACGCATCGGGGAAGGCGATCTTTCCAAGTTATCCTATTCTTTCAAGGGGAAAAGACTCTGTGGAGATCACACCTGCCCAGACTGGGGGAGGTTAAGAGTGGTGAAATACATCACATGGGCTTTTAGGTCACATGTGGAGAATGGCGTGGTGGTAAATCCTACCTCATTGGGAGGGAGGAGTTGCTACAGACACTGAAACCAGGTGCAAGTGGGAACTGCCCAAGGGAGATGCGGTCCGCTCGCAAGGGACCGTACCGCGGAAAATACACACAGGGGGCAAGTCCACTTAGGAGCCTGACCTGTGGAGCACCTATTCCAGTACAGGGTAGATTGAGTTCCCGCATTGGACGTGGTCTGCGAATATCTCCACTGAATTCGTGGACCAGAGGGCTAGGGAGGAGTCATCGAGGGAGCCGGGTTAGTGGGATCTCCTGGGATAAGAGCTCACTATTTTACCTCAGCAGAGGGAAAGGGCACTAGGTGCATGCAATCCACCTGGTCAGTTTGTCAGCGTGTTACCGAGTTCTACTGGATCGGACTGGAGAAAACACGGGACAAATCCGACTCAACCCTGAGATTGTAAAATCTCTCAAAGGTATTGGATGTTGCCCAACCCGCTGCTCTGCATATGTCTGCTAGGGAGGTGCCCCTGGCCAGTGCCCATGAGGACGCAACACTTCTTCTTGAGTGTGCTCGGACCTGCAAGAGGGGGGCACGGCCTGGGTGTGATAGGCCAATGTAATGGTGTTCACTACCCAGTGGGAAAGCCTCTGTTTGGAGACAGTGTTCCCTTTCCGCTGTCCGCCAAAGCAGACAAAGAGCTGGCCAGAACGTCTAAAGCTCTGCGTGTGGTCCAAGTAGATACTCAAAGCACGTACCGGACACACAAAGAAGGGGCTGGGCCTGCCTCCTCCCGGGGCAGAGCTTGCAGGTTCACTACCTGGTCCCTGAAGGCCAGGAGCCTTCCTCTTTGGAACCTGATAATTAAGTCATGCTTACCCAAAGACTTAACGTCTACTGCGTCATGGTGGGCTGCGATAGCGGCTACATACACCTTCAAGGTGGAGGGGGAAAGGCTCACCTCCAACCTCCCCTGCAGGAATGAGAGCACTGACCTAACTGCGCAAATTGGCAAATTGAATTGCATAACCGAGTCAAATAGTGGAAACAGACGCATTTCCCTCCCTTTATACCCATATGTCCGGGGGCGGAACATGCAAATTCTGTCTGCCAATTTCTCATTGGCCTTTTCTCATAGATCAGAGATGCAAAAGGCGCTCAAGAGAGACCCCTAGTGTCGCTTCTTCGACACAACGTTGAAGTGAGCGACAGACGGGGAACCCTGGTTATATGGTGATATTTTGGCTTTAAGATAACCGACACGGAGCAGAGAGAGGTACTGTGCAAAATTAAAGTTGCTACATCACGTGGCAACACGACAAATTTATATCAGCACCTGAAACAGCACAGAGAAAAGTAGAAAAGTGAGATTTCAGAAAATTATCCACACACTGAACAAGAGATACCAGCGATAAGTAGAACTTTTTAGAAAGAGGATTTGGGAAATACCAAATTAAAATTCATAAAAAAAACAAAAAAAACAAACAGTTTTAGTGGTTTGAGTGAACCAAAATTTTGTATCCAGTTTCCTTTTCAAAAGAGTTTATACAAAGTACATGTTACATCCTGCTTAAATGTCCCAGTTTGTTTGGACAATCTTAATTTCATGAAAATTTGTATGTTCTTATTTATTTTTCTAATTTATTTAGGTGTAATATTGAGAAAATAACAAGTTTGCAGTAAGGCAAAGATGTTATTATTTAATTTAGTAAAAATATAATTTTAATTTGTATGTTTGAGTTGAGAAATACACATTTCAACATTATCAGTAATCTATTTGTGAAATTTCCTTGATAACCAAGCAAGTTGACTCATGATACCATTTGTTTATTATATCGCAATCGCATATCGCAATATTAGCCTCAATAATCACAATATGACATTTTCCCCAAATCGTGCAGACCTAGTGTGTATGTGTGTTTGTTAGCATGTTGAGATTTGCATGAAACCTTCACACAGACTATGACTCATTTTATTTGATTTTTTTTGTGCGAGAAGAGGTTGGTTAGTCTCATCACGGATTAGACACACACTCTGCTCATCTGGCTGTATATGGATTGTCTTGGCAGTATTCTTCGGTAAACACTATTATTTTTAGCAGAGGTCAGAAAGAGCCACCATCACTACAGTCCTCAATCACACCATATCAGAAAATCAGAAAGAGAGAACGTATTCTTTATCAGCCTCTCTCTATTTCCTCCCTCCTCCTCCTTTATCTCAAACAAAGGCTGTCCATGCCAGAACATATATTTTAGGTTTTCTTTGCATTCTGTTCTGTTTTTTTTTGTTTCTGCTGGTCAGCTGTTCGACACTTGCAGTCCACGAGAAGTGCAGTGTAATGCCTCAACCTGGCAGTTCACAGATTGGTGTTAACATGTTTGCCATGTTTGGACAGCTTACCACTGGTACTTTTCATAGTTTCTGTTCTTTTTCGATTCTCTCTTTATAAAATTTTGCTTGGGATTTTTGAGCACTGAAATTTCTCTGTCTATGAGTCACTACATTGTTAAACGTGACCCTGCTTGTTGTGCACATACTAAATGGGGATTTACTATAGACTTCAGTTGTTTTATATACAGTATTACTAATTAGAATGATTATAGATGAACATTTTTTGTATTTTAGTATTTGAAATGACAGTATTCATTTATTTACTTGAATAATTGAATTGATTTTTCTTGATGAATTCTTTGAATGTCCCCAAAGGCAGGCTTTGTCAGATTTAGCTCACTTCTGGGTATACAGTACAGTATACACACATGTCAAATGTGTGCAGCCTTCCAGCAAGGGCATTGCTTGGTTAATAAATAAGCAGCACTGCATTGTAATTCAAATCAATATGATATTGCAGTTCAACACACCACATAAGTGCACTATAAAGAATAGTGTGTACAGACCTGTTGTAAAATATTCATAGAGAATGTTACACACTCTTAACAAACAAAAAAGTGGGAATACTAACTCTTTGTTTTGCTGTCACATTGTATTCTATTAAGGTCACCCATGACAGTAGAGCGTTAGCAGGTAGCTATTACCTCACAGTCTGCCAAAAAACAGATATTGTGTTCTTGCCAACTACAAGAAGTGTTTTTTTTTTTCTTTTTTCCCTTCATTTTAGAAAGTGGGTGTGTTGTAGATAACTGGGTCATATTAGACTTTATCGTTATTGTGGTAGGTATTGATTATTCAGTTTATTGATATTGTCTCTCTGTTCATTATCTTTCACTTTCCTGTTTCAAGTCACATGGAGTTTGCAGTGAAACACACACACACACACACACACACACTCACACAAAGAAATCCCCTCAATTCAAGGGACGTTTATGGGGAGCACATAAAATATGTTTCCCTTCTTTCTACCTTTCCTCCATCCCTGCTTTTTTTTTATCCGTTTCCTGTCAATGTGGGCCACACAGATGGTTTAGGTTAGAGAGCATAGGCCACAGAGAGCGTCAGAGAGGGAGTGTTGCACACACATACACACACATCCCTACACTGCTTTCATATTACCATTCTGTCTGGCATCAGTATAAACCCCTGAGTTTCCAGTTCCATGACGTTAATACCACTGAAAGCTTACAGGAATTGGTAGGGCTTGTGAGATCATGTGCAAGGATTGTCTGAAAGAGCCAAAGAAAGTGAGAGAGTTTGTTTGGGGGCATTTGTAACGTGTGGAGAGAGAATTTAGACTGCAGAGGATTTTTAACCAGCTATACTGCAAAGGTTTCTCAGAGTGGATTTGATTTGACCTCCATAATCATACATAATATGTTTATATACATAGTGCCCAGTGTTTCATTTTTTGTCACCCGTCAGTGTCCTAACCAGATGCAGCGTGATATTGCATTAGTGATAAAATTCCCATGTAGGTTTGTCTTGACCAGTTGCGACCATGACAAGCAATGACTGACAAGACATTTTGTTTTGTCATTAAAATTCTGCCAGGTGCAAGATGATAGGTCCTTTGAACATCTGTTGATTGCTGATTGCAATATGCATACTCTCTCTTTGTCTTGGATTTAATTTGCTCTGAAGCCCTCCTCCTCCCAAGCACTACCTGTCTAGGTCTGCATTACAGGAATTTTGTGCATGTATGTAGTTGTACAGTAGCATGTCTTATGTAGTGGTTGCTGTTATGTGCCATTGTGTTACCACAATAATAGACCGGTGTGCAACAAATCTAATTCAAGCAGTCCCAGTCCTTCAGCAGATGCGCAAGAGCTCATTATGTGTACTATTCGAGCATTTCATTCTTCCAATCTCTCCTCAAAACTTTCCTATAACTTTTAACTTGTCTAATGATAGAAATACAACTTCTACCATATATCGTCTGCAAATATGCACACTTTTAATGGAACCTTTTCACACATGAGTTTTGTAATGACGAACCCTCCATTGTGAGTTCTTTAATGTGCTCTGTAAATTTAAAAAAGTACCTTACACTTCACAGGCAGATGCACTGAAGATCCGATTATATATTATCAAACATAATGGGGTATTTAGATGTTTATTATGATAAGATATGTGCGAATGCACTTGCCGGTTATGTGCGCCGCAATATTGTTTAAATGCAATGCAACATGTTATTCAGAGTTAGCGATAGAAGCATAGAAGGTTCTAAAAGCCTTGAACATCCACATTTTCTACACCGGCTTGAGTGAATTTACTAGTTTGTATATTGTTTGTTTGACGTCAGAAAACATGGCTGCATCAAAACAGTGTGCTCTGATTTGCAGGAAACAGCTTTAAACTTGTATTTAGTGTTCGCATGTTTGTAACATATAAAAGTAAAGATATTGTGGTGTTGAAAAGACTATTTGAGCAGCTGGTTCATTATGACAAGTGCTTCAGTCCCTCTTTTGCTGGTAAACGGCAGCAAGAATGCAGATCTCACTGGTTTGATCAAACGTGTCTGAGCCCAGCCTAGTGTAATCACTACGGTTTGATTGTACTTGCAAGAGGGTTAAAGAAAACGACTGAATTTCTTTTAAATATATAATTCACTAACCTCACAAAATGTGCACAAATCCAGCGATTTCTTCCCATGAAGCATGTAGTCCTGTGAAGCATTCATATTTTATCCGAAAAAGCATGTTTTATATCCGTCTTGATCAAAACTGTGTCCCTCTGGCTCATGGATGTTGTGTGACGGTCAGTCTGTGACACTCATAGAAGGCTATTCCGGCCGTGTTAGTATCTCAGAGCGGTTCCCGTGCATTGTGAAAGTGCTGAAGTTTCACTCATGCAATTCCAAACAAGTGCAAACAATCTTGGATTTATTATACAAATCTAATAACTCCACACAGTATCACAGAAAAGAAGGCAATGACAGCATTTCACCAGACATGTCATGAGGAAAACTGATAAAGTCACACTGCACTGTCTTTTTCCATCAAAAGAAAAGCTCCAGGTGAAGGTAAAGTAGGCCTAAACATGAAGATAGAAGTATAAAATTTAAATAAATATTAAAGCAAATACAGTTTTTGTGGGGCATGGTTAGGGTCTGGGTTAGGGTATTATATAAAACAAGTCTAATCCTGCTAATAATAATAATAATAATAATAATCATTTGAAATTATATTAGTATATTAAACTTGACTGCATCCTACATTTAATAATTCAGTATTATAACAACATTCAATTGGCTTCCAAAAAGTGGGTCAAGTTGTAACTTTTGCACCCCATGTACATTCACCTAAAATAGAAAGTAAATAATAAATGTTTTAGTAAAAATATAAGATGGTAAATATCTCTTTATGTTTATATAGTGAAAAATCAGTGGATAGCTTCATTATTTTTAACTATATTTGACCTCATGCATATATTATATAAGCTAAAAAAATATAAAGATATTATGTATATACATTTCTATTTTCTGAATTTTTTTTTACATTTTCTGAATTACTATCATATTAAATTGTGAGAAATCCTGTTTATCGGCATTACATTGGCCTCCCTGCTCAAGATTTCAACATCGGCCATTAAAAAACACATATTGGTCGATCACTAGTCTTATGTGCTCCAAACAGCATGTCTGTGTGTGCTAGCAGTATTAAGTCTTTGTACTTCCTCTACATCAGCAGTGTGAGCATATTTGATGTCTATGATCTCCCTATCTATACCATGTGTACACTATCAGTATTTATTGAGAAACTCTTGGTTGACCGTACAGTTTGATATTTTGTCTAGGCTGCATTTTATTCCGGTTATGTATTTCTCTCTTGCTGTTTCTCCCTCAGGGGTGCCATGTCTAGATTTGGAGAAAGCACACTGATATTCCTGCACTCCTATTATTCCTTTCGTTTAATCCTGCATGACCAATTGCTTCCTGCTTTGCTCTCCCTGATACAGGAAGTCGACTTGCAGGCCATTCTTGGGGGCTTCTGCTGCTGACTCTGGGAAAAGAGTGGGCAGCAGTGGGTAGGGTTGGGCTGGGTTTGATTGGACAGCTGTGGAAACCTTGGAGGCTGAGACCCCCCCCCCCCCTCCCCCAAACACACACACACACACACACACACTTATCTTGCACCACTTGTGTTTATCCCATACACCCACGCTACAGATCCACTACGCTGTTCCAAACCTGTGTTCCAGCTGTGACTATAGTATAAACCCCTACTTTACAATTTCAAGACTTGCTCTTCAAACACCCTCCATATCTAACACATATGCAGACATCACAAAGCATCCCATAATATTCAGTCTCACCCATGAGAAAGAAAAATCACTAATGACACCTCCTCTATTCACTATTGTTTCTTCTAGACAACTATGCGATTAATTTGAGCTCAAATTAAGTTTCCTGCATCTCAGATATTTCTCTTGAGAAAAATACACTAGTCATTTCACATACTTCCACTACAGTTTTAGAACTTAACAGCCATTGTTCAACAGGGTCACAAACGGTGCTCAGATTTGGCATGAAAGCCGACAATCAAAAGTCAAATATTTCAGAATGAAGTCATTTCTCATAAATATTTCAGAGGCGAAATTATCTAGGCCAGTGTTTCCCAACCTCGGCTAAACGACTAATAAATTCTACGGCTCATCACTATCCCACATATGCTAAACATCGTCAATATTTTTCCTTTTCAAGAACTTGTCCATGTTTTCTGTCCGTCTTAGTTGCGTGTTTACGGTCATGCAAAAAAAACAAAAAAATAAATAAGTCACATACAGTGCTTGCGTTAGACTTTCTCATCATCCGTCATTTTGACAGACGGGGTCGTAAAAATTCAGTCAAACTATTATTACCTGTCATTTTAATTGTCATATTTTAATGATAATTAGACGTTTAATAGCTTTTATTTTGAAGAGTTGGATCCCTAACGGCACACTGGTGATTTAGGCTATGCTATTTACGTTAATTTTATGCTCTATACTTTTAATGTATGTCATCAATTGACAAATTTTTTCCTATTTTTTATTTATCCAAAGGAATATTAGAAGGAATATGTAACGTGATCCATGGAAAGGAGGAGGCGAGAACCGGCTTTCCAATATAAATAATAGTTTAATGATAAACTTAAAAGACAACATAAACACACACATGACGGACATGTCCGTAAACGATCTCTCTCTCCCGCATGATACTCTGCAGTCGACCTTTATCCCTTAGAGGCTTGATTAGCCTAATATGGGACCGGGTGTGTAGATTCACGACCCGGCCCCGCCCTCCGCCCTGCCACATTCCTCCCTCATTCTCTCAGGCTGGGGAGCCTGGGGGAGGGCGTGCCCTAAGCCCTGTCTGCCGGCAGGTCATCCCCGTCTACCTGGACGAGGGAGGGGACAAGGGGAGGGAAACAGAAATAATTAAAATGGGGGGTACTCTGTATTCTCCGATACACCGTCTCATGGTCCTCGAGCACTCCTCCACCTTCTCAGGCGGACGACAGCCGCTTCTCACGGGGGGACCGGAGTCAGACTCACGACCCCCGGCGGTCAGAACGCCCCTCCGAATTCTCGCCGACTCATGGGGACACTCCTCTGCCCCTGGCAGCGGCCCTACCGCTCCAGTTGGTCGGGGAACACTTCCCTCCTCCCCTCGCGGACGGCGGTCTTGCTCTGACCCCTCCGCGTTTCTGGGGATGGCAGGGCTCTCCTCTGCCCCAGGCAGCGGCTCCATCACTCCAGGTGGTCGGGGAGTCCAGTCCCCACTTGTCACGTCGGTCTACTCCCTCCCCCGGTGGATGGCAGCGGCGCTCCCCTGGGTGGACGGCAGTGTCGAGGACTCCGCGACGGGCATCCCTCCTCCTTCCCTGGCTTCGGCACTAGTGTAAAGTGATCCATGGAAAGGAGGCGGCGAGAACCGGCTTTCCAATATAAATAATATTTTAATGATAAACTTAAAAGACAACATAAACACACACATGACGGACATGTCCGTTAAAGATCTCTCTGTCCATCACGATCCTCTGCAGTCGACCTTTATCCCTCAGAGGCTTGATTAGCCTAATACGGGACCGGGTGTGTAGGATCACGACCCGGCCCCGCCCTCCCACAGAATATTATGAGAAATATCTGAGACAATGTTGATACTTAAATGATACACAAGAGAACTCAAAGTCTCCTGGGTAATTAAAGGGCAACTCTTCTTACAAAAGCAACAAAATTACACTTTATAGTAATATTGTATTTGCTAACTTTAGTTAATGCAGTAGGTAACATGAATAAACAATAAACAATGCTTTTAAGCATTTATGTTGATAAATGTTAATTTCTTCATATACTATTTTTTGTGTAAAAAAATGGCACACATTAACATCTATTAATGCATTATTAACTAAAATGTACTAACAATGAACAACTGTATATTTATAAATTATATATTGTTAGCTCATGATACCTAATGCATTAACTAATGAAAATTTGTAGAACCTTATTGTAAAGTGTTCTTCAAGGCAAACATACTGTTATCCACTCATGGACTGATTCGCTCTCCATAATACACACAAATCCTTTAAAAATGATCACATTCACAGGTTTTCACATTGGTCCCTTTAAAAAGAATGCATGCATCAACATTCTTAAACATATCTCTTTCTTGGCTCTCATTCAAACGATATGATGGCAGAGTCACAGCTCATAAATTTGGTCCAGTGCACCACTCTTATCCTATATAATGGATCAAAGAGTCACACCACGCCTAAGCCAAGCCTGTGCTTTATCAGTGCCTTTTGTATGTAGGTGTGGCATTTCAAGTTTAGACACAATGACTGCACAGACACGTGTGTGTGTGTGTGTGTCTGTATGCTTGCTTGATTGCACATGTGTATATTGCAAGGTTTGAACGAGACGTGACCTGCTTCATGTCGATCGGGAGCAGGTATTGTTTGGTAATTGATGACAAGTAATTGTGTTGCTTCTTATCAGGCTTTGAAGGTCCAAGGTGCTTGAACTGATCTAGTTGTTCATTGACACTGAAGGGCCCCACTGTTTAAACAGTCAAAGGCCAAACTACTGTAACCCCCACTTCCTGGCTTTCTTTATGCTTGCTTTACTTGCTAACTGTATTTTCTCAGGGAAAAGGTCAGATAATGTGGAATTGCAGCCATTCTTGCACTTTTTACAATAAAGGTCTGTCAAAGGTTCTTCAGCAACCTGAGTTCAGCAAAGAACCATATTTCTATCAAGAACTATTCTTCACCTGGGATCCCGTAGCTCAACTGGTAGAGCACAGCACTGGCAATGCCAAGGTCATGGGTTCAAATCCCAGGAAACATTCAAGCTGATGAAATGGATATTGCATTATAAGTCACTTTAGAGAAAATGAATAAATGAGTTTTTTCTTTTTCTCCCAATTTGACATACCCAATTCCCAATGTGCTTTTAAGTCCTCGTGGTCACGTAGTGATTCGCCTCAATCCGGGTGGCGGAGGACGAATCCCAGCTGCCTCCGCATCGGAGACCGTTAACCCTCGCATCATATCAGCATCAGAATGGTCAAAGACGTCCATCTTGTTTGTGTTTACATACACCGGTGTTATTCAATGAAAGTTCCAAGAGGTCTGATCTTTCAATGTCCTTCCCAGAAAAGGTCTGGATAATAATAACTTAATCAGTGTCAGTATGGCTAGCTATATATATATATATATATATATATATATATATATATATATATATATATGTGTGTGTTTCACATTTGGCAGAGCAGCCAAAGTGTTTGGTTCTGAGGATCTTTTTCTGCAAAAAGTTTAAAATATGAATGTTAAAAGATATTGTTTTTAAGTTGAATGACAGCAGTCCAGTTTTTGTGTTTAAATATATTTTTTTTCATTCAGAAGATATATATATATATATGGAACATAGAAGGCCTTTTTATTTTTCAGGGTTGTCCCCTGACAGAAAATATATAAATTTAAGTCTGAATGGGCCATTTTTCTATATTCGTAAAAGTGACAATCTACTTACACAAACAAAAATTTTACATAAAAGTGCTGCATAAAAATACTGTTTACTATATACACCGATCAGCCACAACATTAAAACCACCTGCCTGAAATTGTGTATGTCCCCTGCATGCCACCAATACTGCACGTTCTGAGTTACCATAGACTTTGTCAGTTCAAACTGGTATGGCCATTCTCTGTTGACCTCTCTCATCAACATGGCATTTCCATCCACTGAACTGCCCCTCACTAGATTTTTTTGTTTTTGGCACCATTCGGGGTAAATTCTAGTGACAGGAGTTACAGAAATACTCAAATGAGCCTATCTGGCACCAACAATCATGCCATACTCCAGATCACTAAGATCACATTTTTTGCCCATTCTGTTGGTTGATGTGAACATTAACTGAAGCTCCTGTCCCGTATCTGCATGATTTTATGAACTGCACTGCTACCACACTATTGGCTGATTAGATAATCGCATGGATGATTGTTGGTGCCAGATGGGCTGGTTTGAGTATTTCTGTAACTGCTGATCTCCTGGGATTTTCACGCACAACAGTCTCTAGAATTTACTCCAGAATGGTGCCAAAAACAAAAAAAACATCCAGTGGGTTGCAGTTCTGTGGACGGAAATGCCTTGCTGATGAGAGAGTTCAACAGAGAATGGCCAGACTGGATCAAACTGACAAAGTCTATAACCACTCTGTACAATTGTAGTGAGAAGAATATAATCTCAGAATGCTATCCTGAGATGCTGGTTGGTGCTGTTTTGGCGGCATGAGGGGGACCTACACATGTAATTGTGTACATGAGAGGGCACGGCCGGCCACCAATCGGGCTAATCAGCCGAGGAGAGGAATAAAGCCAAGCCGGATGCGGCAGATAGAGAGAGAGAGAGAGTCACACGTAGCTGTCATGTGTGTATTTGTTGTGTCTTTTTACGTTTTCATTAAACATTATTTTGATGGTTCGTCTGGTTCCCGCCTCCTTGCCCATGTTAACCTTGTTACAGTACCCTTTGTGATGAGGCGTTTTGGCAGCTTTATTTCAATAAATACTTTTATTGCACTGGGGATTAAGTTCTGAAATTTACAGTATGTTTTTATAGTAGAAATACCTCCTTATATGTCAAAATATCCAGGAACATTTGATTCCTCGTGACATGACCCCTTTAAAAGCAAGAGTTTCTCAATAACACCTAATAAGTTAATAACAAACATCAGTAAGACTGCCACATCATATCATTCTTAACAGATCATTAGAAAGATAGAAATTAGTACTTTTGTACTGAGAGTTGAGAGAAAATTGAAAATAAATCAGTGTTTTATATCTCTTTAAAGTTCTAAAGTGAAATGAGGCATGTTCTGACTGTTATTCGACTGGATCAGTCATTGCTTGGTGCTCTGTTTTTCAATTTAGGAACAAAATATAAATTCTTTTAGGTCACCATCCCTGATTTTTCTCAACCTCAGATTCTTAATTTTTTTTTCTTTTACCGAGAGTCTAGACCGATTATAAAAACAATTCTAGCCCCGAGACATTCTCTTTTATACCCCATATATATCCATAAAAGATCCTACTACCCTCTAAAGTCTCTATATAGCAGAGCATGTGTACTGTATCTGTGTCTGTGTGCTGGGCCCATTCCAGTGGCCTATATGAGAGAGAGACCTCAGCTCGTTTTATCTGTGGGTTAATGCGGTCTAGATTAGGATGAGGGTTATTCTCATGCCTGAGGCATAGGGAAGGTTTTTTTTTGTTAAAACCGGATTGTTGAAACTGGCTTTCCGCTCTGTTCCATAAACTGGTTCTGACTGGCTGATTCCAGCACTCACAGGCTTCCTCTTTTTGTGTTGTCTGCCTCTCTCTCTCTTTCTTTCTCTCTCTCTCTCTTTCTCTTTCTCTCTGTGTGTGCGTGTGCGTGTGACTGATGTATGTAAACTTTTGACTCCGTCTGAGCTTCAACTTAAATTAGAGAGTGATGCAAATCCACAGGGATCTGTCACTGCATTTCTATGACACACACATACTTGTAAACAGACCTGTAAATAAATTTACAGAACATCGATATGGTTAGAGATATGCAAAGAACACAAAAATATATCAGATTGGAGGTCAATGATAAGGCAACATACTCTTTGGCTAGATTAACAGGCCTTAAAAAACAGCATCAGTGGGTGCTGTCAGAGTGCCAGAAGCCATGTCAGTATTTAAAATAATGTAAAATGGCTTCAACTTAAGACAACATACCCTTTCAAGTATTGTGGTGTGGGTTGATGGGTTTATTTGGTAAAACCCCTATGTATATGTATATGATACATGTGTGTGTATATGTATGTATATATATATGTGTGTGTATATATATATATATATATATATATATATATATATATATATATATATATATATATATATATATATATATATATATATATATATATATATATATATATATATATACATATACACACACGTATGCAAATATATACAGGTCCTTCTCAAAAAATTAGCATATTGTGATAAAGGTCATTATTTTCCATAATGTAATGATAAAAATTAAACTTTCATATATTTTAGATTCATTGCACACCAACTGAAATATTTCAGGTCTTTTATTGTTTTAATACTGATGATTTTGGCATACAGCTCATGAAAACCCAAAATTCCTATCTCAAAAAATTAGCATATTTCATCCGACCAATAAAAGAAGTGTTTTTAATACAAAAAAAGTCAACCTTCAAATAATTATGTTCAGTTAAATGCACTCAATACTTGGTCGGGAATCCTTTTGCAGAAATGACTGCTTCAATGCGGCGTGGCATGGAGGCAATCAGCCTGTGGCACTGCTGAGGTGTTATGGAGGCCCAGGATGCTTCGATAGCGGCCTTAAGCTCATCCAGAGTGTTGGTTCTTGCGTCTCTCAACTTTCTCTTCACAATATCCCACAGATTCTCTATGGGGTTCAGGTCAGGAGAGTTGGCAGGCCAATTGAGCACAGTAATACCATGGTCAGTAAACCATTTACCAGTGGTTTTGGCACTGTGAGCAGGTGCCAGGTCATGCTGAAAAATGAAATCTTCATCTCCATAAAGCTTTTCAGCAGATGGAAGCATGAAGTGCTCCAAAATCTCCTGATAGCTAGCTGCATTGACCCTGCCCTTGATAAAACACAGTGGACCAACACCAGCAGCTGACATGGCACCCCAGACCATCACTGACTGTGGGTACTTGACACTGGACTTCAGGCATTTTGGCATTTCCTTCTCCCCAGTCTTCCTCCAGACTCTGGCACCTTGATTTCGAATGACATGCAAAATTTGCTTTCATCCGAAAAAGTACTTTGGACCACTGAGCAACAGTCCAGTGCTGCTTCTCTGTAGCCCAGGTCAGGCGCTTCTGCCGCTGTTTCTGGTTCAAAAGTGGCTTGACCTGGGGAATGCGGGGATGTTTCTACTCCAGACTCAGTCCACTGCTTCCGCAGGTCCCCAAGGTCTGGAATCGGTCCTTCTCCACAATCTTCCTCAGGGTCCGGTCACCTCTTCTCGTTGTGCAGCGTTTTTTGCCACACTTTTTCCTTCCCACAGACTTCCCACTGAGGTGCCTTGATACAGCACTCTGGGAACAGCCTATTTGTTAAGAAATTTCTTTCTGTGTCTTACCCTCTTGCTTGAGGGTGTCAATGATGGCCTTCTGGACAGCAGTCAGGTCGGCAGTCTTACCCATGATTGCGGTTTTGAGTAATGAAACAGGCTGGGAGTTTTTAAAAGCCTCAGGAATCTTTTGCAGGTGTTTAGAGTTAATTAGTTGATTCAGATGATTAGGTTAATAGCTCGTTTAGAGACCCTTTTCATGATATGCTAATTTTTTGAGATAGGAATTTTGGGTTTTCATGAGCTGTATGCCAAAATCATCAGTATTAAAACAATAAAAGACCTGAAATATTTCAGTTGGTGTGCAATGAATCTAAAATATATGAAAGTTTAATTTTTATCATTACATTATGGAAAATAATGACCTTTATCACAATATGCTATTTTTTTGAGAAGGACCTGTATGTATGTATATACATATATATATATATATATATATATATATATATATATATATATATATATATATATAAGGAATAATTGATCGACGGGCCGTTGAATTATTAGAAAAATAATGCACACCGGGGTGGTAATGCGGTCACGACGCGAAGCGGAGCGGAGGGTGTGCATTATTTTTCTAATAATTCAACGGCCCGTCGTCAATTATTCCGCTTATACTACAGTTACCACACCTCGAAACATTGTTCAGATGATGTGATTCTAGATGTTTGTCAAGTTTTTGTCATTAAAACGCTCTTGTATGTAGGACTAATTTCTTACGCATCTAATCCCATGCCTCCGTTGCTAATTCCAAAACGTCATTTTAGAGTTAGTAACGGAGGTTTGAGCACTGACAGCAGACTAATGCAGTTATTAGTGTAGTTATTAGAGAGACAGAGGTTGCAATAATGAGACAGAAAATCATGTGCGTCATATTATTTAATTTATTTATTCATTCATACGTTATAATTCATTCGTTAATTTGAACGAATTTATTTATTAAAATTAAACTGCACGTTTCCATTGATGGTGAAGTCAGACATCGAAAATGGCAGATCAAGCGCATTGGGCTGACAGAATTCAAATCATCCAACGACGTATTGGGCTGCTGTGTCTGGTGACAAATCCTCTTGAAGCTGAAGTGGATTTGTCGCTGTCACTTCTTGTTATGAATTGTATCCTATTTTCCGTTATTACGGTTGACTACGCGAAGTGATATGGAACTGTAATGCGGTCAAGACATGCCTGGAACTACTTTAGCCGTGCGTTTCCCTGAAAATAATTGCACGCCTAAGAACGTTCTCAACCAATCAGAATCAAGCATTCAACAGCCCTGTAGTATATATATATATATATATATATATATTATATAATTCAGAGATGCTATTCTTCTCACCACGATTGTACAAAGCCAGTTATCTGAGTAACCTTATATTTTGTCATTTCGAACCAGTCTGGCCATTCTCTGTTAGGCATATCCGTTCACAGAACTGGAGCTCACTGGATGGTTTTTTTGTTTTTGGCACCATTCAGAGTAAATTCTAGAGACTGAAAATCCCAGGAGATCAGCAGTTACAGAAATACTCAAACCAGCCCGTCAGGCACCAACAATCATCCATGTGATTAATCTAATCAGCCAATCGTGTGGCAGCAGTGCAGTGTAGAAATCATGTAGATATGGGTCAGGAGCTTCAGGTAATATTCTCATCAACCAGCAGAATGGGGAAAAATGTGATCTCAGTGATTTGGTGCATGGCATGATTGTTGGTGCCAGATGGGCTCAGCTCTGACCGATGTGCCGGTAATACCCTGGACTGTTTTAATGCTGACCCCTTGTCATGACATTCTTGTGAAAACTCTTCGGGGTAAGAAGACTGCATGTGTGTTCTCAAGTTAGATGTTGTGGAGTCATATAGCAGCAATTTCTTACACAACTTTCAAATGACTATGCATTTGTCAACAATTTCGCCTTTGATACTCCAGAAACCGAAGATGCGCCACACAACACTTTTAAGATGTTTTGGTGTAAGTAAGATCCTCTCCGACTCCGAGTCCTCGCTCTCTTTTTCAGCCATTTTTCAAATTAACAACTGCATCTAATGGGTTGAACTGGATAGGCTAACAAATACAAACTGCTTCAGCTATTTCATCATTATGTCACGCACGCTTCCTGACACACCTAAAATTCGAATGCATGGTTTTTGCATTCAAATGTGAAATGTTCTTTTTAATTCGAGGAATATTAGAAATTCAAATTTTAATTTGACAGCCCTAACTGTCACATTCAGTTCCTCTGCTACAGCCTCAAAATGTGTGTGTGTTTTAGACTGTCAGTGCCAGTGTTATCGGAATAAGTATCCATCCCTCACTGTCTTGTTTAAGGTTTTTTGGTCTCAGTATTCCTCTGTTCACATCATGCATCACTTGTCAGCTAATGATGTCACCTGACTAATCTTTTACCAGCCTGTTCCATGCTGCTATCCAGCAGAATTCCACGTTTTGTTTTGTTCTGATGTAGAGTATAAGTAATAATTTAGTAGATACGTGCAGTTGCTTGCAACCATGGTTTTATCAATGATGATGACTACAGTTTGTTTCTTGTATGGATTAAACCAGCTTCCTTCTGGTTACAGCCCTGATCTTTTGCCACTTAACCACCTCTTACAAAACTATGTTATGGTATCAGTACTCAATGTAGAAAAAAATCAGTACTTTCCTTGTTTGCATGTAAAAATGCTGTATATTAATATAAATAAAGGTATGTAATGATTTTAATTTATTAATAGCCCTAATATATATATATATTTGCTCTTTCAGGGAAACTACTGCCCTTTCATATGTAAATAGACGGTTCCTGGCCAGTTACAATATGCACCAAATTGAATGTCAATAGTAATGGTACAGCAAGGGTCTCAAATGGTAATGCCATAATACTCATATTTACCATGACACTGAATTACCTTATTCATGAACCATGCTATTTAGATGGTGCTGTAAGTTACTTGAGAGTGGTCCGTGCTATTACTATTGTACCATGTAACACCTTTTAGTTATTTTGTTGTTAGTGCCCCTAGACCACTCTCTTTCTCCTCATCTCTTCCTCTCTTCCTATTACTTTCTTTGCGTGCGAGTGCCCTTGGCGTCTCTTAGTCACGTTTATTTTCAGTCTTTCCCCTGGCTGCCAGACCGATAAAGCCCAGCCTGCCTGGCCATGGTGGTGGAGAGTGGAGGGATGTGTGTGTGTGTGTGTGTGTGTGTATGTTTTGTGTGTGTGAAATGTGAAATGTCTGCATATATGAAGTGGTTTCAGGCTATGTTAAGTGTCCATTTTAGCAGCAGAGGTGTTATATTGACCCCATCTTCCCTCAGGGGACGGGTGTGTATTGAATGTATATATATGTGTGTGTGTGTGTGTGTGTGTGTGTGTGTGTGTGTGTGTGTGCATAGGGTGCGGGGGGAGATTTGGGCATACAGTAGTTACTGGGTTACAGTATGCACATTGCTGACGGCCTGTGTTGTGTTCAGTCTGTCAGGAGTTCCTGAGGAGAAGAGAAGTCTCATCACAGAAAAGAGCAAGATGCCGGTGGAGGAAGAGCCTGATGTGCTTGTGAAAGGTGAGGATGAAAGTCTACTGAAAGCTACTGAAGAACTCCAGATCAATTCATGTCTGGCATGCTGGGCATGTGACTAATTGTTTGCATGCATTGGTGCATTTGTTTGCATGCATTTGTGTGTTAAAAATGTGCATATTTTTTGAATACTAGACACTTTGAATTAGTGTCAGATTTAATTACTGCTCATTTTAGTTTGAAAGATATAACAAATCAAATTTTTTTTTAAGCAATATTGATTTTTGTGAGTACCCGTAACCGATTATTTAAATGTTCAAGTGTTTAATAACTGGTATTCAGCCAGATTTATATCTTTTTTTTTTATCTATGCTTTGTGATGCAATGTTAACTAAAGAATCATTTGACTACAACAATAAAAATTTGAACTATTTCTAATTTATTAGTATATTGCTATTATTATTATTTTTTATACTATTAATAATAATTTTACAAATTACAGATATTATGATAATTATCAAAATCAAAACAGATTTATTAGCGATGGCATATATCAGTAGATTTGATATTAAGTAGCCAATAACCGATTAAGTCGAACATTTTTAATATTGGTATAAAATATCAGTCAAACCGATAATCGTCTATCGCTAAAGTTTTTTAATAAAACTTTGGCAACTTTATTAATAGACCAATATCAAAGTCTGACTCATAATTACCTCTCAAAACACAGCGAACAGTGTGATGTCCAGGGTATGGAAGGCTAAACAATATCTACAGTATATGCATGCATTTATGCATATGCTTCTGTTAAAACTCAATCATTATCAGTGGCACACTGATTGGCTGACATGCTGCGCACCAATTGAGAGAGACAAACATCAGTTAATCAACACTTAAGATGCTGACCACAACTTTTAGTGTGTGTGCGCGTGTGTTACTCAAGAGTCCTGTATGATCTCACAATATCTGAATGTGAGCGCTGTGTGATATTTGTTGCAGTGGAGAGGTAATAATACTCAATCACATGTAATGAGTAATAATAAGCATGGCAAAGTAATATTAGTGTAGAGGGGGCCAAATACTCCGCCAGCCTGTCTCATGCTGACCGGCAGAGCTGCTAAATAAGACAGTCTTCCCCCAGTCTGTCTGGCTCACTATCACACACACACAAACACATACATATTCAAAGGGAAATGTAGCAGGTGGTGTGCATCTGCAAGCAGCAGCGGAAAAAAGGTAATATGGTCTGGGTGTCAGAGGTCTTTTGATGAGGGTTTACCAAAAAAAACTTTTCCCATGAAGCTTTTCTTGATTACTGGCACCGATATACTCTTGTGCATAGACAACAAACTTTTTGGATGTCTTGAGAGAGATTTTATCCCCAGCATGACCTTACAACCCTCTATTAAGCTGGGTGAGTGGTGGTTTTGTACGCTGTGTTCTCGTCTGGATGTGGACACACGGATTTGTGCTGTGGTGTCTTTTTCCATGAGAACTAATGAGTCTGAAATGGCAAGAGCACCACAATCTAGCTCCCAAAGAATGACATCACACATTATGCATCTGTCCTTCAGGTTTAACATGCATGTTTGTATTTGAATATAATAGAATATTCATAATATCAGGACACAATTTCCCAGGTGCTTAAAACTGATAATTTACTTCACAATGACAACTGACAATGCAGCTACATTACGATTATTAGTACATTTAATTATTTGCAAAATTGGATGAGTAATCAGGAATAACCCAGAGAGCAACCTATGAACTGAGCATTATTCAGACCAGGGATGAAAAACAATGTTTTTATTTCAATTCGTTCTGAACAGAAACAGTATTTTTTTGTTCCGGTTTGAGTGTTCCGCAGTCTCCTTTCCAAATGGTAAAAGGTTAGAACGAAATAAAAGAACGGTTAATAACGTTCTTTTAAAATGACATTATTCCGTATTAAGGGTGGGTGATTATACCAGTTGCAGTGTTTCCAGATCTCACACGAGAAACAAGGTACATGTTTTGGAAAACAAGCTCATAATTACGGAGTTGCCTCACCCAAAATAAGCAAGAATAAGCGATTCCATTTTTGTCAAATGGGGGAATTTTTTTCTATGGGATAGAAATCATAACAAGCATAGCATAGTATACAGTAGCCTATATAAAGTAAAGTTTTTTTTTAAATAAATGTATTCTTAAGATGAAATATATCCTCCAAAAGTGTTTCAAATAATAATTTGGCCAACTAAAATTTCCTTCCTGTATGCATGCATACAATGCGTGGGTGCTATGAGGCTAAATGTCACCTTTTGCAGGGGCAAATGGTTAAAAACAAAATGTACATTGTTTTTAAACTAGCAGTGTCCTTTAAATCAAAGCACATGCTCTTGTTCTTAAACAAATAAAAGCCAAAAACAATTTAGGGCAACAGAAAGTGGTGTAATTCCGAAAATGTACTGTGATAAACCCTTTGGTCTTTTGATTTCATTTGAAAAGTTATGTTTTCACTCTAGAATAATTAAAAGGGATTTTATTCGTGTTTTCAGTTACGTTCTGCAAACTCAGTTTTTGTTTTTTGATTTCGTTCATTGAACCGGTTTTAGTCCCTGATTCAGACAACACAACCTTGATCGCTATGTGGAAAATATCAGTAGTGTACATATTAATGCTCCATTTTGTATATTCATCACTACTTCGCTTTGAAGAACCCAAAAAATTTACCAATATGATATGAACCCATTTTTGTAGTCAAAAAAATAATGCATTAAAATTGGACACCACTGTAGACATTTTTGGGTAAAATTACACTTATTTTTGAAATGCAGCCCATTTAAATATTGATTTAATAATTCATATGATATTATTGTGAGATTTTCTTTTTTTTTATTGATAATTTTTACATTAAATATTAGAGTCTAGCACAATAATAAAATTTATTTTCTGATTTCTGCTGTTTTGTCAGGCTGGCTCCTGCGTGAGGTGCAGGACGGCTGGCTCCGGCAGAGGAGGTTCTGGTTTGTGTTGACTGCTGACTCTCTCGACTACTACACCGGCCCGGACAGAGATGCTCGCAGACTGGGCACGCTCGTACTAACCTCCCTCTGCTCTGTGCTGTGGCCCGATAAACATACCTACAAACAGACAGGTAACCCACACAGAGACACCTGAAAATACACCTAAAAATAGCATGTCCCTGTTATCCCCTGCTGGTAGATGCAGAAACTACACCCTCCCACCGCCTCCTTTTCCCTATTGACGGCCATTCAAAAACAACCATGTATTTTGATGAAATATTTTTTATATGTGAAACATTTTAATTACAAACGTTTCATTGCATTGCACTACATCTTTTTGTGATGACCAATGACCGTGAGCACTAGCGCGAGGTTGGAAACAAGCTTAAATCACACGTCCTAGTTTGACACAGACGACACCTGATTTCTACACTTCATGTGCATATCTTATACATTTGTCAGAATGATCTAATAAACAAACGGAAACTCTTGACTTTGCAGTCTTGTGTCATGGTTATTTAAACAATATTGATTATAGCATGTTAGCGTTCTAGTCTAAAAATATAGGGCATTCAATTGTAATGCATAATTCATGATACATCGGTCTAAAATTATGGCATTTTTAAGACCGCTTTTAATTAAGTAAAACAACATCAGAAATTAATTTATAGCAATTTATTTAATAAATGTTTGGCCTAATTTGATCACCCAGGCCACACTCACATCACTGTAGCCTTCCATTGCCACGCGCACATTGTGTTATGAGTGTTGCGAGGACGTAATTTTTCTGAACAACTGGTGCCAAGATCTCGCATTCTTCCAGGGGAGTCGGGGGGACCTTGTGCAAGCTGAGCACTGTGATAGATGGGAATGCTAACCGAAACCTCTAGCCAGGTATTTTAGCCAGGTATTTTAGAGCTCCTTGACAAATACTCCGCAATATCTTTGTGGTTACAGTCTTGCTTACATCACTAAAATACCCACAAACAGTCAAATAACACACATACATACACCTGCAGACAGCAGGCTGTATGCACATCAACTCAATCCATGACATATTATCACAAAGGAATTTACAAAAGGCGTCTGTAACCTCAGTCCCTCAGATTTAAGAAAGAAAAGTACAGTAGGTGTGCAGGTTTTCTTCAAATCAATGATTTACTAAAAAATGTCCAAACTTTCAGAGCCCAGCACAGAATAAATACAATATTTAACTTGTTATTTCACTCATTATTTAGGGGTTGGACTTCTACTATCACCAAACGTGAGATAGAAAGATCACAGACCCGGTTGCCTGAAGCTCGTGTCGACATTGGCGTGAATTCTTTCTTGTAGGCAGACTGTGACTGGGGATTGTTTGAGATGACAATAAGAGATAAAAATAATGATAATAAAACAAGAGAGAAATACAGGCAGACAAACAAGACACATTGTTGTCTGGAGAAATTGTTGGGAATGACCAGACAGGCTCAGCTGCTTAGTCATACTGATGAATGTGTGTGTGTTTTCAAATAGCACATTTTCAGCTAGACTTCTGAAACTCACTCACACAAATTGTCTAACCAGCACAGTTGTCCACAAATCTCTGAACTTTTCCTAGATAAGGTTTAGGGACTTTCCTAGATAAAAGTATGAGTGTGCATGTGATGACAGTGAAACTTTGTGTGTGTAGAGGGGCAGCGGTTGGTCAGCGGTCAGTCATTATCCAGCACAGCTTACACTGTTCTTCTTTTAACTGACAACTCTAACATGTTGGCATATAATATCATGTCTAATGCTTCGGCATGCCTACAGACAGTTGGTCAACAATGATGGTCTTTCTATTAAAATTTTAATAGGACACAATTTTGCACACCAGAAATCTGATTTGGTTTCAAAGATCATGAGAATCTTAAATATCTGGGAATTTAAATTTTGAATTTTGATGGAAACTATTTGGAAACTATAACAATGTTCTATTGTGACAAAATTATTTGTATTTATTTCCTTGCTATGCTCTGCTTTAAAGTATGTCATTAACAAGATTGGTGGCAAATATTAGCAGCTAATAATTGTTTTTCTTCTGGGATACAAAGAAGTCTTCCTCCAAGAGGAAGGGGGAATGCTGGCTCAGAAAGCTGAGTTGTCCATTGTACTGTAATAAGTAAAATCATTTAACATACAAATGGAAATCTACCCCATCTCTTACTCTGTCCCAAATGACAACACTAGGCTATACACTATGCACTTATAACACACACTATGCAATCAACAATGTATTTTATGAATTTACAAAGCGCAGTATCGTCCCAAATGGACACTTGAAGATTTATTTACTACATGGAAGTGTTCACCATTTAACAGCTGACGGAAGTGACATTTCAAACATATGCAATGTGTTGCTTCTAGCTTTAACATGTTACCCAAATTCAGTTCAACACTTGTATCTCAAACAGCGTACATCAGGGGTCGGCAACCTTTTTGACATGGAGTGCCATTTTTTTATTTTCCTGGTCAATGGCTGTGCCGATCTTGCATGTGCATTTTCACGGAGCATCTTGTGAAAGTGCTTTAATGAAAGAAAACTTGTCGTTTTGTACAAAATTGGATTTCTGATCATGAAACAGTGTGGAATCTTAAATATGTCTTATTATGTCATACATTTTCCAAAATCACACAGAGGGGTATTCACTAGTTCGCAAGCAACAGCGAGAGAGGAGCAGTCTATTTTATGTATATGTTTTTCGCACCTGCATTCCAATCTACATCTTGATGTAATCCTTCCTCATGATCACGCAGCGTGCCATTCGCACATCACAAGCCGATCAACTATTTAGCCCTTTTCGGTGAATGACACCTGCAAAAACATAAAACTTTATTTCCAGGTTTAATTTACAGTATATTTTGAATAGGCTCAGGTTTTTGAATCACACGATGTGGGTTCATTTTTATACACAGCCCGGCCATGCCCTCATCCTCGTCACAGTGGTGTTTTCCTTATTACATCACTTGTTGTTCTGTAAGAAAAAGAAACAAATGAAACACGGAATGGAGGCTGTCATCTGTGCGTTTACTCGTGCGATTAATGGAAAGTAAAGCGCTGCCAGCTCGTGATGCACAAATGGCATTAAACGTACTGCACGAGTCTGTTGGGTATTCTGAAGTCTTGTCACATTTGTAATTGTTGTTTAGCCTCCCTAATGTACATATTCACACAGCTAGTGTGATGATAGATGATTCAGCTCGCACTTGTAAGGAGCTGTCTTCACTGAACCGTTGCTGAATTCTTCATTGTTTAGAAATGTTTTGTCAGACCAGAAGCATAGCCAGGTAACTCCGCCCTTCTGCAAAGTACAGCAAGACACGAGCGCAGAGTACATACAGTGTCCATCATTTCTCTCTCCGTTTTGATGGTTCAAGGAGCGCATCATCTGGGTACTGAAAGTACACTTCTTTCAACTTCCAAAGTTAACAACAGGGGAGAAATTAGATATTGGTAAGATCCTCAAAAGATCCAATTCACTCTAAGAACATCTGAACATATTCACTGCAGAGCAGACACGTGAAATATAAGGTTGTCAAAACGTTGGAGCACTATCAAGTTTGTCTTTAATCAAAACCAATATAAACACGGTTTTATTGCAATTTTTGATTGTTCTTTTTAGCATGTTCCCAATTAATGGTTAGTAAAATGCTGTTTTTATTTCATATGCCCTTTCCAGAATGTCTAATTTTGAAGAATTAGACATTCTACATTAACAATTGGACCATTACGATTTGTGTATGTGTGACAGGTTACTGGAGTCTGACAGTGTATGGCCGCAAGCATTGCTACAGGCTCTTTACAAAGCACTACAATGAAGCAGTGCACTGGGCGTGTGCCGTGCAGAAAGTCATCGACAGCAAAGCGCCAGTGGAGACGCCAACTCAGCTTCTCATTCGAGACATCGAGGTGAGAAAAAACACGCACCTACACATGCACGAGATACACAAACACTATACAAGACCCACTAGTATGTAAGATAGATATACACACTGTATATACTATATATGCATAGATGACCGCTTAGCTCCTAGACATTGTCATGATAACATGCGTTTATACACACACGGTATGTGTAAACCATCTAAACCCCACCCACGATCATCTCACTGCCCCAGTATATTATTATTAGTTTGTTGTCTAGTGATTTTACACTAATAGCTGTGCTATCCCGTGTCTCCTGAAATAGTTTTTAAAGCAACGAGTAGCTCTTCAGAATAACCCTGTTGTTATGATGTAATGCAGGTCCTCTCTGCGAGATCTGTATTAATAGGCCGCTAGTTGCTAGCCCGAAGAACTCTACGGAATCCCATTGAGAGTGCATATAAACAGATTCACAGACCGGCTAAAGAGACAGTCACATGGAAATAAAAACTCAATATTCTGAAAATGTTCAGCTGTCAGACTCAAAAATGACCTGGACATTTGCTTGAATACTTATAGAAAACACATAAATGGGTGTTAAATATTTAAGCAATAAGGTATGTGATTCTGTGCTGTATTGCAAATCTGCAACACTTTCAGCCACCAGAATCAGAATGAGCTTTATTGCCAAATATACTTACATATACAAGGAATTTGTATTGGTGGCAGAAGCTTCCGGTGCACAAACAGTACAACAACAAGATGTGTCTGGGGTGTGAGACTGGACCTTACAAATCTACAGTAAAATACATTCATGTTGTTAGCCAGTTGGTTCCCTACACTGTTGGTGGCAGGAGTCCTGTAGTTCGTAAGTTGTTTTAGGCCATTCACACTGATGCAGGGTTTTAAGCTGAAAACTTGTTTTTTAGCTTATCAGAGTAGCTTCTTTTAGCCACTCTGATTTCCTTATTCAGTGTGCTCCTGGTCTGATTGTACAAGATTATATCCCCACTTCTGTAAGCATCCACTTTGGCATGACGAAGCTGCCTGAGTTTTGCTGTACACCATGGTTAGTCATTGTTGTATTGTTAAATAAGTCTTCGTAGGAATGCACTTCTCCTCACAGAAACTGATTATGATGTCACAGTATCTGTGAGCTCGTCCAGATTGGTGTCTGCAGCCTCAGATACACTCCAATCTGTGCAGTCAAAGCAGGCTTGTCCTTCTCTTTACAGTCTTTACTACAGGTTTATCTGATTTTAGTTTCTAAAAACAAGGAAAACTCCTGTGGCAAGTAGAAAGTCTTACAGTTAATAAAGAGTACCTCCAAATTCTTTAACGTTGTTACATCTGTACACCAACATTCATTGATGTAAAAGCATGTTCCATTGCCTCTTGTTTTCCCCGTTAACTCCGCAATGTGATCCGCTCTGAACAGCTGAAATCCCGGCAGATGTTTTGTGCTGTCCGGAATGGCTTCACTCAGCCAGGTGGAGCTTGACCAGTGCACCGGCTCATTTCTCTCACCTGCGTCTCATAGCGCGCGCGCTTCAACAACACAGCTGCGCCTCCAACTAAAATGTCCAACAAAACGTCCAAATAGTCCAAAACTGGGAAAAGATTGTGTGGTATGTGCTTTCGAATGTTCCGCAGTTCGTCCCTGGTAAAAGTGATTGGGAAAAAAATTATTAAACACAGGAAAAACAAACAAAAACAACAAAAGAATTGGAGAGCTCCACACCAAGGCTGCCATCCGCAGTGCCATCTTGTAAACTGCCACTACCACTGTAGTCATAATTTCTAAAATTATGCTTTAATAAAACCATAACTACATGATAAAATTACTCATGACACAGATTTACATTGAAATGTCCTTTTAATAAGCATATTCAGCTCATCTGCATAACTGCAGTTACTAGAGTAACTTATTATTATTATATTATTAAACCTAAACTGGCCTCATTCACCCCAAAATGTTACACAACAGCTTTCATTAAACACACACACACACACACACACACACACACACACACACACACACACACACACACACACACACACACACACACACACACACACACACGTTGGTCTACCTATCATTATGAGGACTTTCCATAGACATAATGACTTTTATACTGTACAAACTATAGATTCTATCCTCTAAACCTAACACAACCCCTAAACCTAACCCTCACAGAAAACCTTCTGCATTTTTACATTTTCAATAAAACATTGTTTTGTATGATTTTTAAGCGATTTGAATTATGGGGACACTAGAAATGTCCTCATAAATCACATTTATAGCATAATAACCTTGTAATTACCAGTTTGTAACTTACAAAATTGTCCTCGTAAATCACAAAAACACGCACACACACACACACACACACACACACACACACACACACACACACACACACACACACACACATAATGTGTACATTTTGATACTGTACAAACTATAGATTCTTTCCCCTAAACCTAACCCTCACAAAAAACGTTCTGCATTTTTACATTTTCAAAAAAACATTGTTTAGTATGATTTTTAAGCGATTCGAATTATGGGGACACTAGAAATGTCCTCATAAACTACATTTATAGCATAATACCCTTGTAATTACCAGTTTGTAACCTTAAAAAAAGTCCTCATAAACCACCCAAACTCACCCACACATACACCACAGGGTTAACAAATGTGTTGGTAATTTCACAAATGTATGATTCATTTACCTCCCCTGTTTTGACCTCATCCATTTCCATAACAAACATCATTTCATTGTAGACTCAATAACAAAAAGGTCAGCTATTTACATTAATGAAGATCTACAAACCAAAGATTCCTGACTTGTTGTTTATTTAAAGGTGTTTAATTGGCCTTGAACTGCTGTGTGTGTGTGTGTGTGTGTGTGTGTGTGTTCATGGGTGTTTGTGTGTTTGTGTAGGAGAACAAATTCAATCCAGAGGTTGTGGAACACATCTATAAGCATAATCCCATACTACGGTACACCCAGAGCCCTCTCTACGCCCCACTGCTGCCTTTCCCCTATGGCAGTCTCCACCACACATGTAAGTCAAGCATACAGACATCGAAGTATGGGCACTTTTGGTGATGAGGACTTTTAGAAAATAAAATCTCTTAAAGGGATAGTTTACCCAAAAATGCAAATAATTTACGCACCCTCATGCCATCCTAGATGTGTATGACTTTTATCTTCTGCTGAACACAAATTAAGATTTTTAGAAGAATATTTCAGCTCTGTGTGTCTATACAATTAAAGTGAATGGGTACAACAATTTTTATCCATATGACTCCAGTTGTTTAATCCATGTCTTCAGAAGTGATAAGATAGGTTTAGTTAAGAAATTGATCCTTGATTCTCATCATCACACAAGAATTCTGGCATTTCTTTAATTTTCCTGACATTTCATAACATCTCAAATTATGTTTTGTGTATGAAAGCGTTCTATGGTGGAAACTCGTTTGTTTTGTTAACACTAATTTCAGAGTAACTATAGCTTGCAGTCTATAAATAGAAGGCATTTGAAAGGTAGCATGATGAAGCTATGGAAAAAGTTTCCAAGCATTAATATTATAAAGAGAAAAGTTGAAATCTCTTAAAAAATCTCTTAAATAAATATTAATCCCCTAGGATCAAAATATATTATATGTACTATGTTCCCTTTTTAGCATTAATTGTGTATGTATGCAGTTCACCCAAAAATCGAAATTCTGTCATCATTTACTCTTGATGCTCCATGTTGTTAGGCAGAATGTTAGCCTTAGTCGCCATTTACTTTCATTGCATCTTTATTCCATACAATGAAAGTGAATGGTGACTGTGACTAACATTTTACCTAACATCTCCTTTTATGTGCCACAGAAAAAAATAATGTCATACGAGTTTGGAACAAAATTAGTGTGAGTATATGATGACAGGATTTTCTTTTTTGGGTCAATTATTCCGTTAACATGATTTATCCAAATATGTCATGTTCATGGATCAACGTTTTTGTTGGTCATGGATCAACATGTAAATTGATCAATCAGATTTTAGAGTTAGACCTAAAGCTAGGGTTAGGGGCTTGAATGACATTCTTATCAACCAATCAGAGCCTTCTAGTTTTGGGGTTGGGGCACTAATAGGAACATTGTTCCAGTCCAACAAATTACTGATCCAGGAATATGTCCTACTTCATTGTGCCAGTTAAAACACCCACCCTCTCTCTCCTTCTGCAGATATGGCTGGTAAAGGCTACACGTCCATCCGTGAGGAGGCGGTCAGGCTGTTCAACTGTCTCCAACAGTTAGAGTCAGCCCATGAGCCCATTCCTCTAATCCAGGGAATCCTGCAGACCTGCCTCGACCTGCGGCCGCTGAGAGACGAGCTCTACTGCCAGCTCATCAAACAGACCAGTGTAACCAACTCGCATTCACAAAGCCCAACACACCTGCAGACGCAGCCGAACCTGCAGCTCAGATACTGGCAGCTGCTCACCTGCATGAGTTGCACCTTCCTGCCCAGCTGCAGCATACTCAAATACCTGCGCTTTCACCTGAAGAGGTCAGTTACTCATCATGGTCATAATAAGCGAGTTCCTAAGGTGTTTTCAAACCTGGTTCGATAATATGGTCTGACAATGGCTGCACTAATACAGTGACCCAAAAGGTATTTGGACATTTAAGCAACCAGTTGAAATGCTGGCAATACTTAGTATTGGTTGTCAGACATCAGTGAAACAGGTCCATAATTTACTTTAATTTAATGATGAACTACACTTGAAGTTAGTCTGCTAGGACACCTATATGAATTTGAGGGGAACTGACTTTATACATTAAAAATCACCAAATTGGTTAAAAGTTGGGCTGTTGATTTATTGTGTTAATTCAGTGCAATTTATTATAGAAAAAAGTAATGTGTTAAAAATAAATGA
This sequence comes from Xyrauchen texanus, assembly GCF_025860055.1. Classification (NCBI taxonomy): domain Eukaryota; kingdom Metazoa; phylum Chordata; class Actinopteri; order Cypriniformes; family Catostomidae; genus Xyrauchen; species Xyrauchen texanus. The sequence goes on along the minus strand of NC_068283.1, from coordinate 21,354,803 downwards.
TCAGAATTAATCCATGTCCCCATAGGATTCCTCTTAATGATTCTGGTTTCTTAATGGTTCCAGTAATGATTCCATTCATTCTTGTTTTTTTTTTTAAATAATTATTTGGAAATGAGAATTGCAATTCTTATTGCATTTACTACCCTCTGCTGTGAAGTTTGTCACTTTAAACTTTAAAATGTATGCTTTTCTCAGAACAAAGTGTCCAAATACATTTTGGGGCGACTGTATATATGCTGCAGTGGATGCATTCAGTCATGAACCCATTGAACGGATTCAAACATACACACATAAACCTTCCTCTTTAACTGGTGGTCTTGAGTATAAACACGCACAACAGCCTCCGGTTCTGTGGTCGAGTGTGTAGGAAATATCGACTGCCTGAGGTTGACTGGATTGGAAAGTTTACTTCCTGTTCACTTCCTCTTTTCCTTGAGAGGTTTGCGAAAGGCACGACTGAACAATGCATTCTGCCTCCAACGGCTAATTGAGTCTGAAAATACGGCCAGGCCCGGAGGAAAGACGGGAGCGAAGGACAGACAAATAAGAGAATTGCTAAATAAATGAGTGTGTAGTGAGTAAATGCTGCGTTGACCACAGGGCTTTAATTACAGAGGCAATTGTTATAATGGAGACGGAGCGGTCTGTGTTCTCCAGAGGCCCCCAGACATTTCCCGCATGTGTTTACTTAACACAATTAGGGCCTACGCCATCCATGTGATTTACCAAATGCCGACACTTCATGTTACAAATACACACACTAAACATAGATTTCTCACAGCTATGGAGGGAACTTTTGCAGTTAGGACAAGAAATAGGATCTTATAAAAGGTTCCTGTAAAGTCTGAAATCTTTTGGCTCCGTTCACACATTAGTAGAGTACAGTTGTCAGCCCTATTTGGAGTGCTTAAAATTGTTCTGTTCAAGCACAGTTTGGTGATAAATGAAAGCAACTCACAACTCAATTTGCTTTGTGAAAAGATCACTGGTATACATATGAATGGGAGAAATTGCATTGCTAAATATAGCAGCTGTATGAATGGAAGTCCAGTTAAAAGAGCCAGTCACATTTTTGATATAGACATCACTGTGTGTGTGTGTGTGTGTGTGTGTGTGTGTGTGTGTGTGTGTGATTTTAGCTAAAGAAGCAGTTTTATGATACCGTTGTTGACGGAGGAGTTACGAATATGGCCACTGAGTGACCTGACTTGCCTTAAAGGGACTTTGATAGAAACTTTGTGGACCATAAGTTGTCTGTCTTGTCAAAGAATGTAATAGACACTGCACTGTGCACACATACACACTCTTGTCTATGTTGCATTTTTTCATGTAGGGTTTCATTTATCTCACAGAGACGTATTAACTGTATTAAATCCGAAGGTTTAAAATCCAGTTGTTGTTTTGCGGGTGCAACCCAAATGCTGCATTGTACACACGTTTAATTAATATTTAACAGCTGAACTCATGCCTCAATTGGACTAGTTTTCCAAATATCATTGTATCAATTGTAGGAAGACTTTCTGGTGTTATGGAAGTCACCATCTTTGACATATGACTGATATTTAGTAACTATAGAGCTTATTCACAGCAGCGCCATCATTTTTTTTGGCGGGAATGACAACGAGGATGTGAGGGATGGACATACAGTTTCTTCAATGGGCTGTACTCCAATTTAAAGTGTTTTTGGACCATTCTGCTGAAAAAACATTGAAAAAAATATCTTTCCAAGAACATGGAGAAGACAAAAAACTCCAGACATCATGAGTTAAAAATCAGATGTGATCTAAGAGCTTTATACAGAGTGTGCCTTTGAAGAGATCTATAAGTCTATCCATCACAGCCTCGTTTTCATTCCCAAAGATGGCACTACATTGAATAAGGTCTGTTACTATTGTTGCGGGTGTTATAAATGGCTATCACAATTCTTTTCATAGACAGGATTTTATCTGATATGAACAAGACAATTCAAGTGTCACGCCTGTTAGTGAATATTGTTGTCAATCCAAAACACTGTTTGAATGTAGCCTTTTCTCTGTTAGGGTTCAGAGTTTGTGTGTGGACTCAGAGGTGGAGAGCTACGCGTCATTCATAGACCAATCTCTGGAAAAGACACGCGGCCGTGAGTGTGTTCCCTCATGGGAAGAGATCCAGGGGCTCATGGGGAGGCAGGAGATACTGTGTACTGTGCACTACCCTGGACCAAGCTGCTGCCAGATCCCAATCAACTCGCATACTACGGCTAATGAGGTACGCACAGCCATTTCCTCAACAGTGATTTCAATCTTTTCAAATGTTCTAATTCATTTTCAAAAAAACTTTGTGTACCCCCTCCAATTCCAATATCATTTCACTCACCTTCTCTGTGCAGGTCGTGAGAAAGATGGCAGAGCGCCTCGGACTGCAGGACAGCAGAAACACATTTGCTCTCTTTGAGCAGAATTCATGCTGGGAGAAAGCCATTGGAGGCAGCACCATAATCGCTGATGTCATCACCAGATTTGAAAAGTAATTAGTCTTTTACTGAATCTCTTAACCTAGTTGCTGTGGAATTGATGTTTAGTGAGTAAAGGGAATCTATAGAGGTTAATAACATCCCACTGGACATACAAAAAGTGCCAGAAAGTACCATGGGAATACTATGTTTTGTATTATGTGCCATGGTATTACAATTGTAATTTAGGTAAATACAGTGTTGCATGAAAAAGGTTTCCTGTACCATGATATACAGTAAATTCAAGTACCTTGGTACTTCTGTCAGTGTACCATGGTAGTGCCCATGTATGCCTTTGTAAGGGTTGTAGACCAACTTCTTGATTTATTCACTTTCCCAATGCTTTAGCAAAGCTCCACAAGTACTTTTAAACATGAACTTGAACACACACACCCACTCTGTGAGAATGGACATGGGTCAGACAGCTTTTTATTTGTATTCATGGTTCCAATAGACATCTCAAGGTGAGACTGATGTCATCAGCATTAACTGAGGTGAAAAGCTAACTGAATTAGAGATAAGCAAACCTGGCAGAATTCAAGGCATCTGTTTTATTCTTGGAAGTGTGTTGTTGTTGGTGTGTGTGTGTGTGTGTGTGTGTGTTTGCACATCTCAATGCCAACTGTTCCCAGAAGTGGGTTCATGAACATGCCAAGTCTTTTTCCTCAAACACGTGTGTACAAACACACAAGCAAACCCACGAGTGCAAAATGGCACATACAGCAGAATCAGCTCGGTGAATCAGAGTCATGTGATTCTGGTGAGGTGAGTTTAGTCGTGTGTATAGGGATTGTTGGCAGATTTTATTTGTAATCATCATGCCTTGTCTTTAAAGTCTCATGTGCTACAAAAAGACTGAATAAATTTGAAAATTACTGATTTATGTGGCATCAAATGTTAAATAGTGAATTTTAGTTAAAAAGAAGTTGATAAAGAAGTTGTTAAATTTAGCAATATATAACTGCTCTTTTGCCTAGATCTACCTAAATAAGTTTTGAATTTTGCTTTTCTCAAATGTCTCATTATTATTATTATTATTATTATTATTAAATAAATAGGTTATGAAGTAGTTCTGTAAACCATATTTATAACCCTAATACAAATATAAATCTTCAGTAAATATTTAAAGGAATATTCTGGGTTCAATACAAGTTAAGCTTAATCACCAGCATTTCTGGTATAATGTTTATTACCACCAAAAAATATTTTGACTCATCCCTCCTTTTCTTTAAAACAAAAGCCTAAATCTGGGTTACATTTGAGTCACTTAAAATGGAAGTGAACGTGTCCAATCTGTAAACATGAAAATACTCAATGTTTCGAAAATATTGCCACAAGATGTGATAAAATCACTTACTAACTGTTTCTTTGTAAAGTTATATTCAATTTTCCATGACAACACAATGCCGTAAACCCTAAAACAACTATAAAAACAACAATTTAAACAACTTTACAAGTAATACACAATTTTTGACAGAATAATGAATGTAATTGCTTTTATGAAAGTTAAAGCTTCACATTTCTGCCTTTTTATACCTTCCAAAAATTGTCCCCATTCGCTTCACTGTAACCTTGATTCTGCTTTTTTTTTTTTTTTTTTTGAAGACGAGGGGTGTCAAAATTACTTAATTACTTATTAGAAAATTACTTATATTATTGTTTTGTAACTTTGTCAATTGAGCTTCTCAACCCATATAATTCCTAATATTGAAATGTAAATATTAAATAAAAATATAAATCTTCAAGTTTAATTTAAATATAAATCATGAGCTAAACATACAAATATAGACATTTGATATTTAGCTTAACCTGGACAAATTTGGCAATTTTTGTTGGGTTGTTTTTTGTAACTTTATTTACATTTCAACCTCTAACAAAGATTAGCATGGAGGTGTATATTTCTGGACCTTTCTTGTGGTCCACAGTTTAATTTATTTATTAAAGTATTTGCTGACACTTCACATTATATCTGATAGAAAGAATTTTCCGTCAACAAATCTCTCCATCTCTCTTTCTATTCCAGTCTGTCAGCTAAAGACCCAGACTCTGATTCTCAGTGGAGACTCTGCTTTAAGCTCTACTGTCTGCTGGACACAGATAACATCAGCACAGACAGCATTGAGTACCTCTTCCTCTATGAGCAGGTATATTAATCCCCATGGGGCAATATGAAACAGGCAAGAAAGGACTGATGAGCTGAAAGATGAAAAGCCAAATGAAAGCAAGTGGAATAAGAATGTGAATAAATTGAGAATCTTTATACAATTTCAGTTGTAATAATGGATCATCTTCCTCGGAACATTTAGTATAAAAGCTTTTCATTCCTGATAGATGATTAAAGGAAGATTGGCGTAACATGACTGCTACTAGCCCTGCTGGAAGACAGCCATTTAAAACATTCTATATGTGCATGAAACAGTACAGAGGACTCAAGGTCACAGATAGAACAATGGATTTTCCAATTCTTCCCTGTATTTGTGTTTCATGTTGACTGGTTTCACACTGGTGTTGACAGAATATGTGTAACTTCTTTATCAGATGAATGAAATGCACACATATGAACAAATAAAACTTCCCCTCTTTCTCAGTGTCATGAGATGGTGGTGCGAGGGCAGATGCCAGCCTGTGAGGATGACCTGCTTTCCCTGGCAGCACTGAGACTGCAGTGCCTGCTGGGAGATTTCAGTGCCCTCTCTCCATACCCGCCCCTGGAGCAGCTCTTCCCAGCTGAAGTAGTGGAGGCCCGGGCCCTGCTGGCCCCCGTGGATCCCCCCGGCTGCCCTTCCTTCCCCGGGGGTCTGCTGGCCGGGACGCTGTGGGGGCACAAGCGCCGACAGGAACAGGACCAAAGACTGCGGGCCAGACTGAGGGAGGAGGGCACCGTGGTGATGTCAGCCATACTGGAGCGCTGGAAAGCCCTAGTGGGATACAGTCGCAGCGACAGCATGGCCGCCTATCTCACGATCGCACGCCAGTGGTCGGGATTCGGCTGCACTCTCTATGAAGTGGACTTCTACATAGTACGTTTATTTTTAAATTACATAAATAAATCACCCCCAAATTTAAATTCTCTCATCATTTACTCACCCTCATGCCATCCCAGATATGAATGACCAGAAATTAAGATTTTTAGAATCAGATCAGTCCTTTTTTACTCTAAATCTTCACTTTCACATTCTTTTGTTTTTGGCGATTTGCACTATTCATGCGTACCACCTACTGGGCAGGGAGGAGAATTTATAGTAAAAAAAAAAAAAAAGAAGACTCCAATACTGATCGGTTTCTCACCCACACCTTTCATATTGCTACTGAAGTCATGAATTTTACCACTGGAGTCTTATGGATTACTTTAATGCTGCCTTTATGTCCTTTTTGGAGCTTTAAAGTTCTGGTCACCATTCACTTGCATTGAATTGACCTACAGAGTGGAGATATTCTAAAAATCTTCATTTGTGTTCTGCAGAAGAAAGTCATATACATCTTGGATGGCATGAGAGTCAGCATTTCTGGGTGAAATATCCCTTTAATAACATGTTCTAAAGCATGAAGAATTCTAAAATGTAACTTTAGTATTCTCATTATATGCTATTTTTTAGGTAATCAGGTTTTCATAAGGACAGTTTTCACATGTTGAATTGTATGTTGTTAAATCTTGCATACTTTGTGTTTGGTAAATGTTGAAATAAATAATTATATGTTTTTCAAAATGTGTGAATGTGACCATTTTTGTACTTTTTCACATGATCTTTTTTCACGTAATTATTCATGTTTATTTTTTATTTTTTTTTCAACTAAAATAATATTCCGTTTTAGTCTGAGTAAAATGGATTAAAAGGAATGTATATGACATGGAAAACTAAAACTCTGAGAGATTGCATCAAACACTTTTATAGCACATAGCTTAATTGGATCATTTAATTGTTTCTCTTAGAGTTCGACAGGAAGCTTCTCTCAGAAGTTGTGGCTGGGCGTGGCTGCTTCCTGTGTGTCTCTGTATCGTCAGGGTGAGGCTGAAGCTCTGGAGTTTCTTCCCATTGGTCAGATCTGTTCCTACGGTGTGTCTGACAGCAACACATTCAGGATCACCGCAGGAGATCGGGACCTGCTATTTGAAACCACCAAGGTAAAAGGGAACCATCTCAAAAAACAACTTCCTCCTATATGTCAGTTTAGAGGGACATTTCTTTGTCATTTCAACAGGAGGTTGATATCATTAATATCAATATGTAACTGTTTTTTAAAACCGCTTATCATTTGTGCTACAGACATAAATTATATATTAAACCGTGCAGCTTGTTGTGGAGAGTTGTGGTCTTACTTTTCTAAGTGATGTAAATAACATTTTCTTTCTTTTCTTTGCCTGGTGGGCGACTAAAATCCTCATAGACTTGTATTAAAGAAGGGACCCAAGCCATATCTATGAACCAAAATGTAAAAGTGGCTTTTGACTTGTTATATATTGGTGATCTGGATGTTTGCGTACTGGCCCAACAACCACATAGCAACACCCTTACAACCGACCACAACACCCTATCATCGAGCAAGCTCAGCAGGGGCAATTTCGTCAGAAAATATATAAAAAAAAATCTTGTTTCAGATTACCTTGGATTTACTGAATACAAATATTGTTAGAACATTTTACACGCACAAATAACAGATCTAACTACCACGTGTGCCATAATACATATTTTATTTTCACTCCTAAAGTTGAGTTGACACAACATACAGAAGAACCTTCTGCAATTCTAGTTTTTGAGATTTCTAAACTTGAAAGACAGTGACGTCAAAGGGTTTCTAGCTCAATGTATCTTAAACCTCCCTGCAATACTTGCACAATACAAGCCAGACCAGATGTAACATTGAATCTGCACACATGTGGATACACTGAGAGAACCAGTCTTGCTTCTGATATTTACTGCTGGCTGACTTTCCCTTTGTGCTGTCGCTCTTGTGTGTTTAACCTGATGAATCTATCTTTCATGCCAAACCACTTCACTTCACCTCAGCCAGCCTCAGAGCAATGCAAGATCTCTCTCACACACACACACACACACACACACACACACATTTACTGTAGTTCACATGCATTTAATAATGCCCAGTCATCAACATTCACCCTAAGCTGTTCTGAAACCTAATTGCCCTTTAAGCGGTAGCATGACAAATTAAAAGCATCTAAGTGCAGGTGTATATGTCACCTGCTGATTTAAGATCTCCTGCAGTGTAGTCTCGGCTTCAGAGCCACACCCACAGTCTGTTTACTGACATCTGACGCTTATTGCACATTAAACAGGAAAGTACTAATGCAGCCTTCAAGTGGAGTCAGAAATATCGTAATTATGAGCTCCAAGCACATGAATGATCAGGCAATGCCATTTTTACCAGTGGAAAACTAGATGATACCCAAGTTGCTGACGTTGTAATGTGTATGTCAGCATAGAACACAATGGAAAGCAATGATTTTGCAAAATTATTTACATTTCAGTGCTTTATTTCAATAATATTTTTTTATATAACAGAGCTCCTTATCAAATAGTCAAGTCAAGTCAATTTTATTTGTGTAGCGCCTTTCACAACACACATCGTTTCAAAGCAGCTTTACAGAATATCAGCATTAACAGACGATAAAACTGTAATGTCTATAAAGTCAATTAATCATCATTGTGTAATTTAGATAAAATACGATTTTTAATAGTGTTTAAAAATAATTAAATGATAATTGTATTAATAACCCCAGTGAGCAAGCTGTAGGCGACTGTGGCAAGGAACACAAAACTCCATAAGATGTAGATTAATGGAGAAACTAACCTTGGGAGAAACCAGACTCACTGTGGGGGCCAGTTCCCCTCTGGCTAACATTATGAATGTAATGTAAATATTATGTATAGGTAAAATCATGGTTTAAAATTATTAAACTAAGTGTTAAGGGTCAGTGATTAAACATCAATTGTGTTTGAACTGTAAGATTAATGACCAAAGTCTTCGAAGTCCATCTTGATTAATTGCAGAAGTTCACATAGATGCAATTGTCCTTGTTAATTGGCTGATGAAGGCTTTTGTTGGCAATAGTTAGTCTAAGCATTTCATTTCAAGATCGTAGTCCATAAATAGACTGAGGTGATGCAGGTTGGAGTTGGAGACCAAATAGTGTAACGCTAATGACTTTTGCTGTTTGTTTTTCATGCAAATTAATTAATAAATTATTTGGTGCCATGCATTAAAAAGTCATACAGGTCTTGTTAAAATGATACAAGTGTATTCACATATGCTTATCCACTAATACAAAAAAAAGAGCTTTGCCGTCATTCATTGTGTATTTTCTTTAGTTTGGCTTCTTCTGTATTTTGTTTACGACTTGAATGCGTGACATATCATAATAATAAATGCCCAATTCAGACATAGGAGCTTTGCAGGTGCAATTGAATGTAGCATAAATTGAACTTGTGAGTTTTTAATCTGATTGGCTTACTTTCCGCAACTTCCGTGAGTTGTTTCTGCCTGGAAACCAAGTCGCGTGAAACAAGGTACCAAGTTGATACTTTTGAGAAGTAAATAATCACTTACTGGCAACAAATCTTTGAAAGACTCTTGAAGGCCTCGATATACTAACTACGAAATCCAAAAATGAACTGGTGTGACGTCATTTAGAACAAAATCTGTCCAAAAAGGTGTTTTTGCATTCGTTTCGGTGGTTTGTAACAGCTCGCTGGGGTGAACTTTTATGAAAAATTCTTATCGGCTGCTAAACACCTTCTTACTCCCATTGGTCCATGTCATCGGTAGGTGTGACCTAGAGCTCCACCTACATTGAGGCCGATGGCTAATTTTGTTAGCGTTGTTCAGTGAGTCAAAATCAGTCAACATGAACACATCGATGTGCAGAGTTATTAGCGAGCTGGTGCAAATGTACTTACATCTGTACAGTCGTTCGCTTGGAGACATTTTCCAAGACCAAGTAATGTTTTATTTTTTTGTCTGTAACAGTGTCATAATAAATTACAGTAACCGAGTTTAACCATTGCATATTATGGTCACGTGTAGCATGTTAGTGCATTAGCGTCATTAATTCATAATGTAAACAAGACAAATAAAACATTTTCTACTGTGTATATATTACTTTAAATCATCATCAAGTGGTTAAAATAGCTTCTTTTACTGACCTCATGTGGATTCTACTCCGTATGAGGAATAAAGTCATTGTTAACATATTTTTAAAGTTTTACATGTAGCGTCCTCCTATTTAAATGCACTTCTAAACGCCTCCCACAGCGGTGTGGCAATTGTCTGAATGTTTGCGAACAGTATACCACTGCTCGGCAGTTTAGAACTTACAGTGAATCTGTAAAGTATTCACAGAACTTCACTATTTCCACATTTTGTTATGTTACAGCCTTATTCCAAAATGGATTAAATTCATTATTTTCCTCAAAATTCTACAAACAATACCCCATAATGACAACATGAAAGAAGTTTGTATGAAATATTTGCAAATTTATTATAAATAAATACTACAGGTGCATCCTGTTTCCACTGATCATCCTTGAGATGTTTCTACGACTTGATTGGAGTCCACCTGTGGTAAATTCAGTTGATTGGACATGATTTGGAAAGACACACACCTGTCTATATAAGGTCCCACAGTTAACAGTGCATGTCAGAGCATAAACCAAGCCATGAAGTCCAAGGAATTGTCTGTAGACCTCCGAGACAGGATTGTATCGAGGCACAGATCTGGGGAAGGGTACAGAAAAATGTCTGCAGAATTGAAGGTCCCAATGAGCACAGTGGCCTCCATCATCTGTAAATGGAAGTTTGGAACCACTAGAACTCTTCTTAGAGCTGCCCACCCGGCCAAACTGAGCGATCTGAGGAGAACCTTCCAGAAGAGTGATCTGAGGAGGTGACCAAGACCCCAATGGTCACTCTGACAGAGCTCCAGCATTTCTCTGTGGAGAGAGGAGAACCTTCCAGAAGAACAACATCTCTGCAGCACTCCACCAATCAGGCCTGTATGGTAGAGTGGCCAGACGGAAGCCACTCCTCAGTAAAAGGCACATGACAGCCCACCTGGAATTTGCCAAAAGGCACCTGAAGGACTCTCGGACCATGAGAAACTAAATTCTCTGGCCTGAATGGCAAGCGTCATGTCTGGAGGAACCCAGGCACCACTCATCACCTGGCCAATACCATCCCTACAGTGAAGCATGGTGGTGGCAGCATCATGCTGTGGGGATGTTGTTCAGCGGCAGGAACTGGAAGACTAGTCAGGATCGAGGAAAAGATGAATGCAGCAATGTACAGAGACATCCTTGATCAAAACTTGCTCCAGAGCGCTCTGAACCTCAAACTGGTGTGAAGGTTCATCTTCCAACAGGACAACGACCCTAAGCACACAGCCAAGATAACAAAGGAGTGGCTATGGGACAACTCTGTGAATGTCCTTGAGTGGCCCAGCCAGAGCCCAGACTTGAACCCGATTGAACATCTCTGGAGAGATCTGAAAATGGCTGTGCACCGACGCTCTCCATCCAACCTGATGGATCTTGAGAGGTCCTGCAAAGAAGAATGGAAGAAACTGCCCAAAAATAGGTGTGCCAAGCTTGTAGCATCATACACAAAAAGAATTGAGGCTGTAATTGTTGCCAAAGGTGTTTCAACAAAGTATTGAGCAAAGGCTATGAATAGTTATGTACATGTGATTTTTTTTTGTTTTTTTTTTGTGGATTTTATTTAATTTTTTAATAAATTTGCAAAGATTTCAAACAAACTTTCACGTTTTCATTATGGGGTATTGTTTGTAGAATTTTGAGGAAAATAATGAATTTAATAATTTTTGGAATAAGGCTGTAACATAACAAAATGTGGAAAAAGTGAAGCGCTGTGATTACTTTACGGCTGCACTGTATTTTTAACCCTGAACGAAGAAGAACTGCTACAGAAGTATATCGAGGCCTAAGTCACCACATACTAAAACGATTCCACCAGCATGGTTCATTAACCGTCCAGAGAAATCCAGGACAAGAACGGTTTGTAATCGTAGCGTGCTAAGCCGGAAATGCTACTGGAAGCGTTCCACACCGTGCTCAAACTGTTTGGGCTGATGGTGGAAAAGTGCTGATTGTTGACAGTTCTTGGCCAGAATAAGCTGCACTTTGGACTAGACCTTATTCTGTTTAGTTAAAGGTCTGGCTATGCGAGACTTCATTACTACAATGACTCTGCCATACTAAAGGTAGAGTACTCCATAAAATGCTTCGCACTGCTTGCAAAATTTACAGTGGAAAGTTACTAAAGTCATATCTCTCTCTCTCTCTCTCTCTCTCAGCTGACTGAGATCATGCAGTTGATGAATGCTTACTTCAGTGCCACCCGTCGCCAGCTAGGCAAGGATGACTGCATCTCCATGGAAACCAACCCTAAGCTCCACCCCTCCCTACTTGAGCTACCCTCTCACCCGGTGTGAAGGGAATGACTCACACGCACACATGTGCGCATGTGCAGTCCCGGCTGATTGCTCCCCTGAGCTCTGCAAAGTGTAGACATTATCTGTCCAGAAACATGAAAGGAAATGTGTCTGTGTGGAAAAGGACTGGATGATGCCGGGGGGAAACCAAAGAGCCACAACAGAGAAGTAAGTTCTGGAACTCAGCCTCGCTACACCGCCAACCAAATCCAGAGGACACAGGGCCCCTCAACTGGCCCCTGCCACCTAGGATCCCGCCAAATATCACAGACCTCAGGGGGGAAAGTACAGCTTTAAACAAAGCACGCCGACAAAATGAGAGCTAAGAAAAGAGAATGATTTGAGAAACTCATGTCTTCTCATTGCACTGCAGGAAAAGGATGCAAACCATTTCACCCATACAAACATACACTTGCTCTGCTTTTTATGTTCCTTTAGAGACTCCCGGCTGGCTCGCTGTTTAACTCATTCATCGAACCTTATATGACCTTGTAATGAAAACACGGTCAAAGCACTTTTCATTACACAGACTTTCAGAACTGTCCATTACAGAAATGATGCCTGTGTGTGTGATTTGAATATTTTAAGCTGTAGAACAGAAACCAAAGGATCTTGAGCTTATCTGTATGATGTGAGTGTATTTGTGAAAATGCTTTGAGCCTGACCCAGTGCTGCGTGACTGAGCTGTTAGCTTACAGTAACTCAACACTGTGCTTCCTATAGCCACAACAGCCTCATATCCTGAAATCCAGTTTAAACGGACTGATTTAAACACCCTTTTAAAGTTAAAAAACATGACCATTTTGCTTCTCTCAAAGGATCCCAGACCTCATAAAATGTTTTAAAAACACTGAAAATGCAAGACAAATACTCAACACTATTGATATGCTACATTATTGTCCCATATTCTATAGAAATTACATTTCCATAAGAGCCTAATCTGTAGCCCCTGCCTGTTGCTTGACTAACAGCTCAAGAACAGTCTCTCTCACCTGCTGAGGAAGCATATTGTCTTTCTATGTGTGTTTAGATTCTACTAGTTTTATTTATGGCGTCTGATGTATACATTGTTTGGAAGTGTGTTTTTAATGTTCTTTTTACTTTTGTTTTATATATCTTTCATAAAGACCTGTATTTGTATTTAAGTGCTTGTGTTGGAAATTATTACAAAGAGCTGATGATATCATAATGATGTCATAATGTTTCTGTAGTTTTTATTGTAATTTGAGTTCATCTTTCCCCTGTTGCAAGAGGTCTACAAATGGCAACATATAACTTGTTAATAATCAGTTTATTACTGTATGTATATCCAATAGGATTATTCTTATTTTATGTCATAAACTAAGTAAACCAAATATGAAGTAATTTGCCCCATTCAAAGTCATGTTTAAACATGGACCAAATATCCAGAGGTTGGGGGTCTTCTTTCCCTTGGTTTCTGACTGCCAAACAAACTATCCTTGAAGCAATAAAACCTGCCCAATTATCCTGAGCATGAGCCCATTTTCAGTATGGGCCTTCAGGTTGCCTTCAGAGGAGCCAATAGTGCCTGTAAAACATATGGTCTGTACACCATCCAACAGCTGAAACTCATACATGCCATAGTAAGGCTTTTTTCCCCCCTTCTCTATACATAGTTTATTTGGTCTACACTATTTTGCTCCATACCACAGACAAAAGGTTATCAACTACTTGACATTCAAAGGTGGAGGGCAATTACAACTTTTATGTTGTTCATTTTGTTCTTTACATTTAACGTTTGAAATATAAGCAGCATCTTTTGCCCCATTGTTAAACCAATCTATGTTCATATTCAGCCCCTATGATGGCAGTAGTGGTTGTCAAATGGTTCTTGTTTTCTTTCCATGTCACTCTGCAGCTGCAGGCAGCTCTGCCCACTGTCATACATGTAACAAAACTCAAATGACATACTCTGATGCTTTAGACAGTTTGTATGCTGCATGGTACCTTATGATACACGTGTAATAGTCAATTGCACTATTGTTTGTACAGCTAACATAAATGTGCAAAATGATCAATACTGTATGTAATAAAAAGCACCGTTAAACCATAACTTCAGATGGGGTACTTATTTTGCGAATGTGAACACGTAAAATATATATAAACGTTTTACAGATAGCAAGTAATTATATGACTGATGTCTGTTGCCATGATATCATGGTTGGATTACCATAAGGGCTGATATTATGAATATATACTGTTTTGCCCATTTTTCCATACTTTAAAGCTTAAATGTGCAATTAGTAATTTTTTTTTTAAGTATGTCGAAGTGATTTACATGGGTTTATACTTACACTTAGTGGCCTGGATGCTGCATCATTCAAACACAGTAGTTTTCAGATACCAATGACATTGTAGAAATTCACTATGCACAGTAAACCAGGATTAATTTAATCCTAAAATGGCTGCCCCCATGAGGTGCCCCGCCCCATGTAGAATAAAACAGCTTTAATAAGGTTGCTGATATGACTGAACTCTTCATCTCACATGAGTGGTCATGATTTTATATATGATTCAATATTAATATTAATTTATATAGAAATTAAACCTTTTATTTGAGGAAAAAGAAAATTACAGAGTGAACCTTTAAAGGAATATTCCGGGTTCAATACAAATCAAGCTAAATCGACAGCATTTTGTGGCATAATGCTGATTACCACAAACATTATATTGACTGCCCCTCAATTTCTTAAAAAAAAAAAAAAATACATTTTTTAAAAACACTCCCACCATCTGCCGTTAATCAAGCAGTCCCACCCCAAAACTCACACCATTGGTTGAGCCTGTTTCTGTGTCAGGCTGGACGGGCTGCTTAAAACTGCAAATTTTATAGCGGCAAAGAGAAGCAGTCTTTATAGTTTGAGGAAATCAACCTACAAATGGCTTAATTGTTGCTGTATCTGCATTATAAGCTGAGAAGGAGAAAGTATTTTAACATTGAAAAAAAAGTTACACTCCTGCTTTTAAGCATCCACATTTTTGGAAGAGCATTAAAGCCCTAGTAAAAACATGTGTTGGAGAGCCATCAAATGAAGGGACACTTTAGCCTCTTTTCCACCATCACGCTGAACTGTTCTTTTTGCAAAACTCATTTTTTTCCCCCTTTTCTCCCCAATTTGGAATGCCAAATTCCCAATGCACTCTAAGTCCTTGTGGTGGCGTAGTGACTTGCCTCAATCTGGGAGGCGGAGGACGAATCCCAGTTGCCTCCGCGTCTGATACCGTCAATCCGTGCAACTTATCACGTGGCTTGTTGAGCACGTTACTGTGGAGACATAAGCGCTAGGGCTGGGTATCGTTCAAAACATTTTGATAAGATATCTTGACTTTGATACTGGTTCCTTAACGATACTTTTCGTTACTAATTTTATGAAAACCGTTTTAACAAGATTACAAACATTACCTCAAAAAAACTTTTATTTTTAACGTTTTATTTTTTCAGTTTGTTGACTTTTTTTTACAGACTCAAAGACTTCTGGTCTCCTCATGCCAGGGTTGGCAGGGGCAGAGGCTATAACATTAATGTGAAGAGAAAAAAAAGAAAAAAGAAAGCTAAACTGTTAATTCAGCCAACACAAAGGATAAGAACAGTTTAACAAGATAACTAGTTTAATGTGAGTTAAACTTATTCAGAATCTGTCAACCTTAAAGCATTTTTAGCATCTTAGCATTTTAGCTATCTATCTATAACCATACATCCAAACAATATCTAACGTTACACAGGTCCCACATTATAGGACTATGTCAACGCACACAGAAACAATAATTTAACAAGTACACAAGCATGTACCACTACAAGTTAGATAAAACTTTTAGTTTTTTCTAAAAGTAAGCACTTTTAGATTTGGGCACATCATGCATGCTACATACTTATCACTGACACTGACACTGACGAGATTAATCCCTTAGTTATCAAAATTTGGTACCGCACGACAAGACATTTTCTGATACTCGATTGTTTACAGGCAATTCGGTCGGTGCATAAACGTATCGAACTCGATACCCAGTCCTATGTAGCGCATGTGGAGGCTTCACGCTATTCTCCACAGCATCCACACACAACTCACCATGTGCCCCACCGAGAAGGAGAACAAAATTATAGCGATGTGACCCCATGTGACTCTACCCTCCCTAGCAACCTCCATTCGAACTCGTGACTCCAAGGGTGGTAGTCAGTTTCAATACTCACTGAGCTACCCAGGCCCCCGAAATCGTTCTATTCAATGCCGATTCGGGCCAGCCGGCACGGTTACGGATTTTCTTCCACTGTGGTGCTGAAAACAGACTTTGAATGTACACAAGAAAAACGTCAGTCATTACCTTGGTAACGCAAGAGTTTAAGGGCTGCATGAGAAGTGTGTTTACTTTGCCCATATAGTGCACTTGGCGAGTTACAGAGAAAAAACAAGTAACCTTGGCAACTGACCAAGCGTGAGTCACGAAATAACCACAAGCATTCCACCAGCACAGTTGAGTGTGGTTGTCTAACTGTACTGAGAATTCCGGGCCGAGAACGGTTTTTAATCGTGCCATGCTGAATCTTGTCCGATGGTGGAAAAGAGACTTTTAAGTCACCTTTGATTTAAACCATAACAGCTAACATGCGTGCTTGATTCGGTATGAAGTCATGTCTGTAGACAGGTATTACAATATGGCAAAGAGATAAAAGGACCAGAGAGCTATTATCACAGGAAAGTAGGCTTTCATTTCTAAACTGTCATCTCTGTGTATTATGGCAAAATGACCATTGTCATCTGCTGTGAATGATTTTGGCCTGAGCCAAGATGTTTTCTGAGTGTAATTTGTACTCTCACACACTAATGAAACCAAATTTATTTTGCAATTTTTCTTGTAGAAAAACATTTATTCAGCCTCATGAACTTTAAGTAAATGCATTAAGTCTGACGACAAACTATGTACACAGTATATCATTAATAATGACAACACACTGAGATTAAAAGAGCACTTGCGAAGAGTTTTGGCAAGAGAGTTCCACATGAAATATTTCTGGAGGTACAACCTTTCTCCAGTCCAAAAAAGAAAAGAGCAGTAGAATAAACTTATTTTAATGAATGTGTATGAGTCATTGAGGTAATATCACTGATTTGACTGACTAAAAACAAACAACACCCACAACGGGGCTCTCTGATTGAAAGAATGCATTGAGGTACAGCATAACACTTGACTGCTGATTGTCTTTCAAAACTCTCAAGTTAAACTTCTAGAGCAGTGGTTCCCAACCCTGTTCCTGGAGGCCCCCCAACATTACAAATTTTGGATATCTTACTAATCAAACACACCTGATTCAACTTATCAGCTCATTAGTAGAGACTTAAAGACCAGAACTGGGTGTATCAGTTAAGGGAGATATGCCAAATGTGCAGTGTTGGGGGGTCTTCAGGAACAGGGTTGGGAACCACTGTTCTAGAATAATCCGTGAGAACTGGTTTCAGAAAAGACAGAGGGGAAAAGATTTATTCAAAACACCACACAATCATTGTCTAGCCCCTGAAAGCAAGCGCCTTTTGTCTTAAAGCATGCATGCGTGAATGTGAGGGAGTAAGATAGCATTCATAAAATACTTTTAATCTGTTTTTTTCCAAGTGGCTTAATCTTTCACGCTCCCTCCTACAATTACATTCATCTGAGACCACCCAGTCTTATCTGTGACGTGTGTTCACAGAAGCTTGTGTGCAGGCAACAGTGCATCACCTTGACTTGGATTGATGTAGATTTTGTGCAGAAGAGTGCAGAGTGCAATACAAAAATAGACTAAGAAAGAGTCATAAATTCTCTGATAAAAAGAAACAGAGAGAAAGGAAACTGGAGCAAGAAAGAGAGAAAGGAAACTGGAGCAAGGAAGAGTGAAAGTTCATAACAGCTTAGGATAGAGGCACCAGGTTATGAAAAACTCTTCTGTAGGTCTGAAAACTGATGAAAGTCACATATGCGAGAGTTTCTTACAACAGTAGTGATGCAGAGCTAAAGATCTTTCACCTGCAAGACTTGAGAAATGAAAATGACTTTCTGCTTTTAAGAGGAGAATTTACTACTTAAATTCTGCTATTTGCTACTGGAGTAATTTCATTATTTACAGGATGAATTTTAGGGCTTTTTGTTTGTGAAATTCGCAGATCAAGAGCTTTAGGGAATAACTGGAGAGGTTTTCACTGCTCTTGTGTACCCCAGGAGATGTAGTCGGGCCGTGTGGCAGCGCTGTACTCATCTATAAGCTGCTGAACCACCTCACGAGAGTTATCCAGCTCGTCAAAGTTGTCCTTGAATATGTCCTCTTTCCTGAACTGCTCAAGGAATGCCTCCCTCTTCCTCAGCTTATCATACTGACGACAGGTTCGCTCAAACAACTGGGAGTGAGGAAGAGAAGATAGATTAGAAAATCCAATGTCTACCCAAATCTATGAGGTAACTGTCTACAATCAACATGACAAAAGATCTCTGTGTACATAAGTGGTGTTTGTTGAGATCTGTTGGTACACATCTATCTGCTTAAATTATTAAATACCAAAATCTCTAAAACTATTAGATTATGCTTCAATAACATTTCAAATCAGCAATTAAATCTGAAGTGGTATAAAATTTATATAATCATATCTGGTATAATCAAAACATGCTAAAAACACAGATTTTCAGGCTGGTCCAGGTTATGTGCATGCAAGTCAACAAACTTTATCAAAAGGTGATTGGCTCTTTAAACTGAAAGGTGGGACTTCCATTCCTCCAGCTACCACATTGAGTGTTATAATTTCTACCATTTATTTTTAACGCTTGGTCCATCTCATCCCTCTTATACAGTCTAGGGATGTAACGGTTTCACTGTATACATCAGTTTCAAAACCAACTGTTTTCATATATATATGGCATACCTGCCAACACTACCCATATTACTGGGTTTCTCTGGTTTTCCATTTCTCGTCCTGATGTACTACCGATTTTACAATTTCTCTCGATAAACCTAAGATTTTCCGCATCCACCCTTCGCTCATGAGAATGTATTAGACCTCCAGGTAGGGTTGGCCCCGTCCCCTAAAATACAGGATCATCCTGCATTTAAATATGAAATGTGTCCCGCATCAAATCAATATGGGATGCAATTTGTACTGTAAGCTGGTCAGATGGCATCACGGCAAATTAGTCCCAGAACGGTAATATAACATTGATATTGATATACAGTTGAAGTCAGAAGTTCACATACAACATAGCCAAATCTATTTAAACGATCCCTGACATGTAATGGTAAAAAACATTGCCTGTCTTTGGTCAGTTAGGATCACTACTTAATTTTTAAGATTGTCAAATGTCAGAATAATAGTAGACAGAATTATTTATTTCAGCTTTTATTTCTTTCATCACATTCCCAGTGGGTCAGAAGTTTACATAAACTTTGTTAGTATTTGGTAGAATTGCCTTTAAATTGTTTAACTTGGGTTAAACATTTTGGGTAGCCTTCCACAAGCTTCTCACAATAAGTTGCTGGAATTTTGGCCCATTCCTCCAGAAAGAACTGGTTTGCAGGCCTCCTTGCTCGCACATGCTTTTTCAGTTCTGCCCACGCATTTTCTATCGGATTGAGGTCAGGGCTTTGTGATGGCCACTCAAATATCTTGACTTTTTTGTCCTTAAGCCATTTTGCCACAACTTTAGGAGGTATGCATGGGGTCAATGTCCATTTGGAAGACCCATTTGCGACAGAGCTTTAACTTCCTGGCTGATGTCTTGAGATGTTGCTTCAATATATCCACATAATTTTCCTTCCTCATGATGCCATCTATTTTGTGAAGTGCACCAATCCCTCCTGCAGCAAATCACCTCCACAATATGATGCTGCTTCACGGTTGGGATGGTGTTCTTCTGATTGCAAGCCTCCCCCTTTTTCCTCCAAATGTAACGATGGTCATTGTGTCCAAACAGTTCAATATTTGATTAATTAGACCAGAGGACATTTCTGCAAAAAGTAAGATCTTTGTCCCCATGTGCGCTTGCAAACTGTAATCTGGCTTTATTATGGCAGTTTCGGTGCAGTGGCTTCTTCCTTGCTGATCAGCCTCTCTTGTTTTACTGTGGATACAGATACTTGCCTACCTGTTTCCTCCAGCATCATCACAAGGTCCTTTGCTGTTGTTCTGGGATTGATTTCCACTTTAGCACCAAACTACATTCATCTCTAGGAGACAGAATGTGTCTCCTTCTTGAGCGGCATGATGACTGCATGGTACCATGGTGTTTATACTTGCATACTATTGTTTGTACATTCAGGCATTTGGAAATTCCTCCCATAGATGAACCAGACTAGTGGAGGTCCACAAAATTTTTTCTGAGGTCTTGGCTGATTTCTTTTGATTTTCCCTTGATGTCAAGCAAAGAGGCACTGAGTTTGAAGGTAGGCCTTAAAATACACCCACAGGTAAACCTCCAATTCAGTACACCTATCAGAAGCTAATTGTCTAAAGGGTTGATGTCATTTTTTTTTTTCATTTTCCTAGCTGCTTAAAGGCACAGTTAACTTCGTGAATGGAAGCTGACCCACTGGAATTGTGATATAGTCAATTAAAAGTGAAACAATCTGTATTTAAACTATTGTTGAAAAATCTACTTGTCATGCACAAAGTAGATGTCCTATACAACTTGACAAAACTATAGTTTGCTAATATTAAATTCTGTGGAGTGGTTAAAAATATTTGATTTATAATGACTTCAAACTAAGTGTACGTAAACTTCTGACATCAAATGTAAGTTGGGAATGTTTTCATATGGATGGTAAAGGACCATCTGAACAGTCCACACATTGTGCTAAAACTGTGGATTTAAATTGAAAAACAGAAGGTTCAATATAAATGTTCAATAAGATGTACAAAATTACACAGATCCAACAATGTAGGAATACATTCACGGTGCCATAAATACAAGAAGAAACAAAATATATTTTAAATAAGAAAAATAGAAACCAACACAGATGTATACATAAATAAGATAATGAAGATAAGCAATCGAAGAAATAAAAATAATAATATTTTTTATAAGTCATGGGTCACTAAAGTTCTTTGCATTTTTTTTATTATAATTAATAACTCAAAAACATTTATTGCTAAATCTGAGAAGGATGTGGAAAGGAGGACCATCTGAATACATTTCTTGGTATTATTTATCTTTAATGTACATTACATTACACATATAACACAGTATGTTTAGTGCACCTACTCCCTACAGATGCACCAGAAACTCCACTGCTGTACCGTACTATTTTTCATAATCTAATGTTGGCAGGTTTGATATGGTTCTCATTACGGGATTGCATGAACAAAGTCAGTTTTATTTTATTTACTTTTCTCCAGCTCAATCAGTCACATTTACACAGCATCATATAAACTTGACGTGATAAAATAAATCTAAAATTGCAACTTCCTCATTTTATATACTACTGTCCCATTTTAAAGGCGACGCGCATCTCAAAAGCACAGCAAACAGACATGTCGGAGCCTGAACCTTATTTCCCCAACCATAGCAGTTAAAGTCATTGGTGTGGGAATACTTTGGGTATGTTCAAGATTACCCATGAGGCACCATCAACGTTTCTCAGTTACCAAGCACCATCTCTGTGTGCATTATCCCGTGGAATTTGTGGAGACAATATAAGTGAAAAACAGATACAACACAGTTTTACATGATTTGTAAATTAATTAGGTTATAGGTAGACTAAAACACTCACAAACTCAGCAAAAGGATATTTAGCACTTATGATGGGCCAACTGTTTGTTTCTGTGCTTATTAGCTTCAATGCAGCGCAACAGTACAATGAACACTACAACAGAACACTACAATGTGTTCAATACTAATAAAAATTATATAATTTTCAGAATAAGTTTTACAAAGTGCTTCAGGCATACAGGAAATGGACAGCAGTAGTGCAAATAACATTAAATACATTTCCAATTGAATCATTTATTTTTCAGTCTGTATTTTTTAGAATCAAACTAAATTACAAAAGCAACAAATTACTGAATCAAATCAGTAACTGAACTGTAAACCTGGGCAGTAATCATTCCAAATGATCTACTTTTTGTTTCTGTTAATCAAAAAATACTAATTCAAAATGTACTGTACAATTGACAGCATGGCATAGAATTAAACTGCAGTAGGAAAAGTCTTTTTATAGTCTAAATTTTATCATCACTAAATATTTAACTGCAAATGTATTTTTTGTGACTGTTATCAAAACGTGAAAATCTCAAACTTTTACACTTGGGCTGGGTATTGATACAAATTTCCCGATTCGATTCCAAACCACAAGCTCTTGATTTGATTCGATTCGATATTGATTCATATGTGTTTATCTCAGTTATAATGTCCCTTTTACTTACATATGAAAGAAATTATTTTCAACTAATGCTTTTAATTATACAGGGGACTTTCTAACTAGGTACATTACGAAAATATTAATTTTACTAATTATATATTATAACTTTTTCATCATTCTGATCACATTTTAGCTTTTCAAAAATGAACAAAGCAATGTATTAAAGCAATAAATATTATATATCCGATATTATTTTTTGTTACATATTTATTGTTAAATTGCACAATTTGTCCCATTTACAAATTGTTGACCACGTGCTAAAACAGGTACCGTTCTGTAAAGAGGAGAGACTCAAACAGCTTTACCTCATCTGTGCAATGCATGATTAGATTTAAATGTTTGTTTGCTTTTTTATTTTTCATTAACAACTGACTGTAAAGATCAGAAAGGGTATTAAAAGAGTCCATATTCAATAACAAAAGGACTGCGAGAATCTTGTCTTTGGACACACATTACACAGAACAACTTTTACTCTCAAAAGACTGTGAAAGGATCTTGCTGCTGAACACTTCACGACTAAACTACACAATTAATGGTGAGCAAAATGTAAACATTTACCAGCCAGTTGCTAAATACATACATTTTATTGCATAACACGAAAGTTTGTTGCAAATAAGACTGATTTCCTCTCATTGTAGTAGAGGGTTGCGCTTAGACTAAAAGATTGATTTGGGGACTTAAGAATCTATATTGAGATCAAATCTATATTAAGATCTATATTAAGTTCAAATGAAGACAGGAAATTTTTCAGAAAAAAAATCAATATTTTTACCCTCCCCTACTTTACAAACCTAATACTATAAAAATAATTTTAAAGCAGTAAAGACATGGAGAGATATTGGGATCAGGATAGGGCTTACCGAAGAGATGCTGGTGTGATTGGCCATCATAAGCCCACTAACACGGTGGGCTGATGGCAGGTAGGGGGATCTGCGGGAGAGCGCCACCTGTATGCTAGCTGGACCCCATGGGATGAAATTAGCTAACTTCCTCTCCCTGATCCTCTGCAGACTCTTATGCACCTACATCAAAACATTTAAAAATGAGGACAGGTGCATACAGCCCAAAATGTGCAAGTCTCCATCCAACTGTATTCACCCTAACAGAGAGCCAGCAGGACTGCTTATCAGAAATTACAGCTCTATAACATACACACACCTGTGTGGGATCCACCTCTCCCTGGATAATGTTGAGAATAGCAATGTAGCAGTGATTGGTCTGCCGGTCTCGGCCTGTTGACACCATGACGTTCTTAGGCTGTAGGAGCCTCCTCATCACATCAAGAACTGTAGTCTTTCTCACACTGGCCACCTGAATGGGAGATAGCATCATTAATTAGGAGTAACATTGTCTCAAATGGATGACATTCTCTTTTATATGATAAAAAGATTTAAAAGTGTGATGAATTTAAGTGAGAATTATAGCTCTGATCTCCAAGTTGTCATCTTGTAATTATGGTAGTTCCAACAAAACATGAACGCAGCTTTAGCTTAGCAACACAAAGTAAGATTCTACTGGAATCACTTGAGTGGGTCTCTCTTGACTTTAGGAATGTTTTAAAATCAGGTCACAAAAAATCTTTGGTTCAGTTCAGAAAGAATGTAACCTGCCTATGTAAAAAGCAGACAGTGAGGCAGCTCACTCGTTTTTGGAACAGAGTTTATTTACATTCTGCAAATGATCTTTATGCAAATTAAACTCTTTGAACACTAGACTTAGCACTACTCACCGACTGATCTGTGGTCAGTGGTGTGTATCCAGTCATGAGGAAGTGTAGGCGGGGAGTGGGGATGAGTGAAGCAATCAAACCAATCAGGTCATTGTTCATGTATCCAGGGTAACGGAGGGTTGTTGTGCTTGCTGACATTATTGTGGACACCTGTTTAAAACAAGAACCAGTAAAGTATTGTACTAAGATCAACTAGTTGATGACCGTCTATGTGGATTGGCAAAACAAATGGAAATTATTGAATGGAAAGATCAGACCGATGGCATGTTTTAATTTTTACATTGTGTCCTCAATTATTTGGGTGTGCTAATTGTACATTTGAAACCTGGTATGTACAGTGTGTAAAAGAATTTGGTGTTTCGAAACACAATAACCTGACTGGTAAAACGGGTTTGGTATCAGCATTCTGCTCACACTTCATGGAAATGTGTGGACTGTATTGTTGAAGTTCACATATGACCCATTTCAAATGATCAACTCTATTAGTGGCAGAGAAGATGTGATGGATGAATCGACAAAGTGAACTATTCACCTTACAGCAGGACGCGTTAAGAATGGGCGTATAGGAGGAATGCATAGATGACAATTACACAGCTGATGCTGGGAGTGTCACTGGTTATTTATAAGTTGCTCATAAGTTGAGAGAATGCAACAAGACAGCATGTCAGACAGGTGATTCCATATATTAACTTCCCGAACATGCAACTCACCATTTGTTTCAACCCTCTGATGTAGAACTGATAAGACTGTGCTGTGATACAGTGACTCCAAGTAGTATTTGGACACTTAAGTCGCACTTTAAGTATTATTGCCATTGCATTCTAGAAAAAAATATCAAACCAAGTGGCATTTATTTTAAAGAAGCAGCTATTTTTCTATGTAAACAAATGGCATACAAGTGCATCTCCTATCTACTTGAATGGGGAAAGACAGAAATCTCCAAAATGGTGGGTCAAGATTATGACCAAAGAACATATTTAAAATCAGCAGTAAAATCTGACAACACAAAAATGTAGATTTTTTTTCTCTCTCAGATTACAAAAAGAAAAAGACATTTACCGGCTTGTTTGGCTAATGAGCACGCATGATTGACAGGCGATCTCTGTATCTAAAAGGTGATTAGCTCTTTTGCCTGTAAGGCGGGACATACTTTTCTACATCTGTTGACCATTAGGCATTCCAATTTCTCCCATTAATTTTAATAAAAGTGACCCATCTCTGCTAAATACTGACTTTACTATCCCCCTACATGAACCAGACAGGGCCCTTTTCATTTTTTGCCTCTGACGAAAAGGGGACTGTAAACTCATCCAAACACATTTGATATGTTAAAGTAACTGTAAATTAGGTGAAAGTGTAAATGACAGAATGGTGTTACTGGGCTGTCATGTATAAGGTATCTATAAAATAGTTGGAATCAGTTACTACATTAACATGCACTTAAGAAAACGGTTTATTACAGGGTTTTTGCAGAAAGTGGTGTTCTGAAACGTAATGTAAACTAGAATGCTGATTTCCTTACGCAGTTTCAGGGATTAAGAGAAAGCAGTTTAACACATCCAGGTTTCTCCCAGAGAACGCAGGTTATGTGGCCATGTAAACGCATTAGCAGCGTTTGTAAAGGTTTTTGAGGAGTGTGCATGAGCGTGAACAGACCGGATAACAAACATTACAGAATGGAGCCCAACATAAACCCAACACAGTGGAAAGAATTCAACATTTCTGGGAGTTCCATGGGAAAATAACATACTCTATCAACTATACACATTTATATACACCAGTGTGAAATATTGGCTGTCCCTCAAGTTCATGTATATGTGCTCATACATTGGGGAAATCCCGGAGTTTGACGTAAGAGGGACACCACATTATTGCATTGCAATTCCACTGCAGGTCACGATAGAAAGTTAAGGAAACAAACACAACAAAATAGCAAATTCTTCTTTGGTTTTGCTATTTAACAAGCATTGAGAGGAAATTCCGTTGCTGTGGAGAAAGCTGCTAAATGACTGAGCCACATGTATGCGGGAGTAAAGAATATACCACTTATACAGTACATGTAAATGGGAATGCTGCTTTCTAGCAATAAGCCGCTTTCTGGTGTCCACATAAACATCCTCAGGGTCCATGAGTGCATAAATCTTACAGAAATAATGTTTAATACATTGACAACGTGTCAGTTCATGTAATTGGCTTAACCGATTAACTTTTATTGCATACGGTCATAAATGGTTTGAGCAAAACAAATTTTAAACACCAAGATATTAAAACGTGTTTATTCTTTAAACATTTGAACACAAGGATGTTTTATAGTAAATATCATGAAAATTCCCAGTATTGATTTTCAAAATGTTTGGCCAGATCGGTCACAAATGAGTTGGACCACATTAAACAAGGGGGTAGTGAGGGGTTTGTTTGCATTTGGCAGTCCTACATACAGTGAGCCCAGACCCACACTGCCAACATTCTGACAGTTCTGTATTAGATTCAAGTTCAAAAACAAGTTATATTAACAGTATATTAAAACTTCTGCTGTTTTATTTTGGCCTTCTAATAACCATAGAAAAATGTAAAGTTTATGCAGACTTACAGTGAGGAAATTAAGTATTTGAACACCCTGCTATTTTGCAAGTTCTCCCACTTAGAAATCATGGAGGGGTCTGAAATTGTCATCGTAGGTGCATGTCCACTGTGAGAGACATAATCTAAAAAAAAAAATCCAGAAATCACAATGTATGATTTTTTTAACTATTTATTTGTATGATACAGCTGCAAATAAGTATTTGAACACCTGAGAAAATCAATGTTAATATTTGGTACAGTAGCCTTTGTTTGCAATTAGACGTTTCCTGTAGTTTTTCACCAGGTTTGCACACACTGCAGGAGGGATTTTGGCCCACTCCTCCACACAGATCTTCTCTAGATCAGTCAGGTTTCTGGGCTGTCGCTGAGAAACACGGAGTTTGAGCTCCCTCCAAAGATTCTCTATTGGGTTTAGGTCTGGAGACTGGCTAGGCCACGCCAGAACCTTGATATGCTTCTTACAGAGCCACTCCTTGGTTATCCTGGCTGTGTGCTTCGGGTCATTGTCATGTTGGAAGACCCAGCCTCGACCCATCTTCAATGCTCTAACTGAGGGAAGGAGGTTGTTCCCCAAAATCTCACTAATACATGGCCCGGTCATCCTCTCCTTAATACAGTGCAGTCAGCCCTGTCCCATGTGCAGAAAAACACCCCCAAAGCATGATGCTACCACCCCCATGCTTCACAGTAGGGATGGTGTTCTTGGGATGGTATTCTTCTTCCTCCAAACACGGTTAGTGGAATTATGAACAAAAAGTTCTATTTTGGTCTCATCTGACCACATGACTTTCTCCCATGACTCCTCTGGATCATCCAAATGGTCATTGGCAAACTTAAGACGGGCCTTGACATGTGCTGGTTTACGCAGGGGAACCTTCCGTGCCATGCATGATTTCAAACCATGACGTCTTGGTGTAATACCAACAGTAACCTTGGAAACGGTGGTCCCAGCTCTTTTCAGGTCATTGACCAGCTCCTCCCGTGTAGTTCTGGGCTGATTTCTCACCTTTCTTAGGATCATTGAGACCCCACGAGGTGAGATCTTGCATGGAGCCCCAGTCCGAGGGAGATTGACAGTCATGTTTAGCTTCTTCCATTTTCTAATGATTGCTCCAACAGTGGAACTTTTTTCACAAAGCTGCTTGGCAATTTCCCGTAGCCCTTTCCAGCCTTGTGGAGGTGTACAATTTTGTCTCTAGTGTCTTTGGACAGCTCTTTGGTCTTGGCCATGTTAGTAGTTGGATTCTTACTGATTGTATGGGGTGGACAGGTGTCTTTATGCAGCTAACAACCTCAAACAGGTGCATCTAATTTAGGATAATAAATGGAGTGGAGGTGGACATTTTAAAAGGCAGACTAACAGGTCTTTGAGGGTCAGAATTCTAGCTGATAGACAGGTGTTCAAATACTTATTTGCAGCTGTATCATACAAATAAATAGTTAAAAAATCATATATTGTGATTTCTGGATTTTTTTTTTAGATTATGTCTCTCACAGTGGACATGCACCTACGATGACAATTTCAGACCCCTCCATGATTTCCAAGTGGGAGAACTTGCAAAATAGCAGGGTGTTCAAATACTTATTTTCCTCATTGTATATCATAGTCAGTGTAATAATTTTGGTGTTTAAAAGTGAATTTAATCTTAAATATCACACTATCCCTATTTGCTACAGGCCACTATATGCTATTTTAGACACAAACTGGCATTTTGAGTTTAGATTAAAACCTCAGATTAGGAGATTCTGATCTATGAACGATACTGAGACCATAAAGCCAAATATACTCATCATATACATACACTAACATTTGCTTTTTTGAATTACCAAAGCATTTCAGTTTTGCAACCCAACAAAGTTATGCAATCTTTTAAGTATGAAGATCTCCATAATGCTTTTCATACACCTGATGGGTTAATGCATCTGAAGTAACTGCTAAAAGCCAAACTCTCATGCATAATTATACTGTAAAATTATAATTTTTTTTTTTTTTGAGTGATTTACTGTGAAAGTTTATATCCGTTTGTGACAAATAACAATATAGAAGATACAGGATGTCATTTACAAACTCACCAGCTGGTTTATCTGAGAGAAGGAGGGGTTCTGAATGTGCAGCCGGTCTGTGGCGATCCTGTTCAAAGCGGTGTTGTCCAACACCACCTGAAAAAGAAAATGAGAGAGAAAGAAAGACATTTTTTTTTCCCCTTTGCCCACATGTCAGAACTGTATTAGCATAGTATATAACATTGTTTATTGCATATCTTTATACATGTTGTATGTGTATCCTTTTTATCAAATGCTATGACAAAACTGACCTTTGAAAAGACCTTTCAGAAATCTGGGTAACAGTGAGGCACTTACAATGGAAATGAATGGGGGCAGAGTTAGTGTTTGGAGGAAGTTTGCCTGGTGTTCATGTGATGTTTGGGAGGAACGCCAATGGAGTGAGAAAGAACAAAGAGGACTACAAAAAAGTAATAACAAGTGCTAATCATTGTTGGCCTGGATCCTAAAGGTGCGTACACACTGCCAGCGACTCAATACCATTCATTTTCAATGCGAGCACAGCGACTTCCGGCGACACGAGCTGTCGCGACCGTTGGCGCTAGATGTGGGCGTGTCCAGCGACGCGACAAAGTTGAGAAAAGTTCAACTTTGGAGCGACTAACGGAAGCGACAGCCAATAGGAGAGAAGACGGGAGAGCTCACGTGATCCTTTCTCTCTCTCTCAGCTCCTGCAGTAAAGGAAAGGTGGATGAAAGGCTAATTCTTGCTGTTAGAAATTTTCCAGTGCTTTATATGTCTCTTCCCACGTACAAGGACATTTTTAAGAAAGATAATGCGTGGAAAGGTGTATCTGAGATCGCGGGGATTTTATGGACCCAGACAGACCGGCATTTGCATTTTCGCCGCAGATAAACAGCCGCCATGGCAAACAGCACGCCTTGTTTCTCATTCATCTTTGATATAAAGCATTTTATGTACTGATTCCATTTATATTTAGTCTTTTCCCTCCAAAATGTTTGTTTTTAGTGGCAAGAAAAGAGATTCGCTGTCAACAGCAATGGAGTGGCATCCGTGAATGTCATTTATAAACGTTACTAGACAACCAGTAGTGGGAACACCCACTAGCGACTTCACCGCCAGCCACTGGCGACCTGCAGCGATAAAGTCGCTGGCAGTGTGTACGCACCTTAAGAATGGACCAAGTCATCCAAACATTGACTCAATGTTAAAGCGGAGTGGCTTGAGTAGCGGATGACTGCTGAGCCTGATCGCTTAAGTTACTGTGACGGAGTTAATTTGCAATCAAGTGTCTGAAATGCCAAGTGATCACCAACGTTTGTTGACCTTTCTTATTACCCTTAATAGTGACTTTTCCTCTGAGTCCTGAAAGCCTCAAACTCTCCTTACCAGCACCCTCTCATTCCTGTACCCTCCAAAAACCCTTCAGACGCTCTCTTTGCACCCACACCCACAAACAAACATATGCATACCTGATCGTTGTTTAATTGTTTAATTTTTATTTGCTGTACCATTGACTTGTTGGCCTTTGTTCTTTTTGTACATAAGTGAGAATTGAACTAGTGTCTTAATGCTATCCGGGGCAGATTACACTTTGTGACAGGCCTAGTCCTGTCTGGCGCCCAAATTATTGCTTCAATTATTTATTAAATTATTTATTTACATTTAGTTTAGGGGCCACCACCATTACACATGATATTAGTGTGATAAAATAAAAATAATTCAGAGTAAAATTATAGCCAATTTTGCAACTTCGTCAAACCTGAAAACGACTGTAAGAAAATTACGATTTAACCAACTTTACAGCTCCAAAAACACATGAGTTTTAACAAAATCATTAATAAAATTATAAGCTTCACATTTCTGCCTTTAAGCCCTCCAAAAATTGGCCACATTTGCATCTATTGTAAGTGCCTCACTTTAACCTAGATGTTTAGTTATTTTAAACAAAAAGAGGGATGTGTCAAATTTTTGTGGTAATCAACATTATACCACAAATGCTGTGGATTGAGCTTAACTTGTACAGAACCCAGAATATTCCTTTAATGCAAGAGTTTTACATTAGAGTGAAACTTTTAGAGTGCATACCTTTTTGCATTTTCATATTGATACATAGGTCTTAACACCTAATTAGTTGGGAGAGTGCGGTGAGTGCTTTGATTGAATGTTAAGAGGGAAAACCCACAATTACAGTTCGCTGCAGGTCATGATAGTAAGTTTAGGAAACAAAAAAAAAAACAACAACTCTGGAATATCTGTAAAAAAAGCAAAGCAACAGAGAATAAAGTGGCGAAGTCTTCTTTGAATGCCATGTTTGTTATTTACTCAAGTGTTGTGGGGAAATTAGAGAGCAGTGGGGAAAGCTGCTTACTGACCGAGCCGGATGTATATGAGAGTAAAGAGAAAGTTGCAAACACAGTGCATTTTAGTAGGAACACACCAGTGGGGAAAGCTACTTATTGACCAAGCCGGATGTATATGAGAGTAAAGAGAAAGTCACAAACACACTGCATTTAAACAGGAACACAGCTTTCTCGCAATAAGCCGTTTTCAAGTGTCCATGTAAGCATAGTCAGTGTCTCTGTAAGAGTTAAATGTGTAGTACGCGATTCCTGAGAAAGACTGCTGATATTTGAAACTCAACCAAACAAACACCCCTCCCTTCAGTGCTCCTTCAGAGGTTCTGCCTCCCAAATTAATGCACGCACAATAGTTGTGTGTGGTTCGCTTCGATCTACTTTGTTTATTTTCCCCATTTCCAGAGCCAGGGCTGTGTACAAACACCAGAATTCTTTACACCACACACACACACATAAAGTGTATTGGATTAAAATGACTTACTCCACCTTTAAGTTAGGGTTAATTAAGTCTCAATATGAATTGGAGTTAAATCTAACAATATTTTCTGCATGTCAGAAAAGTAATTTCCCTCTGTTAGCCTCTTCATCTTTTGTGCTGCTCTCACTGACATTATTACACAAGTCTGAGAAAGGAATAAAGCTAGCGGACAGCTTCAAGTAACACAACATGCATAAAACTATTCAAACCCCTTAATATTTGTGACTCAAATCACATTTGAATCACAGCGCCACTAATACTCAAATTATATTTTGCTACATACAGTACAGGAATAATGTTGTGCCTTTTCATTCTTTTGCTTGGGTGATAAGAACCGCTTTAAAAATCAATCCAGATATACAAACATGTGATACTTGGTTCTTCAGAGAGTCAACAGGATATGGTTGCTGTTTAAACATCTGCTCAATCATCAGCTGATTGATATCAGTTAAAATAATAATAGTGAGGCTTGACACACTGTATAAACTTCTATTCTAAATGTACAGTTAGTCAGTGCTCTCCATCTCCTGCACACCAGCATCGAACATTTCACGGCTTATGGAATGAGCTCAGGAACCTGAGCTATTATTAATAAGCAGGAAATGGAGGGAAAGAAGTTGATAATCATATAATACTGTCCTTCCTTCCTCCCTCCTCTGCCATTTGGGGAATGAAAGCAGGAGAGGAAGACAAGAGGTCTGTTTGGAGCAGTGGATCATGTGCTGTGAGGAAATGTGCAAATGGACTTGCAAGCTGTGTGTATTAGAGGGGCTCTGTTTCAACTAGAAATACATTTAAGATCCTCAACCCCGGTGTGTGTTTACTAGTGTGTGAAACCTCCTCCAGCTGCAAAGGTTAGCAGACAGTGTACGTGTGTGTTCATTCTCACCACACAGTCTGCATTCTGTGTCAGTCTCTTAAGGGTTAGGAGAGAATTATATGGCTGTACGACAACATCACTCATCTCATCCTGGTTTGGAAAGACAGAGTAGGTCTGAACCAGTTTTTTAGGATACCTAAAAAAAGACAAAGAACAGAGCAGCTGAATGTTTAATGTCCAAGAGGACGACTTCTGCAGAACTCTCCCGGTGCCCTTGAGGTTGCATATGCAATGGTATTAAACACACCCCCCTAAAGAGAGGTAATGATGGCAGCCTGCATCTCCCTTTAATTACACTGACTGCCACCCAAAATATTCTCTTGAGTCATAAAACATCACTGAATCTTCTTTGTCCTTATTTGAGTGTGTTTTCACACCTGTCGTTCAGTCGTTCCAGTAGGTAAGACCCCAGACCAGATCCTGTTCCCCCAGCAATGGAGTGACAAAGTACAAATCCCTATAAGGCAAACACAACACATTTAACACATAAAAACACATGCATGTGTATGTCACAGCAATACTGGAATTGATTTCCAGGGTCATTTTTCTACCTTTCCAAAGGGATATTTGTCTTAAATCATATCAATTCAGTGTTGTCCATTTATGCAAAATATTTCAATTGAATCAACGAAATAATAGAAATTGCCATTCCGAACAATTATCAATTTACTAGAATGCATGGTAAATGACTGCTGGTCCCAAAAGGACTAGACAGCTTTTTTACAGCTATCCATCAATCTATATATATATATGTTTATATATATTTTTATACTGTCAGCATATTATAGATATGATCAAAAGATGCCACTGCAGTGAATGAAAGGAAAAAAAATTTATCCAAAATTTGATATATTTAATAAAATTCTGTTCAAGTGTGTGTGTGTGTATATACACCACCAGTCAAAAGTTTTGAAACACTTGACTGAAATTTTTCTCATGATCTTATAAATCTTTTGATCTGAAGGCATTTGCGTAAATGTTTGAAATTAAATTTGTAGACAAAAACATAATTGTGCCACCATTTAAATTTATTTCATTATAAAACTAACATTAAATAAAAATTTAAAAAAAGTTTTTGAAATGGATGACTTAAGACCAAATAATGAAGCAAAGCAGCCAATAAGTGCCCAACATAGATCGGAACTCCTTCATTACAGTTTAAAAAGCATCCCAAGGTGATACCTCAAGAAGTTGGTTGAGAAAATGTCAAGAGTACATTTCTACAAATTCTTGGCAAAGGGTGTCTACTTTGACGATGCAAAAACATAACACAGTTTTGATTTATTTTGGATTCACAACATAATTCCCAGTTCCATTTATGTTATTCCATAGTTTTGATGACTTTACTATTATTCTAAAATGTGTGTGTGTATATATATATATATATATATATATATATATATATATATATATAAATAATTTATCACTTCAGTAAATTTTATTTAAATTGAATACATTTACAAATGTATTTGATTTATGATGAATTAGGTTCTTTGCCAGAGAAATGTTGCCCTTCTCAACTGTTGTAAAAGACACATTTTAATTGCACTTAATGTTTTTCCAGTTTCATTTGATTTTTTAGTTAAAATAAATAACAAATAAAGTTCAAAATTTGAAATCAATGTGTCTTGCTTTATTGTGTAGGCTTAACCCTAACCCTGCTTAAATGTATATTACCCCATAGTACTACCTAGCATTCAACCAGCGGTAATACAGTGGTGTTCGACAGATTCCTGTGAAGTTTTTTTTTTCTGCGACCAACTGACCAATCAAAATTGGTCGACCAAGACTCTTCTCATCGACTAATGTTTGGTCGACTATTAGAGGGCAGCCCCAAGAATAATATTAGAGAGAATTATTTATTTCAGCTTTTAATTCTTTAATCAAATTCCCAGTGGGTCAGAAGTTTACATATACTTGGTTAATATTTGTAGCATTGCCTTTAAATTGTTTAACGTGGGTAGCCTTCCACAAGCTTCTCACAATAAGTTGCTGGAATTTTGGCCCATTCCTCCAAACAGCACTGGTGTAATTGAGTCAGGTTTGTAGGCCTCTTTGCTCACACATTCTTTTCCAGTTCTGCCCACAAACTTTCTCCAATACCTTGACTTTGTTGTCCTTAAGCCATTATGCCACAAATTTGGAGGTATGCTCGGAGTCATTGTCCATTTGGAAGACCCATTTGTGACTGAGCTTTAACTTCCTGGCTGCTGTCTTGAGATGTTGCTTCAATATATCCACATAATTTTGCTTCCTCATGATGCCATCTACTTTGTGAAGTGCACCAGTCCCTTCTGCAGCAAAACACCCCATAACATGATGCTGCCACCCCACATGCTTCATGGTTTGGATGGTGTTCATCAGCTTGCAAGCGTCACCAATTTGTCCTACAAACATAACGATGGTCATTATGACAAGTTACATTTTTGTTTCATTAGACCAGAGGACATTTCTCCAAAAAGTAAGATCTTTGTTCCCATGTGCACCTGCAAACTGTAATCTGGCTTTATTATTTTTTTGGAGCAGTGGCTTCTTCCTTGCTGAGCAGACTTTCATGTTGATATAGGTCTTGTTTTACTATGGATATAGCCTGTTTCCTCCAGCATCATCACAAGGTCCTTTGCTGTTGTTCTGGGATTGATTTCCACTTTAGCACCAAACTACATTCATCTCTAGGAGACAGAATGCGTCTCCTTCCTGAGCGGCATGATGGCTGCATGGTCCCATAGTGTTTATACTTGCATACTATTGCTTGTACAGATGAACGTGGTACCTTCAGGCGTTTGGAAATTGCTCCCAAGGATGAACCAGACATGTGGAGGTCCACAAAAAAAAAAAGGTCTGGGGTCTTTGCTGATTTCTTTAGATTTTCCTATGATGTCAAGCAAAGAGGCACCGAGTTTGAAGGTAGGCCTCAAAATACATCCACAGGCACAACTCCTACCAGAAGCCAATTGCCTAAAGGCTAGACATAATTTTCTGGAATTTTCCAAGCTGCTTAAAAGCACAGTTAACTTGGTGTATATAAACTTCTGACCAACTTGAATTGTGATTTAGTCAATCAAAAGTGAAACCATCTGTAAACAATTGTTGGAAAAATTACTTGTGTCATGCACAAAGTAGATGTCCTAAACGACTTGCCAAAACTATAGTTTGCTAATATTAAATCTGTGGAGTGGTTAATGAGTTTTAGTGACGTCAACCTAAGTGTATGTTTAGATTCTGACTTCAACTGTATATACACTCACCAGCCACTTTATTAGGTACACCTGTACATCTACTTATTCATGTGATTATCTGATCAGCCAATCATGTGGCAGCAGTGCAATGTATAAAATCATGCAGATATGGTTCAGGAGCTTCAGTTAATGTTCACATCATCTACCAGAATGGGAAAAAATGTGATCTCAGTGATTTGGACTGTGGCATGATTGTAGGTGCCAGATTGACTGGTTTGAGTATTTCTGTAACTGCTGATCTCCTGGAATTTTCATGCACAACAGTCTCTATAGTGTAAAGACAATGGTGCGAAAAGCAAATACATCCAGTGAGCAGCAGTTCTGGGTGCGAAAATAGCTTGTTAATATCAGAGAAAAATGAACAGACTGGTCCATGCTGACAGGAAGGTGACAGTAACACAAATAAACATCAATTACAACAGTGCTATGCAGAAAATTATTTCTGAACGTACAACACGTTAAACATTAAGGCGGATGGGCTACAGCAGCAGAAGACCCCTCTGGGTACCACTACTGTCAGCTTAGAACAGGAAACCTCAGGAGGCAGGAGCTGACCCATATCTGCTTGATTTTATACATTACACTGTAGCCACACGAATGGCTGATTAGATAAAGCGCATGAATAAGCAGATGTACAGGTGTACTTAATAAAGTGGCCGGTGAGTGTATATACTCTTGAAAAGAATTGTATGAAATATATAAAAAATTTGAAAAAGCAAAAAAAAAAAATGTTTTAAGATATTTCACTTGATTCACTACAGTGCAATTTTGTGCTCACATATCTAAAATATTCTGAGTATTTTTGACACTTTCGGGGGCATTTCTTCCCAGAGCCCAGGTTAATTTCTCACATTGCCACTCACCTTCCAGTAATTAGTTCAGCATACCACACAAATACAAGTGCATACACGCAACTAAACAACAGATAACTTTAACCTCCGCACCACTCCCTGACCCCCATTTACACACAAGTTACACATGAACACAGCAGTAATTATGGGTGATAAAGTATAGGGGAGAATGTAATGAGACAGATTACGCAGGGAGGGCTGGACATCTCCCTGTTGTTTTAATGGGAGGAACATCTGTAGCTTGTAAATTAAGAGTGCAAATAAAAGGCATAAAATGGCACTTTTCCTGTAAGCACCTTCTACTGTATGTGGATGTTTAGTCACATAAATATAACGTATACGTAGCTATAGATATATATATAGTCCTATGTATCTCAGCATCCTAAAAGTGTTTCTGCCAGCACTGTAGAAGAGTTACCAGTGAAAAGAAAAAAGAAGAAGAAAAAAAAAATATGTCAAACAGTACGTCACACCACCATCTGGAGATCATCAGGGAGTGTTTAAATATGTACTCAGAAAAAAACCCAAACCTTTTCCCTGAAAGACTCAGAAAAACAGTATTAATGAATGACACAAAACTGTAAAAAATGCCCCATTCAAACATCCCTTTACTTTAAGCTACTTTCTTGATTTTCCAGTGTTTATCCCTGAACCACATTTAATGAAGTGTGTTAAGCCATTTTAAGTTTAAAATAAAAAAATAAAAAAACTGTCAAGCTCCATCAGATTGGAAAAGTAAGAGAATTGAGTCTATTGTGCAATGAGAGTCACACCTCCAGACTGTCACTGCCATCTGCTTCCCTGTCGATGATGTCGAAAATGTCTTCATGGATTTTTTCCCCCTGAAATGAGCAGAGCCATTAGATAATGAGCCAGGATAAAGTCTTACAGAATGTGTTTATTTAGATGACCTGTAGTGTGATCTTAACAATTGGATGAAAATGCTCATTTATGACAAAAATGAGTACAATAATTAAAAATTATAATAAACTGAAAGCATAAAATGTATCTGAACAACAAATGAGGAAGCACTAAAAAAACAGAACTTACATTTATGGGTGAACCACCTGCTTAATGGATTTAGGTAGAAGGTGTGTATCAAGTGTTTAAAAACATCTCGATACATTGACTTTGTATTTTCTAGTGCCCGACCGATATATCGCTGATATTATTAACCAACTAGCAACGACGTAGCTACTTTAATTGCTTGTCAGCTGAGTGTAAGCTAATGTGTAAACATGTATTCAACAAACTGTTTTATTCAGGATTCGCAGTTTGGTGACCCCTTCAACTGAACAATTCCAGTTGTTGCATTTACAAAATGTAATACTTAAAGTCTGGTTTTCCACCGTTGAAAGTTTCCCATGAACTTGTATGGCAGAATACGGTGTAACACCACTGCCGCTGTTTATCTCACGACTCGGCAGGTGTAAATGCTTCTTGTTTTACAACCTGACCCTAATTGACTGGCAGTATTAAAATAGTCAGCATTTGACTGATAATAAACAATACTACTGATGTTTATTTAGCCATTTATTGTATTTATATTTATTCTTTATTCAAATGGTCAGCAACTGACTGATCCTGAACATACAGTACTGATTTTTATTTAGCTATTTATTGCATTGTTATTTATTCTTTATTTTCTCAGTGTACAGTTCTAGAATTTGTTGGCAATGTATAATAATGTCAAATATTCTTTGATAAAAAATATTTAAGAAAACAGCCTCCTGAGTACCTTTGCATAGTCATATCAGTGCAAATTCGTTGCATAATCCACATAGAAAAGGTCTGTTTTCATTCCAGCTCAAATTAACTATATCAGCAAATCAGTGAATTTTCCCCCTTTAAAATCGTTATTGGCCTCAAAAATCCCATATCTTTCGGGCTCTGGTATTTTCCACATTGTATTTTACTGTTGTGTTTTGGGCTTTTTATGTAAAAACTAAATGTTGATTTACTATATTTTGTACTTTTCATGGATAGTTGGCATGACTTGTCAGGCAGCAACAGCTGTGTGACAAGTTATACTTCAAAAAATTTTAACAAACCTTTTTCTAATTCTTGTATAATTGTTATGCATGCAGTTTTT
Source organism: Xyrauchen texanus (assembly GCF_025860055.1). Lineage (NCBI taxonomy): Eukaryota > Metazoa > Chordata > Actinopteri > Cypriniformes > Catostomidae > Xyrauchen > Xyrauchen texanus. The sequence continues at coordinate 21,316,219 of NC_068283.1, read as the reverse complement.
ATGAACTCACATAAATTGAAATAATAATGAAACAATTGTACTTGTAAAATTGTCACATTGTAGGACTATTCAAATGAACTGCAAAAACAGCTAAAGAGTGTTTAGAAAAAGGTATTAACTAGTTACAGCTCCAGAAATACACCGATCAGCAACGACATTAAAACCACATGCCTAATATTGTGTAGATCCCCCTTGTGCTGCCAAAACAGTGCCAACTCGCATCTCAGAATAGCATTGATATTCTTCTCACTACAATTGTACCATGTGTTATCTGAGTTACTGTAGACTTGGTCAGTTCGAACCAGTCTGTCCATTCTCTATTGACCTCTCTCATCAACAATGCGTTTCCATCCACAGAACTTCCCCTCACTGAATGTTTTTTGGTTTTGGCACCATTCTGAGTAAATTCTATCTGGCACCAACAATCATCCATGCAATAATTTAATCAGGCAATTGTGTGGAAGCAGTGCAGTGCAAAAATCAGATACGGGTCAGGAGCTTCAGTTAACGTTCACATCATCCAGCAGAATGGGAAAAAATGTGATCTCAGAGATTTGGAGCATGGCATGATTGTTGGTGCCAGATGGGCTGGTTTGAGTATTTCTGTAACTGCTGATCTCATGGGATTTTCAAACACACAAGTCTAGAATTTACTCAGAATGGCGCCAAAAACAAAAAACATCCAGTGAGCGGCAGTTCTGTGGACGGAAATGCATAGTTGATAAGAGGTCAACACAAAATGGCCAGACTGGTTCGAACTGACAAAGTCTAAGGTAACTCAGATAACTACTACAATTGTGGTGAGAAGAATATCATCTCGCTGTTTTGGATTGGCGCTGTTTTGGAAGCTGGAGGGGGACCTATACAATATTAGCCAGGTGGTTTTAATGTTGTGGCTGATTGATGTATACACATACACTTTACATATGCATAAATATTTTAACCTAAAACCTTGATGTTGAGGAACAAAAGGTTCAGGTTCATGGACATGTGATTGTCAACTACCCACGAGAGGAACCAGAAAGGTGTGCTAAGATCTCCAACACATTATCACAAACTCCATAGATGTTCTAATAAACATAACTGTGCTCCACCATGTGGCAGATATGGACTAATATCACTCAGTGTACCTGAGAGAAGCCACTGGCCCAATTGTTACCGGCTCCTCCACCATCCTCAGACAGATAGATGTTTTCTGGGTTATACAGGTTGGCGTAGGGGGAGTTTAGGATTGTGTGGATGACTCGAGGCTCCAGATCCAACAGCACAGCACGAGGAATGTAGTGCTCATCATCTGCCTGCAAGGGGTGACAGTAAGAAAAAGAACCATGAAAAGCCAGTCTAGCCAAGAAGCTTATGATTATTAGTTTACTCAAAATCCAACATTTTGAGACTTTGAAATGAAAGGATCTATGAGAATTCTTTTAAATAGAATTATCTTTCTAGGTCATGAAATATCACAAGGGTTAATAAAAAGGAGTATTACCACTGTATATATCACATAACAAATGCACACAACTAGCAGTCATACCAGAGACTATTTAGCCAAAGATGGACCACTGGCATTAAAATGAATGGGTGAAATTGGAACGGCCAACGGATGTAGAAAAGAAAGTCCCACCTCACAGGTAAAGGAGCCAATCACCTTTTAAATACAGACATCGTATGTCAGTCAACTCGAGATCACACAAGAGCATTAGCATTTTTTTGTGTGATTTGAGCTAAAGAAGCACAATTTAAGTCGTTGTCAGATTTTACTGCTGATTTGAAATTTCGATCTTTCCCAATTTAAGTAGATGTACTTTTAGCCTACCTGGGAGTGTTCAAAAGATGGCAGCCAAGTCGACTGACTTGCTTTGAAAATACAGAGGAATTATTGTAATACAGTGACCTAAACATCCATTCACATCTGAAGAGAGCTGCAAAACTAGAACTCTCATTTCAAAAGGAATGTAACCAGCCCCTTTTGAAAACATTAGGATGTCACTGCAGTTTCTCTCAAATAGCTAAAATTGGAATGGCCTTTCTGGCCCGAAACAAGGAGCTAAAAGCCATGCCTTTATTTCAATTAATCCGCATTAAAATCAGCTCCTGAATCAGCCTCCATATTATGACATCATAGGAATAATTGAGTTGCAAACATTGGAATTAGGCTCCCCCTGGTGGTAAATCATATGAACACGTCACTCATGTCTGAGGAATCTTAAAGGGGTCATATAATGGTACATGCACTTTTTCAAGTTGATTGTACTGAAATGTGTGTTGGCTGTGCCTGTACACAACCATCCTATTACGATAAAAATCCATCCAGTGTTTTTGTTTTAATCTCCTTATATATTTTCCCCTGCCTCAAATCGAGCCGTTCGACCGTGTGACGTCACACGGTCGGACGCCCCTCCCAGGATTGTTGATTGACAGCAGTGTTTCAACACAGACCCACCCTCGCTCGTGAGCGAGCTGTCAATCATAGTCCGTCATCATTGTTGATAAACTGGAGCAGAATGGCGCCTAAGCGATTGTGGTGTTCTGTTCTGCGGTGTAATAACGAACACAGCAGTCATTTTGATGTTCCTAAATCTGAACCGCTGAAGACGCAGTGGCTGAGTTTTGTTTACGATGGGAATATTCCCCACGAGCAACGTCAATGCGTTCATGTTTGCGCGAATCATTTTTCACCAGACTGCTTTATAAACGAGGGTCAGTATAAAGCTGGTTTTGCTAAGAAGCTGCTGCTGAAAAAAGATTCGGTACCAACTATTTATATTCCCTCTGCACCTCCAGAAGAAGTGTAACGTTTTATTAACCTTTATATTAATCTTTGCAAATCGCTTGCACGCTTCACAATGAATGTGGCTAATGTTTACGGAGGGGCGGGGTGACCAAAGCTCATTATCATTTAAAGTCATATGCACTGAAACGGCGTGCTGAAATCAGAGCTGTTTTTGAGCAGGTATAATTAGTGTTTTCTTAAAATACTAATAAGAATTTTTAATAAAAGTACATTACAAAGTTTTCATTTAGACCCTAAAGATTCATATTAACTTGTACAAAAATGGCATTATATGACCCCTTTAAAGGAATAGTTGACCAAAAAATGAAAATTCTTGAATGCGTGCCAAAATTTTAAAGCTCCAAAATGTACATAAGGCTAAATAAAAAGTGATATGATAGGTGTGGGTGACAAACAGATCAATATTAAAGTATTTTTTTTTAACTATAAATTCTCCTCCATGCTCAGTCAATCTAGACTTCACTTTCACATTCTTCTGTTTTTGGTGATTCACATTCTTGGTGAAAATTGCCCCCTAATGGGCAGGGAGCTAAATTTATGATACAAAAAATGACTTAAATATTGATATGTTTCTCACCCACACCTATCATATCATGTCTGAAAATTTGAATTTAACCACTGGAGTCATACAGATTACTTTTATGCTCCCTTTATGGATTTTGAGCTTCAAAATTTTGGCACTCATTCACTTGCATTGTATGGACCTACGGAGCTGAAATATTCTTCTATTTCTTCTGCAGAAAAAAAAAAAGTGTCACACATCTAGGATGCCAGGAGGGAAAGAATTTTCATTTTTGGGTGAACTATCCCTATAAGGAGGTTGTGCACTGCATTGAACGGATCATAAATGGACAGTGGCCATTGCTGGCATCACTGAGTGTGTTGGCTTTTACAAAGTCCAAAAGAAATATTCCACCCAAAAATGAAAATTCTCTAATCATTTACTCACCCTCATGCCATCCTAGATGTGTATGAATTTCTTTCATCTGCAAAACACAAACAAAGAGTTTTTAAAGAATATCTCTGTAGGGACATTTTATGCAAGTGAGTGATGACCAAATCTTTGAAGATACAAAAAGCACATATAGTATAAAAGTAATCCATACAGAGGGCCAGTGATATAATCCATGTCTTCAGAAATGATATAATAGGTGTGGGTGAAAAACAGATCGAAGGGTGCTTCTCATTCAGAAGGCTGCATCCTTGTTAGGCTGGATATCTCTGTTGCCATGTTATCAAGCATCGTCAAAGGCTGTCTCAATTGTGAGGACAACTGGAAGGCAGCTTTGTTTCACTGCCTTCTTTTGCCATAATTTGGAGGATACATCGGGTGTATCTTTTGTGGCCTTCAATAACCACAATTCTTAGCACACGTCCCAAATTATATAAAAAAGGGCAGAAATTTATTTGGGTGACCGCGAAGGCTGAGACTTCATGATGCAGCTTTCTTTTTTCTCTCTCTTTTCAAGTTTTTATTTGCAGTTGAAGCAATATGTAGAAAAGAAAAAAAAATGAAAGTAGTTTAGACACAAGGTTTTTCCTGCATAGAGAATTACTAGGCGGTTGCTGCCAAATTTCGTGCATAAAAAATATAATGATGACACGCGAGATGAGAGGAGAGCTACAGCTCGAGTGTCTGATAGAAACACAGATCACAGCTTGGCAATATATCTCTATTTCATCCTTAATTAAAGTTCAAATAATACGGGAGCGTGCAATGTAAATAAACACAAACTCCAATCTCGTCTCTCACCTCCGCTGTCTGCAGCTCGCAATGTCATCATCATCACGAGATCATCATGATAAGATCAATCTTATGTGAAAAATAACACTAAAATGACAACAACAATAAAATGTGTGTGTGTGTTCGTATGTATGTATGTATGTGTGTGTGTATATATATATATATATATATATATATATATATAGGTTTTGGATAGACAAGATTGACAAATGCTTATCAATAATATTCTTATGGCTAAAATGTTTAGTGTTCAGTAACTAAAATGTAAATATGACTAAATGACTATAAAATATGACTAAAATGTCAACAGTTTTCATTTCATTAACTACATTAAAAAGCCCAGACTTTGTCAACTAAAACAATTAAATAAAAAATAGGATAAGGTTGACTAAATATGATCAAATCTAAGGACATTTGACACAGGATTAAGACTAAGACAAAATTAACACTAGTATTCAGATGCCAGGTCATAGTAGTGTATTAACACAAAGCCCAAGTTTACGTGTTTTTAACGTCACTTTTTTGATCAGTATGGTATCATCTCCGCCTCATTTTGAGCCAGGAAAAACCCTGAGACAATACAACAAATTAGAAGATTCAATGCTAAAAATAAATAAATAAATAATAAAAGGGCAATTACATGAATTTGAAAAGTTTAAATATTTAATAGTTTTTAAAAGTTTGGGGTTGGGGTTCTGTTTCAATAATTTTTCATTATTGAAAGGATTTAAATATAAATCCTTAGATCAGTGTTACAAAATGTATTATGTAAAGGCTTTTTTTGAGAGACTCTAGCTTTGTGAATAACAAATTTAGGTAAAATAATTAAGAGATTAAGGACATATTTCTCGTTTTCTAAAGTATATTGGTTTTCTAAAGAAAGTAAAATATCACGTGGTTCTAAGCTTATTGTTTGCCATGCGCTGAATGCTTATGACGAGTCTAGTCAACAGCCTCAGGACTGGTCTTGGAAGGACACAGCGTAATTAGGCTACAGCCTTCCATTTGAGAAACACTCAATATTTAAGTCCTTTTTTACTACAAATTTCCACTTTCACTTCCACATTCTACTTCTTTTGTTTTTGGTCATTCACGTTCTTTATGCATATTGCCACCTACTGGTTGGGACTGAGCAAAGATGGAGAGTTACAATAAAAAAATGATTAAATGTTGATCTCTTTCTTACCCACACCAATCAAATCACTTCTGAAGATATGGATTTAATCACTGGAGTTATATGGATTACTGTTATGCTGCCTTTATGTTCTTTTTGGATATTCAAAGTTCTGACCCACCATTCACTTGCATTTTATGGACCTACAGATATTCTTCTAAAAATCTTCCTTTGCGTTCTGCAGAAGAAAGAAAGTCATATACATCTGGAATGGCATGAGGTTGAGTAAATGAGACAATTTTCATATTTGGGTGAACTATTCCTTTAAAAACTAGGAGGTTTGTTTGCAAGAATAAAATGTAGACTAAAAAGTAGTCTTGCTATGTTGTGGTTTGTGATTGGAACAGTATATTTTGTATTTGAGTACCTGATAGAAGAAGACATCTTTCCGGTCAGTACCCTCAGTGGCAAACTCCTCTACGATGCCCTCTGGGCTGATCCCATGCTCAGCACAGAGCTGCTTCCAAAACTCAAAACCAACTAAACATTAAAAGAATGGACACACAATTTCATTAAATACATCAATGCAGAACAGAGAGAAGGGCAGTCTTTAATAGCGCTGAAACAATTAGTCAACGTTATCGCCTACGTCGACAATAAAAATTGTTGACAAACATTTTCGTGGTCGAACAGTCATTTGATCTCATTTCACGCCACATGAGATTACATTAAACTGTAATGATGATGCGTGAGAGCAGCACTGCAGTTCATGACTGACTGAGGAGAGGAAGAATGACACAGATCACATTCCAGATGCACTCTAAACTTTTCAAACAGCTGCAGGTGTAGATCTCAAAGTATGAGTGAATTAGACAAAAATACCAAATAAGTAAATACAGACGCACTCTCGATTATCAAAATAATAGTTAGTTGAAGCCCTAGTCTTTAGTCTATGGTCATCTGTCATTATATATAGCTCATATTGCTTGTTGAATTTACATAATCAATAAGATAATCACAGCATTATGGTTGTACTGGCTATTGTTTACAATCAATTACATTTTTCGTGTTACAATACAAATATTACAGTTTGCTTACAATAACTAACATTAACTCTAACTCAGTCTGTCTCCTCTTAAAATGCATAAACTCCACCTTTCATTAAAGAATAAGCTCATTCCTAGTCAGAGTCGTCAAACTACAACATAGCAACGTTAAAATTTACAACGTTTACACTGGCTGACAAGATGGGTTATACTTTAATTTTACACGGACTGTTCCCGGTCATCTTTGCCTGACTGTGTGACTGCTTTATAATTAATGACTAGCAAATTAATAAAGCTAGATGAGATGTACTCAATGGCAGTGAAATCTCCAATAATAATCCAGAATCATCACAAAAAACAAATTAACCTAACGTATTAACTGGTGCATTAAAAAGCTAAACAGGTTGGTGGCTAACTAGCTAGCTTGTTACATAGAGAAGCTAGTGTTATTAGCAAACATATCATAATATTACGAATGTGTCATTATCTCACTTTGATTCCCACACTGTCCGAGCTGCAGGGTGATGATTTCTCGAGGCATGTTGTCCTTCAACTATATAATCAGAAAAGGTTAGAGATGCACTGCTTTCTGTCAATCCTGCGTGTGTCCTGTTCCCGCTCCAACAACACAGAGACCTAACGGGGACACACACTGCGCATGCGCACTCCTGAGCTTCACCGCACTCGGCTTCTAAACAAATTGTGAAAGCAAGGCAAACAAAAGTTATTCCACAAATATTTGTTTTTAATACAAATATAACATTTTATATAAAAGAGAGAATAAAAAAAAACAGATATACAAAGCAAAGATCGAACAGATGTACAATGCATTATTGACGTACTAAATGACGCAAGATTTGAGTTAAATATTAACAGCATCAAAGCTGCGTAAAACCTGCGCACATACAGACATTTCTTGCCGGCAGAGTATTAATGAAATTCAGGTCATGTTTAAATTAGTCTGGTCTTTAAATTCATCTGTGGCTGCCAAGAAATACAAGAAAATAAATTAATAATTACATTGCCTTTATTTACACTTTTAAATATGAATATAATGTTATTTTAATTCCTTTAGAACCAGGGAATTAAAACATTACAAGAGAAATTCAAGAAATTCTCAAATTCAAATTAGCTTTATTGGTATGACAAATTGTACATTGTATTGCCAAAGCATTTATATGAGCATAACAAATTCTGTATTGAACAAGTGTGGAAAGCAGGGGAAAAAAATAAATAAATAAAATAAACAGTGCATATGCTTTGGTGTTTGTGTATGTACAAGTTTCTCTGTCTGTCTCTGTGTCTGTGTCTGTGTCTCTGTCTCTGTGTGTGTGTGTGTGTGTGTGTGTGTGTGTGTGTGTGTGTGTGTGTGTGTGTGTGTGTGTGTGTGTGTGTGTGTGTGTGTGTGTGTGTGTGTGTGTGTGTGTGTGTGTGTGTGTGTGAACTGTTGCCTTCTGGCCAGCGCTTCAGAGCTCTGAACACCAGAACCGTCAGACACAGGAACAGTTTTTTCCCTCAGGCCATCCATCTATTGAACAATTAAATTGCCCCATTGAGCAATAATTATGTGCAATACACAGTTTAAGTCTATTTATATTATCCAACATATCCACTTCTGCCATTACTTGCATTGCTCTGTACATAATATACTGTTTTTTGTTCTTCATATAACAGATTGTAATAGATTTGCACTACGTGTGTGTATGTGGGTATGTATGAAGGTGAGTGTATGTACGTATATGTATAAATATTTATTTTGTATTCTTTTTTGTTTTAATTACCCATGTCTTGCTGCTGCTGTGTTTGTATTGTTGTACACTGAGCTCCTGTCACCAAGACAAATTCCTTGTATGTGTAAGCATACTTATAAAGCTCATTCTGATTCTGAATCACTGTTTGGTCGACTCTTCTCTCTTTTTGTGGCAGGAATTGATGTATTTTGCTGCTAGTGAAATGCAGTCTCTTTGTTCACCTCTTTGGTCTCTTTGGGACAAATAATTTCAAATTTGTGAAAGAAGTGTTTTCGAATTGCATTATAATTAGGGCAGGTGGTTAAGAAGTGCAGCTCTGTTTCTATTTGTCCTTGGTTACAGTACGGGCATAATACGGCTGTATCTGCCCTTCTCTATAGTCAGGCTGTGGTCGCTCAGTCTCTCTCTCTCTCTCTCTCTCTCTCTATCTCAGGACAAATACAAACGACTGGACATACCAGTAGCCCGCCGACAACATTAGATAGAAATAGAGCGGGTAGTTAAATATATTAATATAGCAATTCAGTCTCAATTTTGGGCTTTTGTTCACTTTTGCTCCATATAAACCGCGGCAGACTCTTGAATGCACGAGGTCTGCCTGCCACCGTGCTGTCCTGAACGGCTTCAGGCTAAGCTATCCAGTGACCGACATACATCCATATATCTAAGCCTCGTTTTAATATATCTTATTATTTTTCTGTACGTTTTGCAGGTATTTTAGCTGTCCCATTCTGACCACAAGTATGGCTCAAAAGAGTGGTTGCTCGGGGAAGCTGCGCTCGAGCGTCGGCCTGAGCAGCGGCTCGTGCTCCTGCAGCGAGACGCACGAGCAGCTCCGCGCGGTGAAAGCAATGTTGATGGAGCGGTTAGGACCGCACGAGCGCCTGCTCACCCATCTGCAGTCTGTGCTGGTGTGGGAGAGACCCTTCCATAGTGCCCTGCTCTACACGGCTGTCAACGTCATTTTCTGGTGAGTGGGTGAGCTTTATCTCCGTGGATTTACAACCTGCTGCTTTCAGTTGTAGCTTTTACTTCATTCATGGACATTTTCAGTGTCTTGTATTAGCCCTACTTGTTGTTTTAACTGGGTGCATGCACATGCGTTTGCCAGTAGCAGACAAACAGATGGTCCACCGGTTTGTGTGCCTATATTTAGACAGTGAGCTCTGGTTGTGTTGGTGCTTCTGTAAATACAATGCTGTGTGTGCAAGACTCTTGAGTTTTTGTGGTTTACTGAGTTGTGATTCATGAAAAAAAAATCAGATTAGGCTTGCATCATGCCACCTGTTTGACTGCTTTGACATCCTTTATAATCATGCTTACTTGACAGTGTGGCTTGAATTAGTGTGCCAGCTGATGCACTTTGTACCCAAACCGGCTAGTTGGTCCAGGTCTGAGTCCTACTTTGATTGCAGCCACACTTGTTTGTTTTTGTTCATACCTTGATTTCACTCAGGCCTGCCTAACCCATGAGCCTGCATGGTTTTGGTACACGAATGGGAATATCCATAATTTGAACATGTGTTACATGCATGAAGATATAGAGAGACATTAAGACTACATCAGGGAGGACATAATTGAGGACACTTCATTCACTTAGTGCAGTCATCCTCTCCATCAGAAAAAGATTCCCCTGATCTTATTATCTCCTTTCATTTGCCTCAGTGAGCAGCAAAGGAGCATAGCTCATGGTGTTTCTTTCCCTTTAAAGACAGCCATTTATTTTGGGAAGTGGATATTGAATCCAATGAATGATTATTATTATTATTTGGCGAGGATAGATGGTGGAGTCTATGCTAGGATAGGTCACATGGATAAGACAGTGGGCAGAAAACTGTGGATAATTTGGATAAAAGCATCAGATGAATAATAACTTGCAAACAATCAATGTATTACCAGACTGTGTAATACCAGTGTTAAGTGCATTAAATACCATAGAAAACAGACTATAGGTTTTATAGGACCCACATATGAATCCGAATCAGAATGAGCTTTATTGCCAAGTATGCTTACACATACAAGGAATTTGTCTTTGTGACAGGAGCTTCCAGTGCACAAACAATAAAACAACAAGCCAGAGATAATAATTAAAAAAATATAATAAAAATAAAAAGTGAATATAATATGCCTGCCTGCCTATATACACACACACACAGTACTGTGCAAAAGTTTTTGGCACTTAAGATGTTTCACAAAAACATTTGTCTTAGGAAGGTTATTTACAGCTTTAGTGTGTCAATAGGAAATATACATTTTAGACTCCCAAACATTCATTTTGCAAATAGATAAGATTAGAATAGAAGAACAGGGAACCCTGCAACAGATGGCATGACCCCAACAGAGCCCCCCACTGAACATAGTCATTCTGAGATTACATAAAGAGACCGAGACAGCTTAAATAGATAGAAGAACTGTGGTAAATTCTCCAAAAAGCTTGGTACATTCTATCTACCAAAAACCAAGAAACACTGTGTCCAGGTGTACCTAGGATAATTGGGGCTGTTTTAAAGGCAAATGTGGATAGCCTGAGGGGAAAAAACAGTTCCTGTGCCTAAAGATTCTTTTCTCGTTGCTCTGTAGCACCTTCCAGAGGGCAACAGTTCAAAAAGGTATGATGTGCATTCGGGTAGTGAATTTTATCCTTATGATAATACAAGAAAACAACTAAATGTTATAAAAGTAAGTTCTAATCTCAGTATTCATCCTCCTTTTGGTCAAGTAATGTGGCACAGTCCAGTAATTAGCTATGCTGTAAAACTGTGGTAAATCACGTCATTACTGCACAACAGCTCATACAGCACTATACAGCACAATAAAGGTTGCTTGACCATTTTGTTTTTAGTGATTACCTCTTCGTATTGGTATGGCAAATCCACCAGCTTTTCTTTATTCTTTGTTTCACTACAATGGCCATCTTTGTGTCATGGCACACAACAAATTTTGTTAATGCAACTGTTTACGAAAACCTTAATATCTCGGCTCAGGATGGTCCTAGCTTCTTGGAACAAAAACTGATCTCTAGAGCATATTACAAGGTACAAAAAAGGTAAACTTTGCACATTCTTGCTCAGACTTAGAACTTAAGTACTAATGTAATGCTCAAGATTGAAATTCCACATTTAGGGTCAATTTATAATAGGAAGTGTTCAAGATTCAGTCTTAATTTTTTTTTAGGTGGTACTTACATGCAGAACATTTCAGGTTTGAGTATTCTCTGTCTTTTTTTATGGGGGTGAGAAAGTGAAATTTTTTGAAATTCCCCTCACTTTCGGGTTGATTATCTCTGGTGGGGGACCAGATGGGAACCTGACATTTTCACAGAAAAATTCCTCTATAGTAGCATTCTCCTGTAAAAATGTTGAGTTTGAGATTCCACTGGTTACAGAGCTAGATCTAGTAAGAATCTGGGGAAAAGCCTACTTGGACCTGGGAGGGAGACAAGGGGAGGGGAAAGAGAGAGGCGGAGCGACAGTGAGAGAAAGCGGAGAGAAAAAAAATTGCTCTGCGGTTCCCAGAACAACATCGCCTGGTCCTTGACCACTCCTCCAATTTCTGGCAGACGATAGCCGCTCCTCCCTGGGTGGACAACAGCGAGTCCTCCGACCCCTCGTGGATGGAATGCCCCTCCATGTTCTGGGGCCGGTAGCGAGTCCCTCCGCGCTCCTCCTCGTCACACCTTTGCATAATAAATTGACCCTAAAATTGGAAATTCAATCTTGAGCAATACATTTGGACTCAAGTTCTAAGTCTAAGGAACAAGAATTTGCTAAATGTTTATATATGTACCTTGTAATGTGTTCTAGTGATCAGTTTTTGTTCCAAGAAGCTACATCCATCCTGAGCCGAGATGCTGAGGTTTCCGTAAACGGTTGTATAACCAAAATTTGTCATGAGCCATGACACAAAGATGGCCGTTGTGGTTAAACCATGTAAAATAAAAAACTGGTGGTTTTGCAATACCAATACATAGAGGTAATCACTCCAAAAAAAAAAAAAATTATTGGACCACTTAAGGTGGACTGATCCTAGTTTCTCTCCTCACAAATTCAGTAGGTCTTCATTTGTCTGCATGGCAGATGTCATCACACAACAGGGATGTCAACTACAAAGCTTACAATGTGGACCATCTGCATGAACTGGATATTTGTTTCCTTTATTATGAAAACCACAGTGTTCCTCTCATTTACATGTTACTAAAAGCCATGCTTCCTTAACAGGTTCTTTGCTCTGAGCTCTTTGAGGTTGCTCTTTCTGCTGGCGGCAGGTCTAGCCCTCACTATTTGTGTCGACATTTGGAGGAATAAAATCTGGCCCAAGATCAAAGGTAAAATGTACCTCTCTCTTGCTTTTATACTACTATAGGCGGATCTTTTGTGACGTCATTGTTTATGTTTGTCGCGTTGCATCATGGGAATCGTGTGGCAGGACACACCGCTAGATACCTGTAATTTGATTGTTTTGCACGTTTGGAGGAGGATTTAGAGAAGAGGATGGTTCACTCTTGCTGTGTGGTCGATTGTACGGCTCGTTGGGGGCCTGATAAAAAGTTTTTCCGAATTCCCTCCGAAAAGGATCGCGAAAAACGAAAGAAATGGTTGTGTGCAATTACATTCTGTAGCTGTGCTTTGATACCTGCAAGCCTCACTAGTACATGCAGCATTTGTAAGTCCTATCCTGACAGCTGCTTCTACTTTAAACATTAAAGCTGCTACATGACTGCATGTTTCTCCAAGACTGGATTTGAAAGAAGGAGAAATGTGTAAGCTGTGATATACAATTTTTCACCATAGTACAGACGCCATTGAAAGTCTCACACTGAACACAATTGAATTGGTACAACAGTCACTACATTTTCAATAAATAAATAAGAACACTGATCAATGAAGACTTACCCGGCTTTGCAGTCGCAGTGAGCAGTGATTATTTCGCCGTTCTCTTTGGCGATCACCCACGGGAGATGCGAATCACGCTGTGACTCTGCTTGGCCAGGTCTAACCTCTGCTTTTAGCACGATCACTGCTTTCTGTTTGGCAGAAAAGATCGGCCCAACTTTTCGAGAAACAAAATAATCATAGGCCTCCAGACTTTTGAAAGCCTTTAATCTTTCATGAGTGAAGGGTCCAGGGGTTTCTATTAAATAAGAATAAATGTCTCCCCAGCAGATTGGTGGCCAAGACACGGGCGAGTCGGACCAACGTTTTTTGTCATCCCAGATCTCATATGGGCTTTGAATAAATTCGATTTTGTCACCAATACAAATTTTGAGCTTCTCTCCAAACCTCCTCCGGTCTTCAGATGTTAAAGTGCTTATATATTGTGGATTTCGCCCTCTAACTCTCTTGAAAGTGCTCGTCGCGTCTTTACAGCCCGCCATACTGTTTGTTTTTTTTTGCCACACAACCACTCGCGCATGCGTACAAAGATGTCAACATAGATCCTCCTATTGCTATTACATTGTCTAACAACATGTTGTCTCATCTTTTTTCTTTATCTGCATTAAATAATGGTTACAATTATCACAATCATCACAATTATTCATTACAATTACTCTGTAATTTGAACTCAAGTTTTTAATTATGTATAATGTATAATAATCATTGTGACACACATGAGATGAAGACTCCAGTCATATCAGTAACCTTGTAACAAGATTGTCCACTCATGGGGACTGCCATGTTAGGGTCACATGACCAGCCAAATATTACTTGCTTAATCTCAGTAACTGCCCTGTTATTGGACACTTTCTCTCTGTTAAAAGTACGGTAAAATAAAATGTTTGCAATCACATCTTTAACTTGGATCCATTTCACAGACCTTTCCACCTTATTTAGCAGAATAAATCTAACACACTTTATATTTACAATTTCTTTATTATTTAGTGCAAATGTTTAACATTGTACTTTATTATATTACTCTATTATTAATAATAATAAAAAAGAAGGTACCACAGCTATGATGAGGCCGATAATACAGCTGCTGAGAGAGTGACAGAAAATTTGCTATTCTGACAGTCGTAATCATCACTCTCTATTTTATTCTTTATTTAAAAAGTTGTGGAAATAGTGGCATTTTCTTTTTATGTTGGAGCAAATGGATAAGCAAAAATTGTATTTGCTGTGTTAAATTCAACATGTGATTATTATGCATATTACTTAAGTGATGATAATGTCATTGCTTCAACATTTGTATTTATTTATACGTCTGTCTTTTTATGTGTTTTTTTTTTTTCCTTTCAGTGAATGGGGTGGGTTTTTGACTCACTCTTAACTTGTTTATCTGGCTTTTGTCCTGTTTGTTTTACTGAAAAGTTCAATAAACAGATGACGTTTTTGTGTGTGTGTGTGTATATATATATATATATATATATATATATATATATATATATATATATATATATATAACTTACAACTATTCCCAATCACTGTTATCGAGGTTTACTCTGCAACCACTTTTTCCTTCATGTTCCAAAACCCAGAAGTGTGAAAAGGGTTCCTTGTGTTTGAATGATGCTGTATTCAGACCCCTAGGTGTCAGTGTAAGTCCAAGTGAACAAAAGCCCAATAAGACATACAAAAACTCACTGGTTGCTTCTCATTTCCTAAAATGTGCATCCTCTTTTCCTGACTTATGCATACATTCTTCTCACCCTTCTTATCTGGCACAACTGTTATAATACATGTTTCACCTTTACTGTTTAAATAAACAATTATTGTCACATGCTTCAACAGTGAACTATCAGAAAAAAGTGTACGGTCGGGAGTCCATTTGTGATCGCATAGGGTACAGCTTATGTGGTTGTACCCTCACTAGGTCAGAGTTACACCTTAATGTACCCTTTAGGGATAGATAAGGGTCATCATGGGGCCATCATGGGGTCCATTTCCCCCAAAAGAGGTACAAAATACTGTGATCAAATGATTTGCCTGGTGGAGGATGTGGTGGTTCAAGGCTGCCAAAGCCAAACCCTTCAAGTGCATGAAATTCACTTCATTGTCCCATACGTGATCTCAACAATTCAGTAAACACGCAATTGAAAATCACCCAACATAAACTTAAATAATAAATGATAAAAAATACAACTTTATACAGCAAAATATTTCATTCTCTTGTCACATATAACAGGTGAAAAAATAATGTATGTGTGATGTCTGGATTTTAGTGTTTATATTTAGAGTGTCAAGATGATGATGATGATGATTATCGTATATATATATATATATATATATAATTATTTATTTATACAAATTCATTAAATTACATTACAAACGGGTTTAGAAACAATGCAGGGCTCCAGACTAAAAAAAATGACATCAGAGCCATTGACTCCTTAACTGAAACATTAAGGAGCCAAATGGCTGTTTTTAGTCACCAAATCATGTGATTGCTGTTCAGAAACAACAATCTAAATCAAGTTGGGTTCTACAGCTAGTAAAAACATGCATCAAATATCCACTTCAACCCAGCCTGGTTTTTTTTTTTTTTTTAGATATGCATCCAATAATCTACAAACAAGGAAGTCTTAAATAAGGCCTAAACTAAAACTCTGCTATCTAAATTCAGCTGACTCAATACATGTGCTAACAGACTATGATAATGGCCTACACAGACAACACATGGTTTCCTAGAGCTGGCAGAAAATACTCAAAACAGACAAAAGCAGCATATCTGTCAACCACAAATAAAATAATTATAATACTGAGCAGTAATGTTCAATATTGAGAGTTGCATTGGAGAGATGTCACCTCCCCTCTTCGAATGATTATCGATCAAGGACTACAGCAATTCCCTCACCCTTGAAACAGACCTGTGACCGGCTCTTTTCAGTTTCTTCAGACTGTATGACTGTGCCCAAATTTCTCCTTACTGCTCCTCAAGAATCAGAGGTTTTTATATTGGCAGTTTTGGATTCATGAGTAAAATAAGGTATGTGGTTAGTTTAAGCATTACTTGAAGATACGTAGATGTTTTGTTCACAACATAAGTTACACGCTTTCACATCTCAAACATGAATTTTAAAGCCGTATTGAAGCAAAAAGGCAGCTTCAAAATTCACATTTGAGGAATGACTGTGTGTAATTTATGTTGCAGAACAAAACGTCCAAGTATTTTAAAGTAATATTACCACAGACCTTATTTTTATACATAAGTCCAAATCTGACATTATAAAAACCCAAAGGAAATTCCTGATTGAATCCATGCGAATTAGCCTTCTGGGTTCACCTATAAATTGGTGTCACAGCTGAACAGCTCTATTTCAATGATATCTAACTGGTAAGAGGCGTTTTCTGCATGTAATTTCATTTAAAGAAATCACACCTTTACAGAACCTTTAATATTACTCCCTTTAACCTGAATTTACCAAAATGATTGACATTGTCTTGTTTTTGGACTCTTACAGTTAAAAGACAAGATGAAAGCGAGAATGACAGGTAATATTTTGTGTATTTGTTAGCTTTTGATATGTGCTCTGAGATGTTTTGGCTTTCTTAAGTTAATTAATTCTTCTCTGATTTGCTGCCAGCTGGGGTCTGGTGCAGCCTGGGATTTTAAGCGTTCCTGAATTATGCCACCACATGGCTGAAGTGTGGATAACTGGGTCTTCCTGTGCTGCAGACATTGTGCAATTTAAACGGCAAAATCCAGGGAAGGTGAGATACCTCTGAGAACCATTCAAACCAAAAGCACTGTCAAGGTCACTTTTGAAGTTTGTTAGTGTAATAATATTGTCATTCTACATCAGACCTGTTTTAATTATGGTAATTATGTTTGCCTTATATTATTTATATGATATTAAGGCATTTGTTTGACACCTGAAAGTTTATCAAATCCTAAAACACCATTAATGTTTTGCAGTTTTGTATGCTGGTTTGTGGCCTGTTTACATTACTGGCCATGGTGGGGTGCTACATACCAGGATTGGTACTCTCATACATGGCTTGTGAGTAGCAGAAATCCTTCAAAGCTTACTCATTCTTTCCAGTGCCTTAATAAACTGCTGAATATTTACCCTCCCTGTCTCTCACTCTCAGTGTTAGGTGTGTTGCTCTGCCCATTGGCATTGTATTATCGGCTGTGGCAGCGTGCATGTTTGAAGCTGGAGCCGGCCCTGCATTGGTTGGACTTCAGCGTCAAAGGATACATGATGTCAAAGCCTATAGATAACCAGTGTAAGTCCAGTTTGAGTCCAGTTAACTGTCTATAGAACAATGGGTATGTTAACATCACTTCATCATGTTTTTAGCTGTGTTTTAAGATTTAAGATCATTAGGTTCTGTATTTTGTAAAGGACCAGATTGTTTCTTGTCTTTAAAAGCAAACTGCTCAGGCTCAGACATGTAAAAAGTAAATGCACAGCAGTGTATCTTCACTACAATCATTCTCATGGCTTGATTACTGTCATTATAGTTACATGTTTTACATTACATGTATTGGTTGGGACCAAAAATCCGAGGCTACATTTGAAAATCTGGCTTTTTTTATTTATTTAAACTTGGGAAAAGTTTACTTACCCATTATGAATATATATATATTCAACAGTTTGTTATTAACCTTTGCACGTGTGTGTGGGCAGATTTCAGGTTACAAACTGGTAATTTACAAGGGTATTATGCTATAAATGTGGTTTATGACGACATTTCTAGTGTCCCCATAATTTAAATCACTTAAAAAAAACATACTAAAAGATGTTTTATTGAAAATGTAAAAATGCAGAATTTTGTTTTTGTGAGGGTTAGGTTTAGGTTTAGGGGTAGGGTTTGGGTATAGATAGAATCTATAGTTTGTACAGTATAAAAATCATTATGTCTATGGAGAGTCCTCATAATGATAGCTGCACCAATGTATGTGTGTGTGTACGCATGTGTGTGCGTGTGTAGTTCTCCGTAAGCCCATCAGAAATGGGACCTTGGATGAAGCCAGTGACAGCGAGGAAGAGCTGGCTGCTTTCTGCCCAACGGTGAGCCCAATGTTAGGGTCAGGGGTATATATAACTTGGGGGTTCAGAACAGCTGCTGGGGTTGTAAGGGATATGTAGGTCTAATTTTATTCAATCCAATGCGTCATGCAGGATGCTCATACTGCTCTAAATATTCTGCACCTCTAGTTTGATGAAGCAGCGGTTGCTAAGGAACTGGCACTGACTGACTCTGAACATTCAGATGCAGAGGTATCATACATGGATAATGGTACCTTTAACCTTTCCAGGGGTCAAACCCCCCTCACAGAGGGCTCAGAGGGTAAGACACCCAGGCATATTTGGAAATAATCTACACTATGTGGTCAAAAACAAGTGATCACTGTGGTTCAAGTCTGGACTTTGTAAAGGCTTCTGCACCAGACTCTGTATACCATTTCTTTATGTACCTCGCTTTGTGCATTGGGTATTTGTCATGGTTTAAACAGAAAAGGGTTCTCCCCAAAATGTTGCTACAGAGTTGGAAGCACATAATTCTCTAGATTTAAAACTAGTATGTTGTAGCATTAATATTTGTCTTCATTGGAAATAAAGATTAAACTTGTTTATTAAAAGGGGGGTGTCCACGTACTTTTAGCCATGTAGTGTATACTGAAATTTCTACTTTCTCTCACTTCTCATTCACTGCGTGGATAATATGCTGAAATACCTTAATGAATTTTAATTTGTTTAATAGATCTAGATAGGCATAGTGACCTAGAGGAATCATTTGCCTGTGGGCTTCCAGACTTCCCATCCATAATCCCAGACGCCACCCTGATGGAGGACGATGATGATGCCAGCATCGGGCTTCCCAGTCTGAACTCAGCAGCCCTTTCTGGGCCTCGTGGCTCTACCTCTGCCTTGCTAAACCTGGAGACCCAAATGGACTCAGATCAGGAAGACCTCGACCTTGAGCTGTCCCTAGGCTCCTTAAATACTACCTCTGACCTCACTAGTAACCTGGCAGGGCTCATAGCCAGCAACATGATCCAGGCTGCAATAACAGGAGCCATGCAGCCTCGCCCACCCCAAGGTCCTCAGAGAGAGAGCGGCCCACGGCCAAGAGCTCCAAGGGGATACAGGAATCAGTCGAGCTCAGAGCTGGACACAGACCTGGACTTTGATGGAGAGGACTTTGAGATGTTGGATCAGTCAGAGCTGAACCAGATGGATCCGTTTGGAGTGGGTCAGTGTGGCCAGAACAGATCCCAGGGATCCAATTTCCTGTCCAACTTGCTGGGGAAGCCACAGTAAGCCCTGTGTGTTTTTGTGTGTGCGCGCAATACATACCATCTTTACAGAGCCTCCCTCTGTCTGTCTACTTCCTGTACATCTACTTGTCCCTCGCACCTTGATCTGTGTAGAAGTTTGCAGTGTTTGATTGAATGTCTACTGAAATGCTCTAGTTTTGATTTTTGAGTGAGTGAATGAGTAAGGCAGAGTGATTGTATTTATTTTGCACTGTTAATGTAACATTGTCGAAATTATGCTTTGATTTTTCGTATGCAGCTTCACCTGTTGGCTAGAGAGTTTGATGCGCATAAGATGTAATGGCAGGTGAAAAACCTAAGCATATCTTTGGCTTTAGGTTCCACTTGCCAGGATTTCTCCAAAGGCTGCAGTTGATATAACTGTGAAGTAATCTTGTCATTAGTCTCTCTTTATGCTCATTGAGCTTCCATGTCCTCTCTCAATTTGTGTGTGATTTATGGGTGTGAGTGAGACTTGAATGTGAAAGACTCCAATTTATTTTGTAGGCTAAGCAATAGGACAACAAATACAGACACATTACAATGATCAGAAATATCTTTAACTTCTTAAAACCAGCAAAACAAACACCTGACTTTTTAAATGCACCCCAAACTAAATTAAATTGTATTGATCTTTGACACCTGAAGCTTTTTGTTTCATACAGTCAGTATTGTTTATGTCTTGGATAATTAACATATGATAGGACCAAATCAGACATTCCACCATCAGTGATGGTCAAGACCATAAATGTATACGAAAACGAATTAATCTGAAGACCTAATTCACAGTAGTGCCATGTTTGATTTTTGATGCAAATGAAAACGAGGCTGTGAGGGATAGACTTATCATCTCTTCAATGGCATGCACACGAACAAAGGTTTATTAAAGCTCCTAAATCCCGTATGATTTTCCATAACTAATGTTGTGTGGTATTTTTTTGTCTACTGAATGTTCTTGGAAATATATATATATTTTTAATGTTTTGTCAGCAGAACAATCCCAAAAAATGTTTAACTGCAGTACAGCCCATTGAAGAAACTTTATGTCTATCCCTCACGGCCTCGTTGTCATTCTGGTCAAAAATGTGATTATGCTGCTGTGAATAAAGTCTGTTTGGAAGACTGTAAAATCTATCGTCAAGACATTGCAGAACAAAGGAGGGCTGCAGCCTGATCTCATGTAATTAAGACTCAGAGGTGAGAGCTCTTGTTACAGTCACTAGTCAAAAGTGTTATTAACAGCATTTGGGTTATATTGCAATGCCAAAATATTTTTTTTATTTTCCCTTCTTTTCCATTTATATTTCCATACATGTCATATTTTCAGGCTCAACATGATTTTAAAACCTTTACATAGAGGAGTCAAGACATATTAGACATTTGGCTCGCATTAACAGAAAAGGGTTTCACCCTCTACATTTCAGAAGGTAATGACAGGTGTCTTTTTTTTTTTAACCAAGGTAACTTTACAGTTAATTAATCTGTCCTTCATTGTGGTTTTTAATGAGAAATAAATATGAACAAATACACAAACATGTCAGTTCACCTTGCTCACCATCCTATCTCTGTTCATCTCGATAATATATAGCAGAACATGGATTTTTTTTAAATGACTCTACCTCAAACAAGCAATTTGGCTGTAACTGCCACCGTACACAGCCTCCTTTAACCATTTTGATTTTATACAGGCAAAAGGCAGGAAAACTGCAAAAAATCTCATCTGCTGTACAAATCTGGCTTTGAGATTTGAAGTAGAACAGCATTAAGTAAAGTCCAATTAGTGTACACTTTTTATGCCTCTGACCCAATGCTGACGAGAGTTGTCATTGCTGGCTTCGTTTTCTTTTTAAGTGTCTGCTGGAAATTAGGATGACTGCAAAAGTGCAATAGTACATATAGTAAACATTCTGTTACCATGAGTCAACCAAGTGATTTCAATGATTGCAAGTCTGATTTGGTTTTCTCTTTATTTAGAAGACTTTTAAGTCTTAATTGAAGGCTTATTTATCAGTAAGGAACTTAAGAGAGCATTGTATTTTAACAAAGTTATGGGCCATTCAGGAAGCGAAAGGATACAGTTTATCTCTCTTATCTTCAGTGATACTAAGAACTGATGGATTCAGTCTACCACATCCTGCTGTACCAGAATATGTGTATTACATTTTAATGCCTATAGGTTTCCTTTAACCAACCAACCTGAGTTAGTTAAGAACAGTATAGTGCTGTTTATTGGAGTGATTATTTTGCTACTTTGCTGTGATTGTACTCTTTTCCTTTTTTTCTTGTTTGGAAGCCCCAAGATTTGAATTGCTGATGATTTGTTTGGACTGTTGTAATGAGCAGTAAATCAGCTTTTTTTGTGAGTGTGTCATTGTGATTACCATACAATTGAAACATTCTCTGCCAATTTTACCCTTTCCATTCACATTTTTGTGGTCAATTTAAGAAATGTCACAAGCAAATCAAATATGACAATAATGTGGTTGTTTTTATAAAGCTATATATATATGTATGTGTATGTATGTGTATGTAGTGTGTGTGTGTGTGTGTGTGTGTGTGTGTGTGTGTGTGTGTGTATATATTACACCCAGTGTCATCTGTTGATGTTGTATTGATGTCAGTGATTTAAATATGAATCAGTTAGCTGTCTGCAATTTTTAAGCTGAAAATACAGAATCATTCATTTTCTCTCTTTGTGTGAAATTTTTACAGGAGTCTTTCTGTAGCTGGACTCTGCAATGTCAGTGTGTTTTTGCTTTTCTCTACAGTAGTATTTTCCTCTTCCATTACAGTAGCATTATCTTAATCGGCATCAACCGATAAGTTCTCTGTCATTAGTTTTGATAACTTTTGATGTGCAAGACAATAAACAGATGAATGAATATTCTCTAAAATTACAGTTTGTTCTTTGTTGTGTGTTATTCTTTAGTTTTACAGTTGTGCTATGACCAATTGACCTAAAAGAATGTATATAGTCAACAAATGAAAATGGTATTGTTGTTGTTATTATTATTAAAATGAAAATTCCTAGTAACAGCCAAAAATTGCATACATAATATTGAAATACAAACAATGGTGGCCATATCTGCACAATTCAAATACAATAAAACAGTGTAAGAATGTGAAGCACCTACTATACTTCTACGGGAAATAATATTTCTGCATCAAATCAATGTGTGCATTTTTCAATTTGTCCAGATTTCCTGAGAATTATGAGATTTAAACTTTTTTGACCTGTTTCATGTGTATGACCGCACTGTCATGTTTGTTACAAATATTCCATGTACATTCAATGTGCTGCGCTGTGGGATGCGACAAAAGCCTTCTTCAAGAGATAAAAGCAGCTCCTACATACAGACGGGATCAAATACGTGAGTAAATCAGACCAGAAGACATCACAAAATCATTAGTAACTTCTGAATGAGAGATGTTTTCGGTGACGTGTGGGCGTGTGTACTCACCGGTCATACATCAGCGTCGCTTGTGTCGACCGTGTGGTCCGACCGTGAAACCGAGTCTCTAGGCCGGGGGTTGCTGTTGGTTATCGGCGGTTTTGGTGAAAAGCACTATATATATATATATATATATTACAATAACTTCACTGGCTTCACATAATTAAAGAACACGTTTATTAATAATATATATAAATATATAATATATAGGCCTATATATATATATATATATATATATATATATATATATATATTATTATTATTATTTTTTTTTTTTTAAATCACGCATTCACGACATGTTTTAGGAAAGTTGGTTTTACCCAGAGCCATATAGAGAGAGAGTTGCGACAACTCATGGAACGTTTTTTTTTTTACAGCAATGGCAGCTCGTGGAGCCTCTCAATAGTTCCCGGAAGTAGCAGCAAACACATGCCGCGCCGTAGAACAAACCGTTTGCGACGCACTTTGAAAAGGTGAGACGTTTAAAGAATAACATTATCTTATTCTGAATATTATCTGTACATCTAAATAAAAATAACTTGTAAATTAAAACCTTTATAGTTGAGTATTACTCATTAAATTAGGAGATAAGGGATGTTATCGGATAACTAACAGATTAGGCAAGGATTGGAGCTGGATAACGTTAGTAACGAACACCCTATTAATTGTAAAATCTGTTCTCTTGATTCCGTTTCATCCATCGTTTAAAAAAAAAAAAAAAAGTAATATCGTAATATATTACAATTTAAAATAACTTTTCTATTTTAATGTATTTTAAAATGTAAATTTACTCCTGTGATGCCCATGCACATCAACAAGTTTTAAAGTTGTTAATAAAAACGACTAGCTTTGTGTTGATATTGTAACTAGACAGTACCTTTTCAGAATAAATCCAGAAGAATCAAATATAAAAACATAGTATACACACAAGTTCATATACAGTATGTGTGTGTATGTATGTATGTATGTATGTATATATATATATATATATATATATATATATATATATAATATACACACATACATTTATTTACCTTTACTTAATGGAATTATCCCATTTGCATTCATTTCTGGAATATGTACATACCAGCTTGTGAGAATTTAATTATTTCAACAATCCCCTGATCTTTTAAATCATAATTAGAAATAAGTTTATTGACATATGCACACAAGGAAATCATACATATTTATTTGTTCAATAACAAAAGCTTCCAAGTACACACAAAAATTGACTTAAACTGAACAATACAATAAAAATTTGCAGATATGTCGGAACAAATCTGCTAATGGATTTAACAACAATCCCACATTATTCAGCTTTCAAAAGAATGGTAGCAAGACATGCCATCAGAACTAGTGGCAACAGTTCTCCACCGGATAGCACAGTGACACTGGAGGCAACATCTTCTGATATGCATTTCAGGCAGTGACGTTCAGAAGACACAGAGAAAAACATCACTGTATTTCTTCCCAGCTTGTCCATGTTCAAAGAGGCTGTGGTAGGGCACATAGCAGGCTTTGCAGTTAAAACAACTATGAAGATGATTCAGTGCACTACCTGTTTATCAGCACTCAGTGTCGAGAGCTCTTCCCAAGATGAACACACTGATCGACATGAAGTCCTGGGGTGGATTTATAAGACCGTCAGACAGCGTGCTGAAAGTCTGCAAGACAGCTGAGAGATTTCTTCAACAGCACACACTCACAAGGCCCATCTCTGTCCCCACAAAGGTTCTGGATCTCCATGGTGGTTCTGCATTCAAGGAACTTGAGGCAAACATGTTCAACCTAGAACCATACAACAATCACATCTTCATACTCGGTGCATTGCAGAAAGCTGCACAAACATCAGGCTCCACTTCATTGCCAAGGAAACATGTGCTGCATCACAGTCCAAACGGCTTAAGAAAACTCTGGGCAAGCTTGTACTGCAAAATAGAAGAAAAAAGAAAAGTTTGATATAAAGATCAAGAGCCGGTTGCACCAGCTATACGAAAGTTTAAACTTAGCCTAGTTGTGGCGTAAATGGGCACGAAGTCACAATTTATATGCACTACAAAATAACTGAGCGTTGCACCATTAAACTTCAGTACGACGTAAACCTAAGTATAAACTAAATATTTACAGAAGACTCAGAGCAGGTGTACCTGATGGAATAAAAAAGAAGACTGATATTTTATGACATGAATAAGCTCATGTTTTGCATAATAGGCATCAATCAATAATTGTGATTATGACAATTAATTGACTGTTTTAGGTGTTTCATAAATATGATGAATAATTACCATACAAACTAACTAATTAATTTATACACATTTTTACAAGCTTGAGTCATATAATAAAATAAGGGTATGATTTCCTTTTCAGGCTTCAAAATCATATGAATGACTGTCAAATATAAAAGTATAAAATGTTAAATAATTAAAATAATATCTTAATTATCAAAATATGTTTCTCAAGAGAGCTGCCCTTGTGACATCTGCAGTGACGGTTACGTGAGCAAAAAAGGTTTGTACATCAACCGTAACAATCAAATTGAAGTTCATGGATTTTTAATACTTCTGTGTACAAATATGAACGCTGCTTAATAGATCAATGCAGGTAAACGTCATATTATGCGACTACGCATCACTTTACGGAGAGTTTACGACTTACTAGTTAAGACTTTAAGAACAGGTGGAGCAACCAAATTAAGCACCGACTTAGTTGCAAACGAACTAGTAGTTACGAAGCCTTGAACTTTATACCCCAACTTAAGACCTTACACACAGCTATTTACTCAACCTCATGTCCTTCCAAACCTGTATGACTTTTTCGGTGAAACACAAAAGATGACGTTTTAAAAAATGTTTTTGTCCATATAATGAATGCCATTGGTGACCAAAACAAGCTATTTTGCTCACAATTTACTTTCCTTATATGGAATACAAAATACATTTTTGGGGGTTCTGCAAAAGAAAGTCACATGGATTTGGAAGGACATGAGGTTGAGTATATGATGACAGAATTTACATATTTGGGTCAACTTTTCTAATAATACTAAATGTTATATATGTTATACTATCTGAAACACAGTAATTTTATGAGACTTATATTGCATGTTGCAAAAGTATCTTCATTGCAAATAAAAACAGATAGTATAATATATTTTACTCTGTTAAAACAGCTCTTCTGTGAAGTCAGGCAGACAATGTCTCATACAGCTTTTCCTCCTGTTGCAAACCAATTCCAGTTTTATCTATAACATTTTATCTCTTCCGGAGAAGACCAGTCGAGCCCGAGGTCTTCCACGGCTTTGGACAGTATGCGGACGATTTCTGAGTCCATGCTGGTGCCCCTGCTCGTGTCCGCTAGTGTCGAAGGCGCGGGGTCGAAGGCCGAGCCCGGCCAGTCGTCGGATGCAGCGTCAATGGAAAGGCTGTCATCCTTTTCACCGTCGTCCCCTGACGCGCCGAACGAGACGAGACCCACCAATCTGGAGGGGTGCTGGTCTGCCTGCTTGAACTGAACTGGCGGCAGGGAGTCCTCGGGTGGTGGTGAAGCACGCGGGGACTGGCCCGGCGTGACGTCACTGAAGTCTGCGTGCTCTGGCGGCCTCCGTGAGCGGTGCTTTTTCTTGCGCGGCTCGAACAGAGGGGATGGCAGCACGGTGGTAGCAGGCTCGTTCGCGGCGAAGGCGGCAAAGCGAGCGTGCCGCTCGGTGAGGCCCAGGGAGTCACATTCGGGGCATCCGCCTCGAGTGAGAGCAGCTTCTGCGTGGTCAGGTCCCAGGCAGCGGGCACAGAAAATGTGACGGTCCCCGTCAGGAAGAGGGCCTCTGCGCGAGGCGCAGATCGAAGGCATTTGAAACAACGCCTCGAATTTGCTCTTTCACTAAAGGACAAAAAGCGTCGCAGAGGCGAACACTTGAAAAGTAGCTTTTAGTAAAAGGATATCAAGGTGATGCGCGCCGGATGGCGTAGCAGAAGGCTTTGAAGGCGGCGGCGTCCTTGTAGCAGTCCTGCTGTAGGCTTGTCGACGGCGGGCGAAAAAACTCCAATAATCCGGAGGATCCAGCGAAGAGAAGGTCTTTGCTGAAGGAGATTAAATCTAAAGAACTCTCATGCAGTGTTGCCAACTATTTTCAATGGAAAGTAGCTAAAGCCTGCTCGAAAAGTAGCTAAATGTCGCCAGATGACGTCATGTGTCATTAGCATATTAATGACGTCATCGTGTCGTATTTGCATTCTGCCTAATTTGTCGGTACTGTAGCCTACTTCAGTTTATAATAACGGTTATCTCCCCTAAACCGTGCTCATACTGTTTTTATATAAGTATATAGCCGAATGTCCAGTAAAACGGTTCTCAATTACATATTTTCTGTTAGACAACGGAACGGAACGGAACTTAGCTAACGTTACATGTTTATGAGTTTGAAGAAGGTTTATTGTTGTGTATGGATAAGTAAAATGTATAGAGTCTGTAAATATACGATCTGAAGTCGGAGAGTTCAGAAACCGAACCGGAATGAACTAAAACTCTTGATTAGTAGTGAATATAAGCGCATGCCAAGAAAAAACGGTCAAATTAAATGTTTTGAATTAAAACAAAGGAGAAGGCAGCTGCTATGTGATCACTGATTGGTTCCAGCTTAACACAGCGTGCACATGCGCAGCTCATTCATGTCTATGTCCGCTGGCGTGCAGTCAACGGAATGTGCTGCTCCTCTCAGCTCAGCCGCTCACTGAACAGAGCAGACGCAGCGGGGAAGTAAGACCTCACGCTTGCAGTACTGGCGATATTTGGAATTTGGAAAGTTGCTAAGGTTTGTCCAAAAAGTCGCTAGATTTGGCGCTAGTCGCTTTTTTGAAAAAATGTCGCTAAAGGGGTCTGAAAAGTCGCTAAAAATAGCGACAAAGTCGCTAAGTTGGCAACAATGCTCTCATGACGGGGCGCCTAATATATAGCCTTAGCCACGCCCATCTTGGCGGGCTCTGAGCGCGCGGGCGCGAAGCGTGCTCATTGGTCGCGCGTTCAGAGTCGCCCCGTCATTGGTTTGAACAAGTTGCCGCAGCACAGCCAATGACCGAGCTGCGCTCATTGCTGTCTGCTGTGCAGCTGCAATGCGTTTTACATAAAGACTTCAATATTTCTCGAGAAACTGAGTTTTCCCATAGCGTAAGCTACTTACGCAATAGGAGAGACCTCTCGAAAGGGAACGTTAGTAACGAACACCCTATTAATTGTAAAATCTGTTCTCTTGATTCAGTTTCATCCATCGTTTTTGGAATTAGAGAAACGGAGTCTAAACATATATGTTTTGCAGGGTGAAGTAAGTTGCATATTAGTTCAATATAACGTTTGACCACGTGTGACAGCGGTGGGTGGAAGTGGTAAAAATGAGGATATCAAGTTTGTTCCCTATTACACGTATTAAATAATACAATTCCTTAATAATACATCAGCAAGTGCATTGATGATGTCACTTTCTCCAAGACCATCACCACACGCTCCAACCAGAAGCCGTGGATGACTGCGGAGGTGCACACGCTGCTGAGGTCCCGAGACTCCGCCTTCAGAGCAGGCGATAAGGCAGCCCTAAGAACAGCTAGGGCCAAACTGTCACGGGCAATCAGAGAGGCAAAGCGCGCACACGCCCAGAGAATCCACAGTCACTTCCAGGACAGCGGTGACACGCGGCGCATGTGGCAGGGCATCCAGGCCATCACCAACTACAGGACAACATCAGTTGCCTGTGACAAAGATGCCTCCCTTCCAGATGCGCTGAACGACTTCTACGCCGGTTTGAAGTGCAGAACAACGTGGTGGCGAGGAAGTCCACCCCTCCTCCCAACGACCAGGTGCTCTGTCTTACCACGGCAGATGTGAGGAAAACTCTACGTAGAGTCAACCCACGGAAGGCTGCTGGACCAGACAACATTCCTGGCAGAGTGCTCAGAGGATGTGCAGACCAGCTAGCAGATGTTCTTACCGACATCTTCAACATCTCTCTGAGCAGCGCCGTTGTTCCAACGTGCTTCAAGGCCACCACCATCATCCCCATGCCAAAGAAGTCTTCAGTGTCCTGCCTCAACGACTACCGTCCCGTCGCGACTTACACCCATCATCATGAAGTGCTTCGAGAGGCTCGTCATGAGGCAGATTAAGACCCAGCTGCCCCCTCACTAGACCCACTGCAGTTTGGCGTATCGTTCAAACCGCTCAACGGACGATGCCATCACCACAACCCTCCATCTGGCCCTCACCCACCTAGACAATAAGGACTCGTGACGTTCGAATGCTGTTCATAGATTTCAGCTCAGCATTCAACACAATCATTCCCCAGCACCTGATTGGAAAGCTGAACCTGCTGGGCCTGGACACCTCCCTCTGCAACTGGATCCTGGACTTCCTGACTGGGAGACCTCAGTCAGTCCGGATCGGGAACAGCATCTCCACCACCACCACACTGAGCACTGGGGCCCCCAGGGCTGTGTGCTCAGTCCACTGCTGTTCACTCTGCTGACTCACGACTGTGCAGCAATGCACAGCTCGAATCACATCAAGTTCGCCGATGACACGACCGTGGTGGGTCTCATCAGCAAGAACAACGAGTCAGCATACAGAGAGGAGGTGCAGCGGCTGACGAACTGGTGTAGAGCCAACAACCTGTCCCTGAATGTCGACAAAACAAAGGAGATGGTTGTTGACTTTAGGAGAGCACAGGGTGAACACACTCCGCTGAACATCGACGGCTCCTCTGTGGAGATCGTCAAGAGCACCAAATTCCTTGGTGTTCACCTGGCGGAGAACCTCACCTGGTCCCTCAACACCAGCTCTATCACCAAGAAAGCCCAGCAGCGTCTCTACTTTCTTCGAAGGCTGAGGAAAGCAGATCTCCCAACCCCCATCCTCACTACATTCTATAGAGGGACTATTGAGAACATCCTGAGCAGCTGCATCACTGCCTGGTTTGGGACTTGCACCGCTTCGGACCACAAAGCCCTGCAGAGGATAGTGAGGACAGCTGAGAAGATCATTGGGGTCTCTCTTCCCTCCATCAAAGACATTTACAAAGAACACTGTATCCACAAAGCAACCAGCATTGTGGTCGACCCCACACACCCCTCACACAAACTCTTTACCCTCCTCCCGCCTGGCAAGAGGTACCGAAGCATTCGGGCCCTCACGGCCAGACTGTGTAACAGCTTCTTCCCCAAGCCATCAGACTCCTCAATACTCAGAGACTGGTTTGACACACACGTGTCCTGAGTTGCACTTTAATAACTGTCACTTTATAACTGTCTGCTACCTCAATAACTGCTATGTGCATAGAACATTATCTCATAGTATGTTATGTTTACATTTTTAGAAACTGTCATCTTTTTGCACTACTGAGTACTGGTCGGCGCTGCACTGTCTATTGTCCTGTTCATTGTCAGTAATTTGTTGTACTGTCCTGTACTTTTTGCACAAGTTTGCACGTGCACTTTATATAGGTATATATAGGTAGTTTATATAGGTATTTTATTTCGTTGTGTAGTTTCATGTGGTCCTATGTTGGTCCTTTGTTGTTTTTATGTAGCACCATGGTCCTGGAGGAACGTTGTCTCGTTTTGCTGTGTACTGTACTAACTGTATATGGTTGAAACGACAATAAAAACCACTTGACTTGACTTAATAAAGTGCACCCTATTGATATAAATTTAGTGTGAATTGAGTTTGCAAAATATATGGGTGGAGTGTTTTTAGGCATTGTGATTCAATTGACCATTAACAGTTACCTGTCTATATTTCAGCTCAGCTGAATTTTGGATTTATGTCAACAACAAAAAAACTCTTAAAATAGGGGAGCAGTTTTGAAAAAGGAAGCATACTAGGCTTAATGGGGAATCATACTAAATACCAGAACTGTATTATATAATACTACTTTATTATATAAGTAATCATACTTAACATGTATTTTATATATATGCACTGGGTGCTGGTAGATGGAGGATTAGTGATGCCACAGGACTGTTCTGTGATGGAGCATCAGTGATGATCACTATAGAGTTTGCCTGTGAGCATGTGCAGCTCCACACTTGGAGTGATTGCAATTTCATCCAAGGACAGCACACACTCCCTTTCAAGGTCTGCCAATCCATCTACCTTCAGTTTTATAAAATCAAATACCTCTGTCAACACACCAGGCTCAAATTTGACACATTCCATCCTTCTTTGCAGGGTTCTGATTGCTGGCAAGGGAATCTGCAATTCCTGTAGGGTCTTGTAACCAGTTAGACCGGCTGCAAAGCAAATTTTTAATGCCTTCTTAATTGTGTCATTGGTCCATTTCATCCCTTTTGTGGTTCGTCTTCCTAATGCCATAATTTGGTCTTTTGATAAAATTTGTTTTAAATTTTTGTCCCTAATTTTAATTGTTTTCTTGAGAGCTGCATTTTCCTTCTTTATTTTTCTTAGTGCTGCCTTTGCATTTTTTGATATTTTTTCTTGTCTCTTTAATTTTTTTAATAGACCCAGGTAACTGGCTGATGGCTCACTGGTATGCTGACTGGCTGCTGGCTGACTGGGTAGTGTCACCTGTCCCTGTCTCTCCTCTCTAGCCATGTCCTCTATTTCTTCACTGTCACTTTCCCTTCTCTGAGTGTCCTCATCCTTTTTTTCCTCAACCTTTGAAACTGATAGAGGCAGAATACATGGTATTGCTAATTTTGAGTACTGAAAATATCACATAACTTCAAAATTAGAAATATTACTTCAACTAGTACGAGTTTGTACTTATTATATATGTGTCACCTGTAATACTATGTAATACTATAGCTGTGATCAGCAGCGATGTGCTGTATGTTTACAGGTCTAGGGGTGCATCGTGGTGCAGGGGCCCTCCTCTTTTTACCACAGGCGATGCACAAAGATGGTGGGAATAGCATCTGGTCTCAGCCTACTCTTTAATTTTTTTGTCATGACAAATTGGTTTGCCTCAAAATGTGCCTGCAGAGTGATTTGAGTTTAGTTTCCACACACAACTTTGTCTACCCACATACTGTACATATCGCATGATGGTTAAAGGCACAGTTATAGGTAACACTGATGACTCCCTGCAATGTGACTGCACCCTTACCATGAGATTTAGCTCCCTGGGTTTTGCAAGGCTTTGCTTGGTCCTTATTTCTAGTAAAAAAAATTCCCATTGGGTTATTTCCATGTGAAAAAGTGCAAATAAATGTATAATTACCTCACATATTTTTTTGTTGTTGTAATTTTTATTTATATTTAGCTCCTGCTGACTTGAGCCAACCATTTTTTTCTCCTCTCCATGTCAGTGGGGAAGCCATACATTTGCACACATTTCTCTGAGCGATTGGAGCATCCCCATGCAGCACAGCAAACCATGGTGAAGACTATGCAACGACAACATGAAAGAAAGGACACATACAAAATGCTTGGCATGCTATTTAATTTATTAGAAATGTATTCATGAATTGCTGTAAATAGTTATTGCATTTATTTGAATAAAAATACAAAAAAAAAGTAATATCGTAATATATTATTACAATTTAAAATAACTGTTTTCTATTTTAATGTATTTTAAAATGTAATTTACTCCTGTGATGCCAAGCTGAATTTTCAGCCTCATTACTTTTGAACGGCAGTTTATATACGAGTATGCTTAAGTTGTTTTAAAGCTGAATATATTGTGTATATGAATAAGTATTGTAAGAATTATACATTAGATATATAATATTTATAATACATAAATAATTCTATTACTATATATAGAATTGTAAACAATAAGCTTAATTTCACTAAATTTTACATTTATGTAACTGCTGCGAATAGTTAATAGTTCATTGACCCATTGTGCGGTGCGAGCTGGAAATCACCTGTCACCAGCCTGTCTCTGTACTATCTGAAAAGTCATAAATATGACATTAGTTACCATGAGATTAGTGAAAACAATGAACATGAGGTAACATAAAAAGGCAACAGAAACCCTAGCCTGAAATAAGTTGAGGCAAATAACGTAGGCTAACACTAATCCTCAAATATTAGCTGATTTGATCTTTAAAAAAACAACATCGCTGTAACAACATACTCATGCTACATACATATGTCGGTGTGTTACATAAATATATAAAATAAATGCATTTATTGACTACTAATTACCAGAAATCGCAGTTCTGTCACTCTACTCTAACTGTTTTAAATGCCCGCCAAAGCACTTCCTGGAACTATCTGAAGTCTACGTGAATCACGTGACGATCAAGCGTTTAGAACTTCCGTTGTCGCAACTCTCTCTCTATATGGCTCTGGCCAGTGCCAACGGCTGCTGAAAAGGAAGTTCCGCCTAACAGGTAAAAGAGCCAATCACCTTTTAGATACAGATATCGCCTGTCAGTCAACTCGAGACAGCGCATGCGCATTATCTCTGCAAGCTTGCGAAATAGCATTTTTTTGGTTTGTTTTTTTTTAGCATAATCTAAGATAAAGAAGCACAATTTATGATAATATTGTTGTCAGGTTATATTGCTGATTTTATATGTGTTCTTTGATCGTAATCTTGACTCACCGTTTCGGAGATGTCAGTCTTTCCCCATTCAAGTTGATAGGAGCTGCTCTTGTATGCCGCTTGTTTACATAGAACATTTGCTGCCCAGCCTGCACGAGAGCGTTCGAAAAATGGCCGCCGAGTGGATAAACATGCTTTGAGAGGGCCTTCGTTTTAAAAACGATGCAAAAGAATAACCGGCGATATCCGACGGATATGACGCCATCGGTATCGTCACAACTCAACTCTACGCGCGAAAGCTGACTGAAGTGAACCACAGACGACTGCAGATCTTTTGCTGGTGTAAACTGAATTTACAATGAGCAAAAAAGAAAGTTCAGGTGCGTGACGCCTCAATAATTTACAAACAAGTGAATATTTATGACTTAATTTAGTTGTAATTTAATGAATGATAAAGCACAATTCCGAATCTGCTATCTCATTCATACATGTCATCTACAGTATACATGATTTACATATTTTCCCTCACAAACAGGTGTAGCACATATCCTCGCTTACCTGAATGAGAAAAACCGACCTTATAGTTCTCAGGATGTCTTTACCAACCTACAAAAACAGTATAGCTTGGGTAAAACGGTAAAAACAACAATATACATGTCTGAAGACAAAGTTTTCATCTCACCTGTCCATTTAATCACCGAGTGTTAAATGTGCACCCACAATCATTTTTTTGTGCAAGTCTATGCGTTTAAACTACATTATTTCAAAGTAACAATGCGTTTCTCTGAATTACACAGGCAGTGGTCAAAGCCATGGAGCAACTGGCCCAGGAAGGAAAGATTCGAGAGAAAGTCTATGGCAAGCAGAAGATCTACTTTGCAGATCAGGTTGGTCTTATTCCTCTACTCTCTGACACTATTTAAACAGGATGAAGACAGATTGCCCTTCATATTGGAGAACCAGTGCTGCTGAATCAGCATGACAGTTTTCCCTTTTGTCCCTTCAGTCACAGTTTGCCAACGTGAGTGATGCTGAACTTAAGGAGATGGACAGTCACATCACTGAGATCAACACCCAAGTACAGACTATTTCACAGAGCTGCAGGCAGCTGGATACAGGTGTGTACTCAAAAAGAAGGGTGACGCATCGGCTTCCTACATACATACCTGCTCAACTGAAAAAAGGAGACTTGTTTCTGTTAATTTTTCTGTCCACAGAGCTAAAGGAGCTAAACAGCTCATTAACCACAGCAGAGATGAAGGCACAGATCCGTGAGTTGCAGGCAGATTGTTCTGTTTACAGAGAGCGCCTGAACAAAATCAAAACAGCCACAAACCATGTGACCCCTGAGGAGAGAGAGAAGGTCTTAAAACACTGCTGCTCATTGCATTCTTGAATTTGCTGACCCATATGACAAATGTTAATAAGTTGTTAACTGCTGTAGAATTTGTTAAGGGTGGTTTAATCCTTAAAGTCAATGTTGATTCTTCTGCAGATTATTGTGAAACAGTGAACAGTATGTCATTTTCATTGACCTGAATGTATTGCTTTATAGGTCTATAAGGAGAAAGAGCTGTATGTGAAAGAGTGGAGGAAAAGGAAGAGATTGGTAATGATCCATAAAAACATTTGTTCACCCCAGCAAGTTCTAGCCAGCAGACAAAATGAATTTTGTGCCACCTCATTTTGATCTAATTACCGATTTATGTCTATGATGCCTATTTGACCTTAGCACCACATTTTATAATGAATGGTTACTGCAGTATTAGGTATTGGGATTTTTGCATTGCCGGTTATCTCTACTAATGGACATCTGACTGGAAACAATTAAATATAAAGTATACTCGCGGTAACCGTATGTGACCTATAATAATACAGAACATGTTCATTTAAATCTATTGTACTTGGGTGATTAGTGTATTTAGTTCAAAAGTCTTTTGTACAAATACAGTTGAAGTCAGAAGTTTACATGCACTTAGGTTGAAGTCATTTAAACAATTTATTTAACCGCTCCACAGATTTAATCACAAACTATAGTCGTTTAGGAGTTTGGAAATTGCTCCCAAGGATGAACCAGACATGTGGTGGTCTTGGCTGATTTCTTTTGATCTACATTGTGCATGAAAAAGTAATTTTCCAACAATTGTTTACAGACAGATTGTTTCACTTTTAATTGACTATATCACAATTCCAGTGGGTCAGAAGTTTACATACACTAAGTTAACTGTGCCTTTAAGCAGCTTGGAGAATTCCAGAAAATTATGTCAAGCCTTTAGGCAGTTAGCTTCTGATAGGCTATTAGAGTCAATTGGTGGCCTACCTTCAAGCTCAGTGCCTCTTTGCTTGACATCATGGGAAAATCTAAAAAAATCAGCCAAGACCACCACATGTCTGGTTCATCCTTGGGAGCAATTTCCAAACTCCTGAGGGTACCACGTTCATCTGTACAAGCAATAGCATACAAGTATAAACTCAATGGGACCACGCAGCCATCATACAGCTCAGGAAGGAGATGAACTCCGTCTCCTTGAGATGAATGTAGTTTGGTGTGAAAAATGCAAATCAATCCCAGAACAACAGCAAAGGACCTTGTGAAGATTCTGGAGAAAACAGGTAGACAAGTATCTATATCCACAGTAAAATGAGTCCTATATCAACAAAACCTGAAAGGCTGCTCAGCAAAGAAGAAGCCACTGCTCCAAAACCACCATTAAAACAGCCAGATTACAGTTTGCAAGTGCACATGGGGACAAAGATCTTTTTGGCGAATTTTCCTTTGGTCTACCAAATACTAACAATGTGTATGTAAACTTCTGACCCACTGGGAATAAAAGCTGAAATAGGTCAGTTAGGATCACTACTTTTATTTTAAGAATGTGAAATGTCAGAATAATAGTAGAGAGAATGATTTAAGACAGGGAATGTTTTCTACAATTAAATGTCATTAATTGTGAAGTTTAAATGTAAGGTGTATGTAAACTAATGACTTCAGCTGTATATGTTATTATAAGATAGGATGTGCACAGCATCAAAGGTATCAGAAATGGTAATTATCACTTATTGCCAGGTTTCTGATATGGTTGGAGCTATTTTGGAGGGCTACCCAAAGAGCAAAAAGCAGTTTCTGGTGAGTCATTCCTACCTTGAATTATCTGACAAGAGAAAACCATTTAGCCATTGCATCTGCAGTTAATGATCTCTAAATGTTCTGTCAGCATGTTTTTTTAATGTTGCCTACCTGAGCCTTTTCCTTTCAATTTGTGTATGTTTCAAATCAGGAGGAGGCTGGGGTTGAAACAGATGAGGACCACAAAGTGACAGTGCCCAACATCTGATAGGAGGACTTGCTGATTTAATTCAGAATCCATGAATACAGTTGTTGGGAAACCAGTAACTAGAGCAGCTCAGACACCAGATATCTGAAACAGTTGGAAAGTGAGGTAGAGGATTCTGTGACTTTGAGAGAAATGCATTGTTTATGAAATAAAATATACTTCAATTTATAAAAGTTATGTTGAGAAATGATAAAATAAAGTTTGTAAATAAGTTTGAACATTGTTTATTTTTTGATTAAAAATTATACTGTTACAAAAATATTTCAGATTTTCTTGAAGTCAGAAATGCAAAAGAACGAAGTATAGTTTAGCTCAGCATGACTTGGCCTCATTTTTGTGGGCAACCCCTTCTCTCCACTTAATGGTTTAAAATATCAAGACATCCCTTTTTCCAGCACAGGTCAAACTGTGATTGTACAATCGTCTGTTATTTAAAAGTCTTGATACAGAAAAAAAAATTTCCCTGAGATTTTAATTCTAATTTTCACTTTGCTTCCATCTGATAAACGTTCAATAAAATAAATATGTTTGGATAGTCACATGAAGTTGTTATGGATGCACTGATGTGACCGTGTCTTCAAGGACAGTTTATGCAGCACAGAGAGAACATACTAATCACAATGTCAAACCATTTACACAGGTTTAGAATAAAACACTGAAAATTGAGCTACACATGCAGAAAATATACAGAATGTGAAAATGCACGATTTGTCTTTCATCTGTTGTGCATAGATACTGCAATCTTTGATCACAGCATCCCAAGGAGAGGGAACTTTGAAACCTTAGACTTGGCCCAGCATTGTCTAACTTGGATATATTAAAGCATACGGGACAGTCCATTTTAGCTGATTCATATCAACCAACTGATATGAACAAAAGATACAAATATAACATACATGACAGTGCCTCCCCTTTAAAGTACTAGCCTGTACACAAAGGTGAAAATGTTGTGCTTTGGATAATTATTTAAACATGAGGTAAGAAGATAAATAAATGTAGTACACCAAGCTAACTCATAAAAGGTTTCCAATTCAGCAATGAGAGAGACATATTTCACACTTAAGTATGCAGGCTGTGAAGTTTTCTGAGAACTTCAGCATTTTTGATGGTTACTTAATGTCTCAGAATCACAACCACAAGCCTATGTGAAAATATGAATACTGATGAAGCAAAATTATATGATTAAGCTTTAGAACTAGGGTGTGTTCAACAACATTGTGAAGTAATCTTTAATTAGATTTCCACCCTCTATAAGTTATATTTAATATTCTTAATTTTAAGAATATAGCAAATATGCAAACACGTAGTACTTAAGTACTAGTGTTATAAGATGACAAATACACCAATGAAATGACAGCTGGTCTAAGAAAAGTGCATTCCACAGTTGTTGTCTGGGTTCACTGCAACAAACACTACCTGAAGAATATCATCAATACTTGCGTAACTTAACTAAAGCAAGTTCTTGAATGCACCCAAGTCCATTGGTGTGCTTAAGCCCTGCTGTAGAGTGTGTATGTGTGAATGGGATAATAGCTGGGTACAAGGATGTCACACCCTCAGTC
The DNA here is from genome assembly GCF_025860055.1 of Xyrauchen texanus. NCBI lineage: Eukaryota > Metazoa > Chordata > Actinopteri > Cypriniformes > Catostomidae > Xyrauchen > Xyrauchen texanus. The sequence continues at coordinate 21,277,727 of NC_068283.1, read as the reverse complement.
TGAGAGGCTGGCTGGTAGACAGACAGCTCTAGAGTTTCAGTACATCTGCCCATTCACCTGCTGCAGCACAGTCACCACAAACTCTCTCAGTGTCTGTCAACAACACAGAAAACAAGGTCAGTCTGCGAGTTTTCAATGAGATTACCAATGCCAGTGAAAGAGGAACACTTGAAGGGTTCTGGAGCTGAAGTTTCTTGTGTAGTGATTGAGATTATGTGTAATGCCTCAGGGTGAAGATGCGTATCCGAGTTGGTTTAAGTAGTGTTATGAATACTTTTTATGACATGAGTTTTGTGTTTATAAGAACAGTTCACCCAATAATGGATGATAACAAGGTTATCAGAGTTGGCGTTGCACTTCATCCAAGATTCTTTTAGATCTATGCATCATATCACATTATATTTGGACACGGGACCATTAAAGCAAGTTCACACTCATGCACACAAAAACGGATACAGAATTTTCATTATTCTCTGGAAACATTTTAGATCCCTGAATTGATTGATTGTGTATTGATTTGCATCTTAGTGTGAATTCAGAATAGGCCTTAAATGTGTGAGCATGTGCACTTTGGGAGGTACCTGGGGTTTGCAGTGCTCCTCGATCCAGCTGAAGACACAAGCAGAGAGTTCTTGAAAGCTGCTGACAGAGACGGAGGCACTGAAGGACTGGAACAAAGAGTCCATGATGCTCTGAAACACGCTAAACTTCACCTGATCTGACACCTGCTCACTGCCCTGCTGAGGGTTATTCTGATGGGCTTTCACAATGTGCTCATAGTTCCTGAAAAACATAAATATTTGTAAGAGGGTGGTTGTGATCATGTAAAATACACTTGGGTTGATTGCGTGAGTCAAAAATAACATCAAGTAATTTATATTTTTCATTTACTGAGCTAAGGGGGTGATCAGAGCTTCATGGTTTCCTTGCCTTGTCCAATCTAAGTGACCTTCAGCTACCGTTTAAATGAATAGAATCAGATTAGCTTTGCTGTTGGAGAGGTGCTGCTACTACCCATGGCCAGTATTGGAAAATCATGTTACCATCCTAGATGATTGTAAATTTTTTCTTCAGTATTTCTCTAATTTTGTTCAATCTAAAGGGGTGTTTGCTATCATTGCATAAGACAGTGACCGCTATAAAAACATAAATAGGCAAGGAAACTTTATTTATATAGCACATTTTATAAACAATGGTCATTCAAAGTGCTTTACATAAAAATGATAAAGAAAATACAAGATACATCAAAATCAAGATAATAAAGATAAACATTCAAAAATAAATGAATCCCGAAAAAGTAAAGGATATTGATTATAATTCATGGTTTAAATTTGTAATGTAATATCATTATATGTCATAAATCATGTTATTTAATTTTTTAAAATCTTTTTAGAACAATAAAATAGCTTTTGTACCTCTTAGTACATTTGTAAAGCCAAACCATGATCATATGGCAAAATATTGGTATTGGCCTATAGTTTTTGTTAAAATCGGTATCATATTGACCAAAAATTTTCATTTTGGTGCATCCCTAATAGGTTTGCAGCGGTATACCGGTTTGAAAATGTACGGTTATCATACCATGTATATTTGCTTATCTACGGTATTGAGAAAAAAATGCAACCGGACAGAGAATCTCACATGCGCGTGCACATCTCCTTTATTCCTTGTCTGCCTGTCAGACTCGTCAACTTGCGTCACACACACACATATACACATACACACGCGCGCGAAAATGTCTGAGAGAAGCGAGGGGATCTGAGTGTGTGTGTGTGTGAGTTAAATCAGTGTTTCTCAACTGGTCTATTTGGACTGGGTCGCTCGCGGACAGCAGGGTAAGAACAATGCCATGGTTCTCCCATTGAAGATATTTCGGCGGCCGCCCAAGTGATAGACTATTTAGGACTGCTGACGCAGATTTAATGATAATCTCAAAAACAGCTAAAGCAGACATGGTTTGATGTGGCCCGCGGCTCATTTATCGTAAAAGCGTATTTATTTTTCATTCGATATTTCAGTTAACTTGCATTGGGACCTAAAGTGTCTCCACAAGCGTTTAACATTGTGGAGACAATTAATTAATTAATTAATTAATTAAATTAATTTTTAATTTAAAATTAAATTAAACATGCTCAGGGTTGCCAGATAAGAGAAGAAACACCCCCAGTTTGAGATTTATATTTGTGCAAATTGGAATATTCCACCTAATGTAATACTTATTTTGTGCAATCTGGGAACCATGCACGTGAGTGCGCTATTTCTATCTGGCTTTCCCCTTTGAACAAACTTAGTGATCTGTAGTGCAATATTCTGCTCAAGGAAAAGTGTTATACGGCTACTCTGTGTCCATTCATGAGGCTGCTTGTGATGTTTGCTGCTACTAATTTTGCAGGTAAAACTTCTCAGTGATTAAATTAAATATAAAAGTAGATCTCGGCATCATTGACACATGGAGGGGTTATCATTGACATGCAAGCAAAAGCAAGCCAGAGATGAATATGTAAATTTATTTTTTATTTGTGCAAAGTAAACTCGCCCGCTTTGCGACAAACATTAAAAGTTTTATACATTTCTTTTTTTATTATTAAAACTGAATAATAAATTAACAGGGAAGTAGAAATGGCAAAATAAATGTATAATCTCTACCTTTATCCAGATTATGCCTGATAGAAAAGTATCTATCTTTGTAGAGCAATATAATACTTTAGGTAATTGCAGAATAGTCTCATTAGTCACAGATACACTTCAGAAAATTGCACAACTATTTCTGGGCTTAAAAGATACAAAAACCAAATCAATGCAGAACATTGTATCTCAAAAGCATTACAATGTGGCCCCCCCATGCACTACTTACAGCCTGATGTGGCCCCTTTACCAAAATAGTTAAAAATATTAATAATTACACACAATCACCTTTACAAATTTGTTTCAGGATTTTACATGAGTAAAAGTAACTGTTATATTTTGACAATGTTCTAGTTTCATATGAAATAATCTAAAGGTAGAATCTATTAGACCTCATTTTATATCAACAGTGGCAGTTGTAGTTAAAGTTTCAAGATGTGTTTCAGCTTTTCATAAATACATTCATTTATTATTATTATTACTATTATTTAAGACCAGCACACTGACATAACCATGGTAATGACGAGCCTTTCCTTCTGTGTAATATGTGTATAAATATTTAATATTAGGTAACAAACAGGATAATAATGTGTTCATATAATTAAATATGCTCTTCAATTTTTAAAAGGGGGAGAGAAAACTTTCTGTAGATTTTGACATCAACAACAAAAATAATGTCACTTGATGCATGTCCTTGTACCGGAAAACCATGAACAAAACTATGCAACATAAAAGGAAATGCAATCCAAGACACATTAAATACAGGTTATGTTTAATCTATGGCAGGTCGATACTTGATGTCCAATGTAAAATCTGTCCTGAAGCAAAACCAGTTGAGAAGCTCTGAGTCTGACCTCACTGTGGCGCACCTACAGTATATGTTAACTGTTAATAATCATTGGACATTACTTCAAAAGCTCACACAGCTAATGTTATTTTTCATTTAGTAGTTCATTTAACATGTAAACTGACATGCTTTAGTTATATAACATGTTATAGTTACATGATATTTTTTATCATGTTTATAATTCTGTTTATTATAATTCTGTTAGTTTTCATATTTATTCTGTTTATGTTATTTTCAAAAGAGAGACTTTTTTTTTTTACACATTCTTCAATAAAATAAATGGGTTCAAGTTTCAATTATAATAAAGTGTTTGCTCAAAATAAATAAATAAATAAAATAACCCTTCTGTTTTCACTGATAATAGTAATTGTATAATAGTTTATACCATGATACTGTGAAACCGTGATATTTTCTGAGATGGTTATCATACTGTGAAAATCTCATACCGTTGCAACCCTAATCCCTAATTATCTGGAAAATATTTGTGCAACTTTGTTGACAGCTTACATACTACATATATATATATATATATATATATATATATATATATATATATATATATATATATATATATATATATATATAAATAAATATATATATACACACTTTTTCTTTCTCTCTAAAGAAGTTACTGACATCTGCGGGCCTCATCTGAATATTGTTTAACCAACCACTCACGTTTTCATAATTTTCAATGCCATCACCTCCTTCCTAAGTGTGGAAACTTCCTCTTCCTGCTTCTTCTTTTCCTTGTGGAGAAACTGAATGTAGTCGATTGCTGCAAACACATACATGTTCACAAGTTGCTGAGCCATACAGTTCCAGGCTAAAAGACATGTGACAATGAAATTCTTCAAGTTTTATGGTTCTCACTTTTCTGCAGGACTGTGGCTTTACTCATCTTCTGCGTGGCCATGGCAAACTCAGACTGCTGCTGGCAAGTAGGCACGATAGACTGCAGGTCATCATAACCTTTCTGTTAGGACCGAGATTAGAACAGGCAAACTGGATTCACTGGCTTTCTTTGCACTGTATACCTTGTCAAAAAAAGCTACTGATAAATTAATTACAGTTTTTGGAAAACTGGGAGTTTGCTGACCCAAACATAAAATCAGCCCTTAAACATTACCTGACAAAATGAAAGTCTAATCAATATACTGCCATTCTGCCCGGACATGTAAAAGCTGATTTATATTTCAGCGTCAAACCTACGCTGTAGGCTAAGGCTGTTATGCCGTTATATATATATATAGCCATAACACAGACCACAAGAGCAGTGTTTATTCCACTTTGTAACCAGAGACCTCACCCTGAGATGATAACAAGGAAATCAGAGTTAGCGTTGCATTTCATCCAAGATTATTTTAGATCTGTGTATCATATCACATTGTATTTGGACACGGGACCATTCCAGCAATTTTCTTAAAATTCATGAAGTTTCATGAAGTTACAAGCACACACTTCTGTCTTTAATCTGTTTACAGTTTATAAACTCTTAACACTTTTTTCTCAGGGCTTTTACTTGATATTTATTTGATATTTGAGTTAAATAACGTGTTGCATTGTACCGGTGAACTTCCCGATCTGCACAATGTTTTGACCATATGTTTGACAGCAGCGTACAGTGATGATCATATTTAATAAATTATGGAACACTTTGTACGCAAGGGAGTTACATTTCCCATAATGTAAAGTCTTTAAAACGGAACGTCAAAATATGTATTTATTATTAAGCGACTCAAGTGAGCATGAATACAGTATTTTCCTCATTTATTTTCTCCCTCCAATGCAGGCAACATGTATAACAAATAATATGTGCCTAAATTTCAACATGTTCACATACTTTGAACTAACGCTACAATAATTTAATAATCCACGAATTGCTTACATTGCCATTGTTTATTTATGAATGTATTATTCGCATTTTGACTGTACTCACAGAATGACGTAAACAGACCAATGCAGAACTTATAAATACAAACCAACATGTTCGCCACTATGTGAAGCCTAGTGTAAGTATAAATCAGCTTTAAGGCTACAGTACAACTAGATTTCATTGTCTGTCTCTCTTACCTTGATGGCATCCCTTCGTTTCTGCTCTGCCTGCGTGTGCGCCTGTCTCCTTCGGTCTTTATAAGACTCCTTATAGGGGGTCTCATGTCTGTTGTCACTGTCTTCATCATCTGAACCGAAAGAGAAATACTCGTTATCTTTCATACAAACAAGTTTATTTTAATACAGAGTACTGCAGTAGACATGTAGATTAGAGGTATTATCACCTGTATTTGGTACTGAAGAGGCACTTGTGGATCCGATGCTGTTGGCTCTTGACACCACACTTCCTTTGCGAGCACTCTCTGCAAAGAAGCCTAATAGAATAGATACATGTGAATAAGTCTTAAGAATTTAAACGTATAAATTGTGTTGTATTTTGTTTAAGACCAATTACTGCTTGTGTTTTATTTGCTATGTTTTATGGTTTGATAATTGTAGGTTTAACATTTATTTTAGTTTATAAATTTGGAGAAAACCAATTGTAATTCTATGACACCATAGTGAGTCTTTCCAAAATTATTTATAGCTCAGCTACTCACTGTGGTCGAAGCCGCTGTCACTGAAAGTGCCATCTGTCTGCTGAGACATGGTGATAAGCAATGCAGAAAGACAAAATGAACAGTCAAAAACAGCTAGACTTTACTTCCAACTAATGATCACACATGCTAAATGATCCTGACTTGTCCTGTCTTACCTTTATCTAGGACACCTCTAACTCCCCATTGTGATGTGCCCCAAAATAACCACCAAGAGGTGATATTTAAAATTCATGCATAGTATTGCTCCAACCCCTCAGATTGAGCAATCACAGTCATATTATCAAGCTGTCTTTTACAGCCAGTGAAAATTAGGGCATATTTGTTTGCTTGAATAAAAACAGCATTGACTCAAGAGAAAACATATAGTGACTGTTTAAATACAAGGCTGTCTCAAAACAAGCTGCCTTGCCTATCTAGACAGCGTCATAAGTGTTGGATTTAAACTTTAAGAAAGTCCCAAAAGGTTTTCTAGATTCTCACTAAATTCTGAGACACATAAAGGGAAATTCAATTTAGCCAACATGCTAACATGGCAAATTCAACATTTACACATCTGTCAAATAGTTTCCTTTCTTCTACTAGCAATTCAAAAAGTCAGTTTCAGCTCATAGTAGTTTGGGCTTGTTTTTGCAGCGATTTGTTGTCTAAATCAATGCTAAATAAACAATATTTAAAGTTAAATCACGTGGGCAGCAGGATAATTTTTCAGTTGACGGCTAGCCAGCTGAGCTACAGAGTGAAAGCGACTATTACAGACCTACACAGATGATCATAAACACACGTTACAACGGCGATTTGGAGGAAAGTAGTGGAAAAATCAACAATGTGTAATTATTTGAGTAGTTTTGCTTACTTTGAGCCAGGGGTCCTCCGGCGACGCGCTGTTTTCCGTCATGCTGGAATAAACAATGACAGGATGTTTGGGACTGCGCCCCCTGCAGACCGTCGAGAAGCGTCCGCTCAGCTGTCGTCTCATTGGGACTCAGTTCTCACAACACCAAACGTTTTTATCGAACAAACGTAAATTAAAATGTCAGAAAGGCAGTCTGGATCGTATTTCCTTTTACTTTGTATAGTTTTGGTCATGCCTTTCGAGGATGAAGGCTGGACAGTAACTTCTCATTTTCATTTGTCAAGAACAAAAGATATGGGAAGAGTTGATAACCAGACCTAAACCACTGGTCTACTGGCTCTACCTTTTTACTGAGACTGAATACTTTTATGGTTATATATATATATATATATATATATATATATATATATATATATATATATATATATATATATATATATATATATATATATTATATACAATGTATATAAATACATTTTCAGGCCTATTAAGTGCAATAATCATACAGCAATTCTTTATTATATATACTAATAATATATATATATATATATATATATATATATATATATATATATATATATATATATATACAGGTGAAACTCGAAAAATTAGAATATCGTGCAAAAGTTCATTAATTTCAGTAATTCAACTTAAAAGGTGAAACTAATATATTATATAGACTCATTACAAGCAAAGTAAGATATTTCAAGCCTTTATTTGATATAATTTTGATGATTATGGCTTACAGCTTATGAAAACCCCAAATTCAGAATCTCAGAAAATTAGAATATTACATGAAATCAATAAAAAAAGAAGGATTTTAAATACAGAAATGTCGGCCCTCTGAAAAGTATAATTATGCATATGTACTCAGTACTTGATTTGGGCCCCTTTTGCATTAATTACTGCCTCAATGCGGCGTGGCATGGATGCTATCAGCCTGTGGCACTGCTGAGGTGTTATGGAAGACCAAGATGCTTCAATAGCGGCCTTCAGCTCTTCTGCATTGTTTGGTCTCATGTCTCTCATCTTTCTCTTGGCAATGCCCCATAGATTCTCTATGGGGTTCAGGTCAGGCGAGTTTGCTGGCCAATCAAGCACAGTAATACCATGGTCATTGAACCAGGTTTTGGTACTTTTGGCAGTGTCAAGTGTCAGTGTCAGTGTACTTTTGGTGCCAAGTCCTGCTGGAAAATGAAGTCAGCATCTCCATAAAGCTTGTCTGCTGAAGGAAGCATGAAGTGCTCTAAAATGTCCCGGTAGACGGCTGCATTGACTCTGGACTTAATAAAGCACAGTGGACCAACACCAGCTGATGACATGGCTCCCCAAACCAACACAGACTGTGGAAACTTCACACTGGACTTCAAGCATCTTGGATTGTGTGCCTCTCCATTCTTCCTCCAGACTCTGGGACCTTGGTTTCCAAATGAGATGCAAAATTTGCTCTCATCAGAAAAGAGGACTTTGGACCACTGAGCAACAGACCAGTTCTTTTTTTCTTTAGCCCAGGTAAGACGTTTGACATTTGAAGCCCATGTCCAGGACCCGTCTGTGTGTGGTGGCTCTTGATGCAGTAACTCCAGCCTCCGTCCACTCCTTGTGAAGCTCCCCACACATTTGAATGGCCTTTTCCTGACAATCCTCTCCAGGCTACGGTCATCCCTGCTGCTTGTGCACCTTTTTCTTCCACACTTTTCCCTTCCACTTAACTTTCTATTAATGTGCTTTGATACAGCACTTTGAGAACATCCAACTTCTTTTGCAATTACCTTTTGAGGCTTTCCCTCCTTGTGGAGGGTGTCATTGATGGTTTTCTGCACAACTGTCAGGTCAGCAGTCTTCCCCATGATTGTGAATTCAACTGAACCAGACTGAGAGACCATTTAAAGGCTCAGGAACCCTTTGCAGGTGTTTAGCTGATTAGAGTGTGACACATTGAGCCTACAATACTGAACCTTTTCACAATATTCTAATTTTCTGAGATTCTGAATTTGGGGTTATCATAAGCTGTAAGCCATAATCATCAAAATTATATCAAATAAAGGCTTGAAATATCTTACTTTGCTTGTAATGAGTCTATATAATATATTAGTTTCACCTTTTAAGTTGAATTACTGAAATTAATGAACTTTTGAGCGATATTCTAATTTTTCGAGTTTCACCTGTATGTATATAAAATTATTATTATTATGAACGGGGCTAAAGGCACCCTTTAAATAACTTTGCTTTTTTTTCTGTCACTAAAAAATATTTATTTGTATTAAATATGGATGGAGAAATATAATTTGTGTGAAAATAAATAATAACGGAAGGTTGTTTCAATTAAAATAAAGTAACAAAAAAAAAATGGTGGCGAGGGAGCATTTTGCCCCTCAATTGGGGTAAAAGGCCCCTAGGGGGTTTAAAGTGATATTGTGTAGATACTGGGGCAATCGTTATAGGGCACAATCTGTCAACTAACGCAAATCATTTTGAGACAGAAAGATGCTTTTTTGTGTTACAAATTAAGATGATGCTCATTCAAAATATCTACTTCAGAAACATCAACCATTTCCTGTTAATATTAAACCCATTCTGCATTTTATTTCAAGTATTCTATAAACAAACTCATTCTCAATTATGATCGGATGAGTCAATGTGAGCCCACTATACAATTTTTTTTTACAAATCTATTTGCCCCACTTTAAGAAAAACAATGTTTTATAGGAGCACCAGCAACAGGGGGGCTTTTTACCCCAAATACTATCCTTTCACTTACCAGACAGTTATTGAAAACTGTTTGATTTGATGACCTTAAATAAAACTGAAAATTATAAATAACTATTTTGTCTCAAAAGAAATGTGTTAATTTTCATTCATGCATAGATAATCATCACAAACAGTCGTTTAGGAATGTGCTGTGATAGTTTTTGTTGTTATTTAGTGTTTTGGGAGAAATTAAAATCAATGGAGCCTTTTACCCCACAGGGCCTTTTGCCCTGTCGTACCATACTTCATTAACAAAACATTTTGCACACAGTTTTAAGTGGTTCTACCCATTATCGCAAATGTTGCCTTATAAAGAAAATCAAAAATGTATACAATGCAATGTACAAACTAAAAAGCAAAAAAAAAATCTATATTTACAAAATATTATTTGACATTGAAATACATTTCAGAAATTATGAGGAAAAAGATTTGAAATTCAAATACATCAGTCTGGGAAGGGTTACAAAGCTATTTCAGAGGCTCTGGGACTCCAAAGAACCAAAGCGATCATCTCCAAATGGAGAAAACTTGTCACAGTAGTGAACCTTCCCAGTAGTGGCCGACAATCCAAAATTCTTCCAAGAGCACAACGACAACTCATCCAGGAAGTCACAAAAAAGCTAAGGACAACATCCAAGGAACTTCATGCCTCTCTCACATCAATGAAGGTCACTGTTCATGACTCCATTATCAGAAAGACACTGACCAAAAATGGCATCCATGGAAGAGTTCCATTTCTTTACTGTTGAACATGAAACTGAAGTTGAGCAGGTAGAATTCAATGAAGCTGTCAGCTGAGGACATGTGAGGTGTCTATTTCTCAAACTAAAGACTCTGATGTACTCATCCTCTTTTTAGTTAAGCTTAATTTAATGAACCAAATCGCTTCCAGCTGTGTTTGATATAATTTCTAGTACCAAATTAGCAATTTAGTATGATTACTCAAGGATAAGGTGTTGGAGTGATGACTGCTGGAAATGGGGCCTAATTAGATTTGATCAAAAATGACTTTTTCAAATAGTGATGGTGCTGTTTTTTACATCAGTAATGTCCTGACTATATATTGTTATCAGTTGAATGCCACTTTAGTGAATTAAAGTACCAATTTATTTTCAAAACAGCAAAATCTGTACATTATTCCAAACTTTTGGCTGCCAGTGTATATATTTGAAAACTGTATTTTGTGTTTACTCAGGTTGCCTTTGAAGATCTAAAACATTTTAGTATGAAAAATACACAAAAATAGAAGAAATCAGGGAGGGGTAAATATTTTTCACAGCACAAAAGCTATTTTAACGTTTTAATAATAAAAAAATATTCCATTGATAATTGATTGGACCTCTTGAACACATGAAAGGCCAAAATTAAATATAAATACAAAATTTAAAAAGATGAAAAAATAATAATATCTAAAATGATAATTTATGTGGGGAAGGTTATTTTGCACTTCTGATTTTGCAGTTCAAAACAATAGAAGTCACACTTTAATGATGTTGCAAATTATTATATTCAAATTCCTTTGATTTTTCAGATTTCGTTTATTTTGGAAGGTATTTGTTTTATATTACCCACAGAAAAATTATTATAAACTTAATGCAACACAATAGCCTACATTTATGTAATTAATTATAAATACATCATCGGTTTTTCACATCTGTCTTTTCATGCTTATATGATCATATGGCCGATAAATATGGTGCATCCCTACAGATAATAAATATGGTGGCCGATACATTGGTGCATCCTTTGATACAGATATCATTTTAACAATTTCTTTCTGCTTTGGTACAATAACAAAATAAAAGTGAATTATTTATATTGTCTTTATAACATCACTTAAAAATGTTCTTAATTTTTTCTCTGGTCTTTTTACATAAAAATATATAGTATCCTTTATATTTTAGGAGGGGGTACTTTGTAAAGGTAATTTACATATTTGGGGGTCCTTGGAATCAAAACATTTGAGAACCCATGACCTAACATTGATGATGAAACAAGTTAAAATGAACATGAATTAATTTATTCCACATGGTGGTGCTCTAGTCTAACAAACAGAGAACCAAATTTAATTTTAGGGTCCTCTCCAGAAGAGAATGCGAATGGAGTGCTCTCTTAACATATGCACAATCATTGAACTTCGATTGGTATGGTAATTTGAATCAGTATATATACCAACAGATTATATACATACAAAGTAATAAAGGGTCGTAACATACAGTACACAACCTAAACGTGTTGTTTGACATCTTTCAGGAAAACTCAAGGCCAAAGGATGTTTTCATGCACAAACAATTTAGAATCTATAACTACAAATGAACACACCCAGTTTTCTCTCTGTTTCTCTCTGTCTCTCTCTCTACTGCGAGGTGTTCAGGAAGCTGTGATGCTTCTGCTTTTCGGTGGTTTCCTTCTGCTCACGCTTGCTTCTCATTTCTGTAACACACACTAGAGAGCTCGGACAGGTGCCTTTATGCCAACTTGAAAACATCTGCATTTTCTTTTGAAAGAAACTTCTTTAGCTTTGATCAGAGGACAGGTGTGGACATATAGACATCTTTAGAAAGATGCTCCAACATCTGAGACCCTCACAAGACATGAGCGGAAGACTGCTGGACAAAGACCTGTTACACCGGTAATCAACAAGTTTAACACATTCCCATAGTGTGAGACTGAAGTAGCTAAGCTTTTATTTTTTTAATTTTTTTAAAGTACCTCTATTGTCTATGTTGTGAAAGTATAAAGAGAGGCATTTCTTGTTCCTTTCTTTTAACTATTCAAAGGTGCATTTGGGTTTTATTCTCCATTTTGAAATAGAAGGGTTTTTTTTTTCTGTTTGTGAGTTAATTTGTGATAATTGATAGTCTCATTCTTATTGAGAACTTTTCCCAGTTGCACAATTCTGGAGTGGACAAGATTAAGAGCTTCACCAACTTGTGCTCAGTTGTTTTTAAAACCAGTCAGTCATTTCTGAACACTAAACCTTGCTGTACTAACAGCATTGTCCTAGATGAGAGAGTCCATGTGCTTCCACTTACACAGGATCTGACTGGCTTGAGACCTGTGAACACTTCAGTGGATTTTTACCAGTGGATCGGGGAGCTGTGGACTGGGATTTGACTTTTGGAATTGTCAGTGGTTGCTCCAGACTCAGTTCAGTGTCCTGGAATTCCTAAGGAAAGTTGTGATGGGTAACGCACCTGGTGGGATGGAGCAGGTGGAGGGGCAGGAGGCTAGTAGCTCAACAGGGGGGATTAATTCCACTCCCTCCATTCCAAAAAAGAAAAATGCTCCTCCTAAACTACCCATGCCCCCCGAGGAGGAGCTAGAAGAGCGCTTTAATGTGGTTTTGGTGAGTGCTTTAAATATAGACATATAACAATCCAAACAATACAAACATTCTATTGTGGATATTGCAACACACCATTTAACTCCATAACAGTTAAGCTCCATGTCAGTCATGACACTTCCTGTTCTGATATAAATAAGAGCCACCATGTTAGGAAGTACAGTATATAAACAGTTTGTCAATATTACATACACACAAACAGACTCATATAGTGGCTGTACCAAAAACAAGGAAAATATTTTATTCTCAATGCAGAAACAGTGAGCCCTTTTGCAGAAAAGACTCATATAAAACAAACAAAACAAGAAAACGCATTTGTCATTTAATTATCAGCATTTCAAAACTCACACACTGCCAGCTGAAATATCCAATGTTGCATATGGATATTCCAATTTTGTAACATGGGAAAACACTGCTGACATTCATCTGTTTCAGAATTCTTACAAAGACTGGACAAAACGTAATCCAATAACTGTCACATTAGTTCCACATGGGCTTTTCATTCAGAAACTGGCAGTGGTGGGATGAAAAATTAGGCAATCTCTTAAGAGAAGTCATCAGATAAAAATATGTTTTATGTATTATTATTGACAGCTGACCTTTCATTCGTCTTTCAGTTTAGCGCAAGACACCAGAACTCACAATGACCAATATACAATATTTTTAGACCATGCGTTAATCTTGGTTATTAAAATACAGTTGTTAATAGTTGGTTCATGTTAATTAATAATGTAGTAATAGATATGTATTCATTTTAATTAGAAAAATGTATCAATTATCATGTATTAGTTAAATTAACATTACCCAAGATTAGTGCTGTAAAACATTGCTTATTGTTAGTTCATGTTGTTTACTAATATTAACAATATAACCTTATTGTAAAGTGTCACTGTGTCATTTAATGAATCATTAGTGGAAGATAAGATATCTTTTATTTGTTCCACTTCAGCAACAAATGGCCTTTTGATCCTTTTGAGGTTATTAATTATTATTTTTTTAAATACACAAAATATCATTAGTCAATTTCAAATTGCCATTACTTTGGTCTGTTTCTGCTCAGTTGCAAGAATATGTACTATATGCTTATTAGAATATTAGAAGAAGGCAAATATGCAAAAGCATTGTATATCATTGGATACATAAATAGCCACACTTTTAGGATTTCATAGTCATGAGTTTATAGAGATTTCCACATTAAAGTCCATAAGCCCAGAAATGTGCATTTGGTGCATTATATTAAACAACATCAACACAATTCAGCCTTTACATTATTTACTCTTTCGTTCAGTACCAGTAGACCACAGTGGGCCTCTTTCTGACACCACCCTATACTTCTCACTGTCCCTCCAGTAACTGCCAAGTCTTTCTAAAAGCACTTTCATTTTTGCACACAAGTTTTTAAAGAAAAAAAGAAGACATGCTAGAGCGGAAGCTTCTATCTGCTTCAGGAGGAAACACCCAAGAACGCAAAGTTTCTAGCCTGAACTTTACACACTTTTCCACAAACCTCACCCTCTTAATTTGGTTAACAGATGCAATTAGAGATGTTATGTGAAAATATAAAACATAAAGCATAGGAGGATGGATATTCAATTGTTGCTAAAGCGTATTAAGTCTTTTCAGGAAGTGTCATTGCATCAGACTAATGACTGACACAGCATATGATCTACAAAAACCCTAAAGGGTAAATTAAGAGATGGGATGAGCACAAAGAAGCTGTAAACAATACAAAGTCTAAAGAGGAACAAAAAGTGCTATAGAACACATTTGGTAATTACATGGGTTAATATATCTGATGTCATGCCTCAGTAATAAAGAGTAGGTGTCCTTGGTTCCCTGTTCATGACATGAACTGCAGCCCAAATGTTATATCAGAAACTGTGGAAGAGTTTAAATGACATCTGCAATACACACTTTGATAAAAGTCATACCATACAGTATCTCTTTCTCAAATCTTGGCAGAAGTTGCTAGTTGCGACAGAACCAAAAACATTAGCATCATGTACAGTAATTAATGTCAAACATCTTTTATTCCTGTCATGCGTTGTTTGAACTAAATTCTGGATTACATTCCACTAGCTGAATCGATTTACATTTTTTAACGTCCACATTTAGGTTTAATATGTCTATTGAAATCCAACATTATGTGATGTGTGCATATCTGCCTATAGGAAAAAAATATTTCATTTCTCAAAGCAAATCACACAATGTTTTTCCATATGTTCACATACAAGTTTATTTTCAAAGCCTTAACACTCTGAAATTATTCAAATGCACAGATCTGCTAACATGTTTGTACTGCTTGAGAAGATTTAATCTGATGTCCAGGTCATCCCTCTCTCTCTCTCTTCCAGAGCTCCATGAATCTGCCTCCAGATAAGTTGAAGCTTCTGAGTCAATATGACAATGAGAAGAAATGGGAGCTGGTTTGTGATCAGGTAGGATGTCACAGAGACCAATGCCATATAAAGATGAACTTTAACTTGATATAAATTTAAATAAATACTGTTAAAGGGAATTGAGAGCTTGCCACATCGGACTCTTAGTTTGACTTGTAACATTCCTATTCCTCTAATTTCTTTTTCAATATTAAATGGTCTGATCTTATATAGTGCTTTTTTTGGCTTTTTTTTTTACACTGTGACTCATTCACCCATTCTCACTCACACACCAATTATGGCAGAGCCGTCAAAGGAGCCTTTTACCTTACAGAGCCCCTGTTGTACCCTATGATGCAAATTCTTAAAGAATTGCAAGTGAGGTAATATCAAAACTGTGATGGAAGTGAGAAGGCAACTGAAAAAGACAGAGGGGGAAAACCACTGATATGAGGTCAAACTCTTAAGGTGGTGGTGAAACCATGGTTATACGCACTTCCTGTGTTAATATTTGTGTCTCTATGACAACTACATTATGCAAGCATTGTATCTTTGCTTGCAAAGAATGACATTTGTCTCTAGGTTATATTCCACCTTTAAGGGTATGTGCATAAATACAACCAAGAAACATAAATAAATGCCAATGGAAAGAAATATGCTTTAGCAGCCATATAAACACACATTTTCCATCCCATAAACTGTACATATACAGTATCTGAGGTCTAAATAGAAAATGTAATCTGGCACTAATTAGAAATGGCATAACTAAAAAAGTAATGTTATCTTTTAGATTACACTTTTTAGGTAAACTAATCTGATTACTTTTGGATTACCTGCCTGTTTGGATGAAAATCCTATTTTAAGTGTATTAAGTACCAATTCCCACACTTTATTAAACATTAGTAAACATGAAATTAAACAGCAATTTGATTTAACTCTGTATGTACATAAACAGCGCATTCATAAAGTATTCAGTCCCCATTTTGTTATGTTTTGTTATTTTTTTCACATCAGTCTACACTCCATACCCCATAATTACAAAGCAAAAACCAGATTTAAAGATTAGTTTGCAAATGTTTTAAAAAGAAAAAACATTGTCATAAGTATTCAGACCCTTTGCTAGGACACTTGAAATTTAGCTCAGGTGCATCCCATTTCTCTGTATTATATTTGAGATGTTTCTCTTCCTCCCTCTGTGCATCAGGAGCGATTCCAGGTGAGGAACCCTCCTTCAGCATACCTGACTAAAATCAGGAGCTTCTACCAGGACCAGGGTGGAGTGACACGCAGGGTTAGTACCATTACCCTTTACATCGCTCAATATTTGTTCTATTCCTCACACCTCCATACTCTCTCTCATTTCTGTTTCTACATCATCAGTGCTGACACCCACCTTTACAAAGGGCAGGTGGAAACACAGTTTGAAGTCTTGATGTGAGGTGTTATTTTCTTTTACCCATTCAATGAGCTCATCTCTCTGTGATCCCTTCTCTACAGTTCAAGAAGCGTGTGCAGGAGTCAACTCAAGTCCTGAGAGAGCTGGAGATCTCCCTGAGAACCAATCACATAGGGTTAGTGTGCTTCTTTATAACAACCTTTTTGTATTATTGAAACATTACGTGCTGACATCCAGTATGTCAAGGAAAACTCATTCAAAAGCAACTAGGTTTTTCATCTAAGCCGTTTCACAAGTTGTCTAATAGTGGGCAATATCACTTCTTTTTGTTGTGAATTTCATATTTCCTGATATAACTTATTTTCTCATTTATATTCTTATTTCTTTATAATACATCCTTATCTCTTCTCTCTGTTTTTCTTTCTCACTGTAGGTGGGCTCAGGAGTTTCTGAATGAGGAAAACCAAGGCTTAGATGTCTTGGTGGACTATTTGTCCTACGCTCAGAGTGATGTGCCGTAAGTTTACCCTTTTTATTACTAACATCAACACCATTGCAGTCATGTAATGAGTCATTCTCCATGAAGACCTTATAACTAGCTCCAAGCTTTAAACTCTCAAGAAGTAAGAGGAGTACAGAATTCACTCTTCACATTAACATTATGTCTCTTAACTGCCTGAATAAATTGAAACAAAAATTTAGTTAAAATCCTGTGCTGACATTTTTCCCAGGTTTGAGGTGGAATCGGTGGAAAATGGTGTCTCCGTATCAGACAACAGGAGATTCTCGGAGAGATCGGTGGAGGATCTGGCCAAAAACGTGAACCATTCTCCCACACATGGAGTGTCCAAAGCGGCACGTGCATTCACTGTCAGGTGAGTCTCTATCAACACATTGCACATACATGGCTCGATTGGGACAGAGAAATGACTGGTTCACCCTGCATTTCGCCTACAGATTTATGGTCATGTTTGGCATGTTCTAAATTCACCTTGCATGGCTGCATGCACATGTGCTGCTTCATAAACTGAAATTTTAATCAAACAATGGTACAAGAGGTTCTGCATGTCACTCTTAGGTAGATGGGCATGTTTGTTCCCATTTCCATACTCATCATTTGTTAATTCTGTGTCCATTTCAGAATAACCTCCTTGGCAAATAGCAGGAAAACTCTGAGAAATGCTCGTTTGGCCACCCAGAGGGACGATGTTCACTTGTGCATTATGTGTCTGCGTGCTATCATGAATTATCAGGTATATGAAATGTGGAGCGCACACAAAGACAAAGCTACTCTAAAGGTCATTTAAAGAGAATTCTATGTGACTCAGTTGTTCTTTTTTTAAAAGTATGGCTTCAACTTAGTCATGAATCACCCCAGATGTGTCAATGAAATCACACTTGGTCTCAACAACAAAAACCCCAGGTACAGTAAATGTGCTTTTCTGTGATTTGTGTGTGGGTCTTTTGTGCTTGCGTCAGTGTTTGTGAATTCATAACACACATTGATACACTGTGTATATATATCATGCAGGACTAAAGCTCTTGTGTTAGAGTTGTTGGCAGCAGTGTGTCTAGTGAGATGTGGACATGACATTATCATCTCAGCCTTTGACAACTTTAAAGAGGTAAGACAATTGGCCACACCCCCTTTTAGATGTGAATTAAGACATTATTAAGGTACTTTATGAACCTTTTGTCAAGAGGAGCACTAGCAACTAATGCTAGAGGCTGTAGCATTTAGCCTCCCATGCAGGAGAAGGCGGTTCGAATCCCCCATGGAGCGGGTCAAGCAGGACCGGTTACATAGGGAAGACCCAACAAAATGGTTTGGTCAGGTCTTAGATTCATTCTTGGGCCATTTTAAGACATTTCATAGCACAGCTATGCAAATCTTCTCTTTTACTTCCACTATGACACAAAGACTATAATACTTTCACCATCAGAAATCGTGTGGGCATTAACTGCACAAATCCCCTTAGACACAAATGGAAGTCTATAAATCCTTGCCTAGTTGTAGAATAGGTTTGTGAATAGAGTTTCATGCTAAATATTCACCCGTATGTGTGGCCCCCTTGGTCAGGTGAGTGGAGAGAAGAACCGCTTTGAGAAGCTCATGGAGTGCTTCATGAATGACGACAGCAACATAGACTTCATGGTGAGCTCTGACCCCTCAGCTAAATCATGCTCAGTATCACATATGAATCAGATGACAATAACCCTGCTAATCAACCATTTGTTTTTTCATAGGTGGCTTGTATGCAGTTCATTAACATAGTGGTCCACTCAGTCGAGAACATGAACTTCCGTGTACATCTTCAGTATGAGTTTACACAGCTGGGCCTCGACCAGTATTTAGAAGTGAGTCTTCAACTGTACATTAATTTAAAAAAGCATAATAACCACTATATAACATACATAAATATATCCTAATAATAAAGCAAAATATATCCTTCTATCGTAACATAAAACTGTTTTTTTTATGTGTGTGGCATCAGTCCTTAAAGGAGATGGAAAGTGAGAAGTTACAAGTACAGATCCAGGCATACTTGGATAATGTGTTTGATGTTGGAGCTCTGCTCGAAGATGCAGAGAATAAAGCAGAAGTAATGGAGCATGTAGCGGAACTGCAGGAATGCAATGCCCAGGTCAGAAACACACATGCACTGTACACATAAACAGTTTTGCATGTAATCACCCATGGCACATATACTGTAAAGCATAGCTGAAAGTATTGAAAGTAGGCTGTATTCTTGTGTTACAGCTGAATGCTAGACTACAAGAATATGAAAATGGAGCTGTGGAGAAAATGGTAGAACTGGAGCAACAACTAATGCAGGCCACGAAAGAGTCAGCATTGTTGAAGGTACCACACTAAATTTCCTTCTCATCTTTTCTTTCTCCATGTTCTAGCCCTGGCTGTGTTGCAATTTAGGATTAGGATTGGTTTGCAAACCCATTAGGATTGATTTGTTGTCTGATGTGGTATCAAGAGTTCATTGACACTGTAGTACATCCAAATGCTGCCTTAATATAACACTTTATACCTAAAAGTATGTATTTATTTCCCCATCACATACTTTTTGTTCTTGGAAGTGTGTCTCACTATAAACCTTTATGTGTGTGTGTGTGTGTGGCAGGAGAGCTTGCGAGAGTCCTGCAACCAAGTGAGCACTTTGCAGCATAGAGAACGGGAACGAGAGATTCAGAGAGAGAGAGAAAGAGAGCAGGAGCGTCTGTCTAAACCCTCACAGGTAGAAAGAGATAGAGACAGAGAGAAGGTGAGCGAGAAGGAGTCCAAACTGGAGCTGAAGTTGAAGGAACTAGAGGAGAAGGGTTTAGTCCGGCTGGAACGCACAGCCTCCGGAAGCCTGGACATTGAAGTCATTCCAGTCACCATAGAGAAAATTGTCACTCAAACAGGTACAGTATGAGTACTTGTTCACAAAATCATAATTATATATTTTTCTGTATGTGTTTGAGTAAAATGAACATTTCTTTTTATTCTATAAAGTACTAACCACATTTTTCACAAATTTCAAATAAAATATTGTAATCTAAAGCATTTTTTTTGTGCTGAAAATGACAACTGGACAAAATAACAATGCAGTGTATTCAGACCTTGAATAATGCAAAGAAAACAATTTCATATTCATTAAAAAACAACAACAACAACAACACAATACTAATGTTTTAACTTAGGAAGAGTTCAGAAGTCAATATTTGGTGGAATAACCCTGATTTACAATCACAGCATTCGTGCATC
Organism: Xyrauchen texanus; assembly: GCF_025860055.1. Lineage (NCBI taxonomy): Eukaryota > Metazoa > Chordata > Actinopteri > Cypriniformes > Catostomidae > Xyrauchen > Xyrauchen texanus. Next base: position 21,257,174 of record NC_068283.1, on the reverse strand, counting down.
TTGCCATGCTCTCTACGAGTCTTTCACATTGCTGTTGGGTGACTTTATGCTTTATGTTGTCAGTACTTTATAGAATAAAACCAAAATTTTCATTTTACTCAAACACATACCTATAAATAGTAAATCTGTAGAAACTGATCATTTTGCAGAGGTCTCTTAATTTTTTGCACATTATCTATACAAGCTAGGAAAATGTAGCTTTTTTTGTGCATAATACCTGGTAAAGAAGCACCATTTATGATACAAGTTTTGTCAGATTTTACTGATTTTGATCATATTCTTGACCAACCATTTTTGAGACTTCAGTGTTCCTCCATTCAAGTAGATAGGAGCTTGACTGGAAATAGCCTCCTGAGAGCATTCCAAAGATGGCTGACAGTGGACTGACTTGCTATTATGATATCATGTCAGTGCAACATAAAAACTCTGTTTTTAATATTCACAGTGTCAGTGTCAGCACCAGCTCCTCAAGCCCCACCACCTCCAGCAGGAGCAGCAGCACCACCCCCACCTCCGCCCCTACCTGATGCAACAGCACCCCCACCTCCACCACCACCCCCTCCTCTTCCTGGATCTGCAGCTCCTCCTCCTCCCCCTCCCCCTCCACCTCCTGGTGGAGGCCCACCACCACCCCCACCCCCACCCGGCTGTGGGCCACCGCCCCCTCCCGGAGCTCCTCCTGCCCCTGGGGCTGACACAGGTGATGGGACAAAACTTTTACAATTAAAGAGATTATACAGAGACTTGCAGTAAGCTTGGAGGACCTTGTAGTAATGTTCTCGATTCTTTTACACAGACGCAAAGAGCCGTAAGCCAATACAAACAAAGTTCAGAATGCCTCTGTTGAACTGGCAGGCTTTGAAGCCCAATCAGGTGACAGGAACTGTGTTCAGCGAGCTGGATGATGAGCAGGTGTTAGAGGTAAGAGCAATTTAACACATCCATGCATCCATCCATCCATCCATCCAGGGTTGTTTCTAAGCATAGGCGAACTAGGTGGTCGCCTAGGTGCTGGGGTGGGGCCACTTTTACACTAGTTTAACCAGCTTCATAAGAAAGAACATGCTGGTCAAACAGCTTCACCAGCAAGGTTTTTGCTGGTGAAAAGCATGAATATGTTGGTCCCCCAATTAGACCAGCATTGGAATTGCATGCTGGCTAAGCTGGTCTGTATAGCAGGGTTATCTATCTACGTACCTAACATGCATTCTCTTCTCAGGAGCTGAATATGGACCTGTTTGCGGAGCAGTTTAAGACAAAGGCTCAGGGTCCTCCAGCAAATCTTTCTAAGCTCAAGGTGAAGGTGGCTGAGAAGGCCCCCAGTAAGGTGTCTCTGCTGGAGGCGAACAAAGCCAAGAACCTTGCCATCACCCTCCGCAAGGGAGGCATGAGCCCTAATGACATCTGCACTGCTATTGAGAAGTATGTATATCTCCTGATCGTTGACACATTCAGAGCTGTGCAGCTCAAGTTTAGCTGGTAAACAGCAAGCTAAGCTAATAAAACAATCTGAAGCATTATGGAAATGCATGGTTTTCTCATTTGCTTGTTTTTTTTACAGATATGACCAACAGTCTCTGAGTCTAGACTTTCTGGAGCTGCTGGAACGTTTTCTCCCATCGGATTATGAGATGAAGCTACTCCAGAACTATGAGAAGGAAGGGCGCTCACTAGAGGACTTGAGTGAGGAGGACCGTTTCATGAGTCGCTTTGGCAGAATCCCACGCCTTGCTCAGCGAATCAACACCCTAACCTTCATGGGCAACTTCCCTGAGACTGTAAAACGTCTGCAGCCGGTCAGTTCAAATAATGGTTCAGGTGTTCTACAATCCCACAAAAATGAGTTATAAAACTGTTTATTCAAAAACCATCCATTTGTCCAATTTGTTTCTATAGCAATTGGATGCCATCATTGCAGCATCTGTGTCCCTCAAGTCTTCATCTAAGCTGAAAAAGATGTTAGAGGTGAGTTGCCCAGTCATCTGTCCCTCACATTTGGACTCAAAGGTATTAGTGCTGTGCTCCTTCAATGCAGTTAAAGCTCACTTATCAATCTCCTTCTTCAGATCATCCTGGCTTTTGGGAACTACATGAACAGCAGTAAAAAAGGAGCAGCATATGGATTCCGTCTGCAGAGTCTTGACCTGGTGAGTGTGTTTAAGTAACTAGAAAAAATGTCTGTTTTTTGCTTACATAAATAGTTCACCCAAAAATGAAATTCTGTCTTTACTAACTCAAGCTGTTGTAAACATGTATGACTTTCTTTCTTCCATGGAACAAAAAAGAGATGTTAGGTAGAGTGTTAGACTCACTATTCCCTTTCATTGCATCTTTTTTTCTCTCCATGCAATGAAAGTGAATGGTGTCTTGAGCTAACATTCTGCCTAGTATCTACTTTTGTGTTCAACAGAACAAAGAAAGTAATATAGTTATAAATGGGTAAAGTAAATATTGACAGAATTTACTTTTTTAGGGGAACTGTCCCTTTAAGTGTCATATTTTGTTATGTAGGACTTCATGTGCAACACATTACAGATTACAAGAGAATGTTTAGTGCCTTGGGTAGGTGTTACGAATGCAGGAGAAGGCAGACAGTGGTATTGGATCCAAAAGCAGGTTTTATTAACAAACTTGCAAAATAAACAAACACAAGAACAAAAGAACAGTCCACGATGGGAAAAACTTAACTAAACACAAACGAACACACAGCTGGAAGAATGAACACGAAGGGCAGGAAACAAGGGCAAATGCACCACAAGAAGCCAGACATGAACATTCAACAATCGACAGGGAGTGAACAAAAAGCAGGGCTTAAATACACAGGGAGTGATGACTGGATTAGACACAGGTGAGAACAATGAACCAAAATGGCAGTGCTGATGGCAGGTGGATGGTGGGAAATGTAGTTTTAGACAAGGACAGTGAAACACGGGGCGGACAACAAGGAAAACGTGACATGGAGCGTGAACGGTGACGGGTGAAATGGAAAACACGGAGCAGACAAGGAAACATGACATGAACGTGAATAGTGAGACACAGAACACAGGGTAGACAACAGAGGAACGTGACAGTAGGGTTGCACCAGCTGTGCGTAAGGTCTCAATTAAGTTCACGCTACGGGCTTAGTAACTACTAGTTCCTTTGTAACTAAGTCAGTGCTTAATTTGGTTGCACCACCTGTTCTTAAGGCAAGACTTAACTAGTAGGTCGTAAGCTCTCCGTAAAGTAATGCGTGGTCACATAATATGACGTTTACCTATATTGCTCCAATAAACAGCCTTCATATTTGTACACAGAAGTGTTAAAAAGCAGTCAGTGTCAGTTTTATCTCATTAAGGTTGATGTTCAAACCTTGTTTGCTCACGTAACTGTAACAAATGATATTCCATTAAAATACAATACATAATAAAATAATATTTATTTAATGATATACGCTATTTAGCTTATGTAAATAACAATATTCATTAACTGTATCTAAAATGAATAAGGGACAATAAATAAATGCTAATACAACAGGCTGGAAAAATAGACATTTATTAATATTAATCCATCCATCCATCGTCAACCGCTTATCCTGTGTACAGGGTCGCGGGGGGCTGGAGCCTATCCCAGCTAACATTGGGCGAAAGGCGGGGGACACCCCGGACAGGTCGCCAGTCCATCACAGTATTAATATTAATACCTTATAATATTAATATAAATGTTGAAACTTGGCACCGGGCAGCGTACACAGGAAAGTGCTCCATTTGATCGGTTTCATGCTTAAGAAGTACATTTTTTACATAATGTGTTCTCCCGTAAATGTCAACATCATCATATATGTCGAAAGGACTGAAGCCTGCCAACCAAAACATGAGGTCATTGATGTCATTAAAGGAATAGTTCACCCAAAAAATTATATTTGCTGATAATTTACTCTCAGGCCCTCAGGCCATCCAGTTTCTTTCTTCGTCAAAACAGAATTTAAGATTTTTAGGATTTAATTTCAGGCCTCCTCCTTTAAAAAATGCAAGTGAATGAACAACATTTTTTGATGATCCAAAATGCACATTTAGGGTTCAAGAAAATAAGTCGACAAATGGATTATTTTGAGAAAGAAAACAATACTTGAATACTTTTTAACTACAAATGTTCGCTTACGTACATCTCTGTGAGGTGCGCTCATGAGAGTGATGACGTAAACTCGTTGGTAAGGTCACGCATCACGCGGAGGAGGAGTCGGGAAGGTGAGTAAATGATCAGCCAATTTTCATTTTTGGGTGAACTATTCCTTTAAGGAAGTCTGCTTTTTAATTTAATCCGGTACTCCTGGTCGGAGGCTTCCATAAATATTTCATTTATATGTAGGGTTACGTTCTACCTAAGTTTAATGGTGCAATGCTCAAATATTTAGTAGTTTGTAAATTGTGACTTAGAGCCCATTAATGCCACAACTAGGCTAAGTTGTAACATACGTATAGCTGGTGCAACCGACCCCTGATGAAGCTAACTTTGTATTAGTTATGAAAGAAATGGCTAAACTGGTAAAACATTCTATTCTGAAGTCACATAAGGTATTGGCAGAGGGCTTTGATGTAGACATCATTGGGCTCTTGAGGTTTTTAATAGAAATATGGGTCCTATGGGTTTTGAAAAGAAATAGGGACTGACTCTAAGCTTTGCTTGTTGAGTGATTATTAATGTGTTTTACATAAATACCCTGTTTGGTCTTGCACTTCTAGCACTACGTCTGCATCTATATGCTTACCAGGATATCAATAAGTATATGACATGTTCCTGGTTCAACACCCTTGTTTAACCTGGAACTGCCTTCCTCCCAACCAATCAGATTTTAGGACTGGGTTTAGGGGTTAGAGTAAGGCTTAAGACTGGGGTTGGGACTTCAACAATTCTCTTGAACCAATAATTTCCCTCTCATTTTAAGAATAGTTAATGGAATAGGGTTGGGATTAGGGATAGAGTTAAGAGACCATTTTTTTTTTAAAGGCCAAAATCACTATGACCATATCTACCTCTACATCTGCCTTTTGTGGCCACAGTAGAATTTACAAGTGTCCTCAATCTCTCACTTTCTTGTGTTTTTCAGCTGTTGGATACAAAGTCCACAGACCGCTCCCAGACTTTGCTGCACTTTATTGCGACTATGTTGCAGGAGAAATATCCAGAGCTTACTTCTTTCCACACTGAACTCCACTTTGTAGACAAGGCTGGTCTGGGTATGACATGCATAGAGTATACATTACAATTAACTCCAACTACATACATACTGATGTTAGTAATATATTTATTGTAAAACACAAAAAATAAATATATAGATGAATATGTATAGCTATATAATAAAATATATATACAATAAAGTAAACATAGTTAACAAATATACATTTTCAATTTAGTCTCCTCTTTCTCCTTTCTCACTCCATCGCTCTCTCAGTCTCTTTGGACAGTGTGCTGCAGGATGTGAGATCTCTGGAGAGAGGGATGGAAGGGACCAAGAAGGAATTCCTGGTGCAGAATGACAATCCAGCACTGAAAGAGTTTGTTAAAGCTAACAGTGACATACTAGATTCAATTGTTAAAGATGGCAAGACAGCACAGGTGAGAACACAGGAGTGTGCATTCACACAAATGGGTTAAAACACCAATAAATTTGCATGGCTGGTAATTATTTATTCTAATAGTCTTGCTGTTATTTTCTTTTCTGCAAACAAGGAGGCATACATTTCTGTAGTGGAGTACTTTGGAGAAAACTCCAAAACAACACAGCCTTCCATGTTCTTTCCACTCTTTGTCAGGTTCATCAAAGCTTATAAGGTGAAAGATATAGTAACATTTACATACAGTACACCTCTACACTGCTTATTCATATCAAGATGTACACATTTTGGTACATGCTTATTGAAATTGTTTGAAGTATAAGAATAGAACATTAAAGGATTATTTTACCCCAAAAGGACAATTCTAACATAATTTACTCACCCTCATGCCATCCCAGATGTGTATGACTTTCTGTCTTCTTCAGAACACAAATGAAGATTTTTAGAAGAATATTTCAGCTCTGTAGGTCAATACAATGCAAGTGACTGGATGCCAAATTTCTGAAGCTCCAAAAATACATAAAAGCAGCATAAAAGTAAACTGTCAGAATTCATTAATATTTTCTGAAGCAAATCGCTAGGTTTGTGTAAGAAATGGATCATTATTTATAACTTTTTTACAAATAATTCACGAGGGCCGAGGTCAAGCACGTTGGCAAGTTAACACGAGAAGTGACATGTGAAATATGGAAAAAATTGAAGTGCAGTGTTGTTTACAACAGAGGAACATAGAGAGTCATACATAAATGCCTCATTCGGCTGGTTTGAATATGTCAGCTGCAGTGCCATCTTGGAATGGTGAACAAAGAGAACAGTTTGAATGCAAGTGAGTGAACGAATGAAGGAGATGCCTCAGACCGACCTCCTGGCTCAGACTGCTGCGTAAACTGCTTTTGTGGAAACAGTAGTGTGGTCTATAGAAACGGCTATAATAAGGTATCTACAGATGAGAGGCAGTTTGAACTCCCCCTACTCAACGTACAAACCTCAAGCTGGCCGGGGTGAACATTTTTATTAAATATAAATTTTTATATATTGATCTATTTCTTACACACACCAAGCGTTTCACTTCAGAGGACATTAATAAAACCACTGGAATACTATGGATTATTTTTATGAAGACTATATGTACCTTTTGAAGCTTAAAAAGCATTTTATGGACCTTCAGAGCTGAAATATTCTTCTAAAAATCTTAATTTGTGTTCTGCTGAAGAAAGACAATCGTACACACCTTGTATGGCATGAGGGTGAGTAAATTATGAGAGAATTATAATTTTTGGGTGAAATGTTCCTTTAAATTGGCATGTTAAAGAAACTGAGTTCTATACAAAGAGCAATGATAATGAGAGATATACTGTTTGATTATTAATTACTGTGATGATCTATATTTGTCTGTCACACAACAGCAAGCAGAACATGATAATGAACTGAGGAAGAAACAGGAGAGTGCAGCAGAAGAAAAGACAGCCCCCTCGCCAAAGAAGAAAGATAGCTCTCCTCAAAAGGTGAGAAAAATCACTGAAATGTATTTTTATTTGTCCTGCATGACTATATAAATTACATTATGAATGGAACAGCACAACTGAAGTGAAACCTCTGAAATTCTTTGCTTTTCTCTGGTCAGGGACCAATGATGCCCAAAATGCCTCAGATGGACATGATCGCAGAACTGAAGAAGAGACAAGTGAAGCCCCAAGTCACAGACGGAGCCATTGATGGCATCATTACAGGTAAAGTCCCTTAAATGTGGTATTGGTTGCCAAGATGATAATTATTAAAGCGCAAAATAGGTAAAAAGCATATTCATGTTATTCTAAACTAGATTGCAGCTACTTGTTAAAGTTTAAACTGACAAGGTAGATTTTCCACCTATTTAATGTTTATCCAGATAATTTTTACCCAAAAATATTATGCAAATGATGCATTAGGCTGTTCCGTTGTTGAATTCAAGACAACATTAAATGCTGGAGTTTTTTTACGACCTACTAGTCAATTGAGTCATATTGTATTCCTGAAATCAGATCAAAGACAACATGTACTATAATTTTCTGTTAGTGCCAGGAAATCATTCAGGCTTCATAAAAAAAATTATATAAAAAAAAGAATCTGAATGATATAACCCTTAACTTGTGCATGTGTATGTGTGTTGTCAGATTTGAGAAATTCACCTTACAGAAGAGCTGATGGACGGAGATCAGCTCCACGACAAGACAACTGAGTTGTCCAGTCCACTGCACAGCCCTGTACATACATACATACAGTACATTCAGAAAGTATTCAGACCTTTGTTTCATCTACCTGTGGCAAATTAAATTGATTGGACATGATTTGGAAATGCACACACCTGCCTATATAAGGTCTCACAGCTGAAAATGCATATCAGAGTAAAAACAAAGCCATGAGGTCAAAGGAACTGCCTGCAGAGCTCAGAGACAGGATTGTGTTGAGGCACAGATCTGGGGAATGCTACAAAATATTTAGGCGGCATTGAAGGTTCCCAAGAGCACAAAGGCCTCCATAATTCTTAAATGGAAGAAGCATGGAACAACAATGACTCTTTTTAGAGCTGGCCACCCGGCCAAACTGAGTAATCGGTGGAGAAGGGCCTTGGTAAGAGAGGTGACTACCCGATGACCACTCTGGTTGAGATCATGTGTGGAGATGGGAGAAACTTGCAGAAGGACAACCAGCACTGCAACACTCCACCAATCTGGACTTTACGGCAGAGTGGCCAGATGGAAGCCTCTCCTCAATGCAAGACACATGAAAGCTCACTTGGAATTAGCAAAAAAGCACCTTAAGGACTCTCAGACTGTAAGAAACAAGATTCTCTGGTCTGATGAAATGAAGATTTTAACTGTTTGGTCTCAATTCCAAATGTCATGTCTGGAAGAAACCAGGCACAGCTCATCATCTGTGCAATACCATCCCAACGGTGAAGCATGGTGGTGGTAGCATCATGCTGTGGGGATGTTTTTCAGCAGCAGGGACTGGGGGACTGGCCAAGGTTGAAGGTAAGCTGAACGCAGCAAAATACAGAAATATCCTTAATGAAAACCTGGTCCAGAGTGCTCAGGACCTCAGACTGGGCCAAAGTTTCACCTTCCAAAAGGACAATGACCTTAAGCACACAGCCAAGACAACACAAGAGTGGCTTAGAGACACTCTTTGGTCCTTGAGTAGCCCAGCCAGAGCCAGGACTTGAACCCAATCGAACATCTCTGGAGAGACCTGAAAATGGCTGTCCACCAACGGTCCCAATCCAACCTGACAGAGCTTGAGAGGATCTGCAGAGAAGAATGGCAGAAAATCTCCAAATCAAGGTGTGGAAAGCTTGTCGCATAATGCCCAAAAATACTTGAGGCTGTAATCGCTGTCAAAGGTGCTTCAATCAAGTACTGAGTTAAGGGTCTGAATACTTCAGTCAATGTGATATTTCAGTTTTTTATTTTTAATAAATTGGCAAAGTTATCAATAATCTGGTTTTTGCTTTGTTATTATGGGGTAAGGAGTGTATAGATTGATGTGAAAAATAAATAAATAATTTAAAGCATTTCAGCATAAGGCTGCAACATAACAAAATGTGAAAAATAAAGTAAGGGGTCTGAATATTTTCTGAATGCACTGTATATCCTCTTTACTCTTTATATATTATACATAAAGAAAAACTCAATGCACAGCACCAGCAAACTCATTTACACATACATACAACCACATTGACAGATATGCAACAGCAGGTGCACAAACACAAAAGAGTCACACTAACAAACACCCATCACACATGCTTACATATGCTTAAATGTGTTTAACCTTTGGACAGTCTGTTAAAACCATCCTGTGGAAATTGTACATAAGGCATACCATTTTTTACCATCACATTAGATTATAAATATGCAAACAACTCTATTGGATTCCATGAACCTCAATTACTATTACTTTGTTTTTGCTGTGTGTTTATATTGCTAATGAAATTGTTAAAATATAATAGTAAATTAGTTTCTTTCTTTCTTTGTGTTTTAATGATAAAAAAGTATGAAAATTGTACAGAAATGACACGTTTTTGATATATTTTGTGCCCTGAAACTAAAGATGACACCATGGAACTTGTGTTGTAGAAGAGAGCTGTACTTTATTAGACACACAACCACAGCAAGTATGTACAAAAGGTCTCAGCTCTCAATGTTTTCTCACAGGAAAAAAATTATAATAATAAAGTCACATTTCTCACAAAGTTATCATGGCATTCACGCTGATAAATAAATTTATTTTTCTTCTGTTTCTATAGGTGTTTATATTTCTATGTCTTATTTGTATATAGAGCTATTCTCAGTTGGTATATTACTCTACTCTAGAGATGGGAGGGTCACAGCATGGGTAAAAGGGCTCGCACCATTACTGGTGTGTTGATGGTTAGAGCGGAGTTCTATCTGCTCAGTAATACACACTCAGAGCTTGCCAATCAAGTCTGGTTACCACACCACAAATTACAGTAAGACTGGACATGCCTGAGCCACAAAGATATCAGACATATAAAAGCCACTTTTTCCTACTTAAACTCTACAGCTGTGAACGTCTTAAATCAGTGCATTTGACCACAATATCTTTCCGTTGACTCTTAAAAAACATGTATATAACTTTGTTTTTAAAATCATCTGCACCGTGCAATAGTTTTTAGAATGTACATGCATTGCTATAATTGTTTTTTAGTATTTTTAACATTTTAATATATACCTTATAACTCCATCTTTTAAATAAATAAAAAAAATTCTGGACATAATTTTTTGTAGGACTCTAATAATAACGGCTTATATTTACATGTTAAAGTCTTATAATTTATGTTTTTATTTTCTCTTGTATTGTTTATATAGCCTATATTTGTTTTTTAGTTCTATGATGCCAAAATTCACACCCACAAATTCATGTATAAAAATCTCACATAAGGGACTAAAGAGCTCTGGTAAAATACATAATACGTTAAACAGTTTTTCTAGAAATTAACGAAAAATGTGCTTTCTTCAAAGGACTCTCAGTGTGCCGCTTCTTTGCCTTATAAACCAGACATAACTAGCCAATAGCAGAAACAGCCAGCTCCTCTTCGTATTTATTTGTCTTTTTGGTAAAACTCAGAAGTCCCAAAACCCGCAACTCAAAATTAGCATTTCTGAGTGTAAAATAAACATTAAAGGTGCGATTTGATTTACCAAGGCATTTGTGCATTGCCTCAATTTGAACGAGTACTTGTTTGTCAGTAGTGTCTTCATGAAGAACTAACGTTAGCAATGCAGCAGCGGTATTACTCGCTTCCACTAGAGGGCAGCCGAGGGACGTGCCTTCAAACTGCCAACATTTTCATTACCTTCAGAGACTTCTCTATTCCCACCAAAACAACAAATGAACAACAGCATGTAAATTACATTCTGTGGTCACAGTAGAGATTTAGAGCTTCATAAACACTAGCACAGGATCATAAATAACCTGATTTCACATAAATTCACCCAGTTACCTCGAATATCAGAATCATTTGACTGGATAGAGGCCTTTTTTGGGTTAACCCAACACTTTACACTCAAAGTAAAACAACTCATAAAAAATTATAAATAACAAAACTATTAATCTGTTCTTGGTTAAGATGCTGCTATAAATTACAAATCAACTGGGCTGTACAGATTAATATTTTCAACTCAATATACAAAACACTTAAATAAAAAGAATTTTCTAGTATGCTATACATATTACAAAAACGAAAATATGCAATATATAAAGAAATCTCAATATATATAAAATCGTCAAAAAAAATAAATTAAAATTAAATAAAAAAATACAAATGCAAAAATTGCATCATACATTTTTGACCATCCATGTTGAGTGAAAAATACAGTTTATGCCTAACATTAATGAGCTGATATCTTACCATTCTGTTCTGAGAGCAAGATCCTTCTTAACAATTTTTTATTTTAACACCTTCCTACTCACCCACACAGCCTCAGAAGAGTCAATGATTTTAAACACATCTCTTCTTAGCTCTTATTTACTTTACTTCGAGGATGCAGTGTACCTTGACAGGAGGTGCTGTATTTTCTTAGTTTCTCCATACGAGCATCAAAACCAATTCTGATTTCTGAGAAACCTTAGCCATGATGGTAACGGTTTGATCATTTATACTGTATGAATTGCTAAATTTGTCTCATTTGTTATTTTTACAACAGTGGTTTTGGGTTCTTAAATAAGCAATAGAGCTGTAAATATAAAGCTGGCTGGAAACTTTACAGTTGTCCAGTGTATTTGAGCCTTGTATTTTTAGGGAATTAGCAATAGTGTATGGGTGCTTTGTATTCATCACAAAGTCTACAACACAGAAGCAACCCCAAGCCATAAACATCAAACAAAGTTGTGTAACCAAATCCACATTTTAAAAACAATGAATGAGTGTACAGAGTTTTAAACGAGTAACACAGTCATGCTTCATATGAAAGCATTGCCTTTCTCTTTCACTAAGATACGGTAACACATTCAAACAACACCATAGTCAAGCAATGACATTAAGACTTGGTGCCTTAAATTAAGAAGATTTCATGCGTGTAACAGCTGAAGCTCGACCTTTCTACATCCAGCTAGGCCACCCACGTAAATCATTGAGCATTCCTGGCATGAATTTCTGGCCGATTTGTCCCAAAGACACAGAGTTACACATCTAATCTCTCCTCTGGCCATATACTCTCAACATCGACCCAGTGCTTAAGCCATTATTTTAAACCCTGCACCATGAGCAATCAATTTCATGCATTTGTTTTGTCAAAGCTGGAAAAATCTACCCTCTCTCCCTATTCATCTTATTCTGTTCCGATCTCTCACACCTTTTCAAATTTAAATTCTCTGGGCGTATAAGAAAATAGTCAGGTTGTGGCACTGACAGATCCAAAACATAGGAATACCACTGTGAGAAAAAAATTACTGTGTGTGTGGTTGTTTATATATGTCATAGGGGCTTGAATGAGAAAAGAAGAAGAGTGGGCCTAAACAGAGCCTCATTGTCAACAAACTCTATCCTACAGATATTCTCAGTATCATGACTGTGCTGATGTGCAGAGGGAAAACGCATAAACTTTATGAATCTTCTTTTTCTTTTTCTTTTTTTTTTGTCAAATCAGGTTTCTCAGACTATGATTTTGTCCTGTGTCATATGGGTTTGGCTAAACTTTGCACAGATTCAGGGACAACAGAGCATGCAATTTGCATTTACTTAAAAAAAAAAGGGTTGGCATACTTACTATATTTTCCTTTGTAGTGTGGAGAACAATGAAACAACATGTGCATATGTGCTTGTAACTGTTGCCATATTCATCTATTCATATTCATCTGGTCACTAGTTTTTATACAAGTATTCTTTTGTCACTTCCAGACTTCTAAACTAGCCACCATTGGTCAGACAGCTTTATCAGAAAAAACATGCTAAACTGCATGGCTATGCTTGTCCACCAGCTACACCAGCACCAAACCAGCATAAACCAGCTTGGACCAGTGTGAAGATTCATGCTTGTTTAAGCTAAATTATTAGCCACATTTGGATCCACATTATGGGTAATCACAAGTACCTAATTATGCAGTTCAAAATAACAGAGGTTGAACTTTTGTTGCCTACTGGAAATTATTCTAAATCTGAGAATCTGTAGTTTTGATAGCACTGTATGCGGCTCATTAGTTGAGAGGATGAGTTGGAATGTTCTACTGCACAGATGTCTTCCACTCAGTGGATCACTTCCATTGGCTCTGTCATCATGCCTTTATATCCCCTTCATGGTGAACCTAACCATCTGTTTGTGCATTTTAAATCTGACTTAATTTCCTCAATCAGAGAGTCCCAGAGTTTGTGTTTGTACAGTTTGTGCAGAAATGTTCATGATTGTCAGATCATTGTACTTTTTCATTCAAACACATTATCAGGATCTTGGAATCCTCTCTATTCTGAAAAACCTGCTGCGCTTTTTGAATGACCTACCTGCAACTAGAAAGTAGCCTAAATATCTATAAAAAGCCTTTAGGAAAACTGTGACTCTTAAGAACTTAAGAGCAATAGCCTCAATACCAACCCATAATATGCTCAGGTAATTAAGAAGTAAGAAGCCGTCCACTTTCCCACAATTCCTCTGTTGCCATGACAACTTATAAGGTATGATATGTTATAATGGTAGTATGAAGACCTATTTGAGAGTTAATGATAACAAGAATGGATTCTTAGGCAGTGTATGTGTATTGAGCAACTTAATAACTCAATAACCTGTATCCACATGTGATTTTGCTGTTCAAAAATGTTACTGTAATATTAGCACCAATTTCAGTTAGGCTCCTTAAGTAGTACAACTGTTATCCAGAACACCTACACCAGAACAAGTGATACTGCTTTCCATTAAGGTTTTTTAAACATTCTATTTGTTGATATAGATATATGAGCAATAAAAACTCTGAACAAACACCGACTACTACAGTACTCACTTCTCGATTATTGCAACTCTACTTGGTTTAATATAGTCTTACCGTCTTGATTTTACTCTTGATGGACATCTACTGATCTCCAACATGTGAGATTTGGCAAAAAATTAGGGTTTAGGAAAAGAGTCCTTCCCCAGGCCTCCTGTGGGTGTTGTGATACTGGCTGTATGGTGGAGCTGGAAACAAGCTGGTGGTGAGTGTCCAAGCCCATCTGTTGGCTCTCTGTTTGAGGATCTGCCTGATCTGCAGGGTGGGTAAGGTTAAAAGTGTAGATCTGCTCACAAACCGAAGAAAATTAAACCTCGGATGCAGAATGGTAAATAAGATTGTTTACTGCCTTCGTGCACTACGTCACAGTTATCCATATGGCATCTTGGAGAGGATGTCCAGGTGTTGAGTGAACAAAATGCTACAAAAACTAAATCTATTTTTTTTTCTTTTGACCAAGTGTTTAAATGAAATGTTCTTTCTCTTATTTTCTTCTCTCTTGAAGTTATCCTCTTAGTACTTGTTCTCCCTGCATCCTTTAAATACGTAGCATTTTCAACCATGTCTTCTTTTCTCTCCTTACTCACTGGGGATCACTGGCTTGGGTTCAGTCTTGTTCTGCTCCTTTTCAAACTCCAGGCTGCGGATAGTGGATGGTTTCAGGGCTAGTGAGGATAGACTGAGGGAGGTGAGAGCAGATGGAGAGGAAGAGGAAGTGGGTGAGGTGGGGAGCTGGGGGAGCGGCCATTGGAGATGTGGAGAGGAAGGGTGGCAGAATTGATGCTCTGCTCTCGTAGTAAACGATGGTGTCTGAAGGTGGAGGAGAGGAGCAGGGCCTCGGCCGAGAGGCTGGATGCAGAGAGGCTAGCAAGCAGTGCTTTGGCCTGGTTGGAGGAAGCAGTCAGGGAGGAAAGTGCATCCTCCTGTGGGTACTTGCGCAGCCTGGAGGGCAGTTGGCCGGAGAAGCTGGCGGCTCTGGTGCTTGCGAGGAGTGACTCGGTTGCTCTGGCTCTGCTGATGTTCAGACTCAGAGCCTGCAGGCCAGATGGTAAGGATTGGGGGAAACATTTTGGGGAAAAAGGACAGGAGAGTGGGCAGAAAAGAAAAAGAATAAAGACATTGAAATTTATGGAGGTGTTTAAGGTTTTGCTTGTCTTTGTTGTCTATGGTTTGTCTTCCCACACTTACTCTCAAAAACATAGACCTAAGGAATGAATGACACTCCAGTGAATACTGGTGACTGGATGAGGTTAGAGGCTATTTAATTCCCTTAACGTATAAAGGACCAGAGTAGGGGGGACAAGGGGAACCAGTAAACTATTGTGGGCTTTAGTCAGGAGATACTGATGAAGATGTGGTGAAGACGGAGGAGGAGGTGGACAAGCCTTGGTCAGGTCAGGTCGGTTCGGGTTGCTCACTGCTGCTCACTGGGTCGTGGGTCAGACGTGAATGGTTGCCACGGAGACACAGGGGGACAGAGAGGTGAGCGCATCGGGCCGACCAACAATGGCAGGTAACACGCAGGCAGGTAATGGTGAAGAAGAGGAAGAGGAAATGCAAAAGGAAGGGTAGGAGGGGGAGAAAGGGTTGGAAGGATGAAGACAGGAGACAAACACAGGACAACGTTATTCAGGTTAGGATCATTCATGTGTGATGAATGATAGCCAGGTACAGAACTCTATAGCTGTGTTACAAAACCATGTGAGTTGCCTCGCTGTCTACTGCCTACACAGACAGCTGCCTTATAAGGGGCTTGGCACAGTGAAAGCATATTTGCATCTGTCTGTGATGCTTTCCCATTGTTTTTCTATGCAAATATGCACTAGACGGAAGTCTTTGTCAGCGATGTCTCGCTGTTCTTTCATCATCTCGCGCAGGAGAGCCATATTGTTTTAGACGCAATGTCAGGTTAAAAATACCAGCAACTTTTAAAAGCATTCACACTTGCATTCTGATATATTTGTTGCACTGCACCTAACTTTGCAAGGTCTGAATGGACCCTAAGGCAGCATCCGAACCATCATGGAACCTAATCAATAAGTGACTAATCTGGAAAACTATAGTCAGGCAACCACTCTATTCAACACAATTGATTTCACAATTGATTTAAAATGTTTAGCCTACATATTAAAAGTAGGCTAAACAGTACACAAATATTAGGTAAAATAGTATTTCTTTTTACCCTAAACTATTTGTATCTATACTTATCATTACTTAATGTAATATAAGTCTCTCACTCTCAAATCTTGGATTTATTTTTCATGTCGGAATGCATTCTGGGATTGCCTTCTACACAAAGGATACATTTATTTAATTTTGGCTAAAAGCGTTATTCACTTACCTACCTTCAGCTATTAGGAGTGTGCAATTGATGCTTTAATATGCTGCCTACTTAGGTAGCTCACAAGGTTTTGGAACAGAGCATATGTGTGGATTTCACCGCTTGAGGGCAAATCCACCTTACATCAGAGACAAACATTACATTTTTAACACTTGCAATGCTACAGTATATGCAAGAGGACTGTGGCGCCAACAACTGACCATTCACCAAGAGCTTGGCAAGGATAATGAATGTAAGCATATACACATCTCTATTTCCCTCAGTCACTCACAAACACTTTTTCGGTCTTTCCATATGACAGGACATAAGAACAACAGTTCAAACAAGTATTCCTCAGAGATCCAATCAAACTCTACTCTTTTTTGAGAGAGTTAGATGGACAGCACAGAGAGAAAGGGTGAACTGAGAGAGATAAGTTGAAGAGAGAGCCCATAGAGCCAGGTCTTTCCACTTGAAGTGCCAATTATTCCACCCTGATAGAGCAGAAAAAGACTCTCCATCTCTCTCGCCCATATCTCTCTTTCCTTTAACCTTCTCCCTCTCTTTTATATCACTTACTCTTTTCCAAACCCACAGGCCTATGGCCTTTTCACCCAGCGTTGTCAAAAAGCCACTGGAGAAAATAAAATGACTACTGCTTTTGTACAGTCAAAAGGAAACTCTTTCTCATTGGGTCATCTCACATTTATGTTTTTTGCATTTTTGTAATTTATAAAGTTGCCCATTTAAACAGATGTCACAAACCAATGTAACTGAGTATAACAAAGCAGTTCATAGAGGTTCTGCTCTGATCTGAGTTAGCCTATATGTGAAATAAACATTAACATCTTCTTATTTATGTACCAAATGGGAGAGAGAAGATCCAAAACAACACTTAGCAACAGTAGAAATAAAGGATCTGTCTTGGCGAGAGCTGAGGGTCTAAATAAAAGTGATCTGGGTCTCTATCAAATGTGTATCCTAAATGTCAAGAATCCACAGTTTTCCTGAGTAACCACTGGGCGCCAGTGGTGGGTAGTAATGCACTACATTTACTCTAATACATTTACTTGAGTAACTTTTTGAAAAAAGATTTACTTTTAGAGTAGGTTTAAAAGTGGGTATGTTTTACTCTCACTCAAGTCAATTTCTAATGAAATTTTTAAACTTTTACTTCTTTACAATGGTGGTGTTACTGTCATGAACTTACTGGGTTTAATTTTAGTTAATGTGTAATTTATTGAGAGATTACTGAATGGGACTTTTACGAGAGCGGAAGTTCACACAGCTGCACGTGCTGATACAGACTGTCACTCAATCACTGCAGCAGTATCAAACTCTTCAAAGTGAAACATTTTCTTCGCTCTGCACAGTGAAAAAAATAATAGATTCATCATGCAATGCCTTCAATTAACACCAAGACAAGCAGATATTTCACGATTAAAATCTCATCTTCAATATAAGGCAGCATGTCGAGGTAAGTTTTGTCTCTAATGCTAACATGGGCTTTTCTGTGTAATGTGATGGTCATTTTCAGGGTGATAATGTAACTGAGCTTTTATGACATCAGTTTTTAAGTGTACATTTTTAAATCAGTGCAGGAATATATCAGTGCACATTGTCTCGCATATCATGATCAGTTTTATGCATTTAATGGAAACTATTGCAGATACTTCAGGTGGATTAACTGTATAAATCCATGTAAACATCCAAGTTAAGTGTAAATTCCTTTTGCTCTGCTGTTTGCATGATTGACAACTGGAGCGCAAACAGACAGCATTTCTGCGCATGCACAGCGAGGGACTCACATGAGAGATGTGCGGGCGAGATGTGTTTGTATGGTGAAGAGAGTGGCTGTGTCCGAAATCGTTCACTCATTTACTATTTCCTATATAGAGATTGACAGTAAGTGCACTACATCTCAACAGTACGTGAACGAAATGAGTGAGTGAATTCGGACGCTGACGAATACATCGAGTGTCAGAGCTCTGGGGCTGTCGCAGAAACAACGTCACTTTTAAATATGCACTTTTAAAATACTTGGGCCTTACTTGTTATTCTTAATAAGTAATATATTAATACAATAAATCTTCATTATATTTGTCATTTTTAATATATAATGTATGTTAATATAAAAAGTAAAGTAAAGAGTACATTCTAAAATGTATCTGTATGTTTTGCCTCTCTATATGTTATTATGTTATTTTAATCAAGAAATTATTTGTCAAAAAGTAATGTAATACATTCAGCATGAAATAAAATATTGCAGGAGTGAAGGAAGCAGTAAACACCCAGCTGGTACGTCTTCCCCATGGTAGATTGTGGGCAATTAACCATTGTTGAGTGTACATCAAATATACACTCAAAATTAGAGTGCATTGTGGGTAAGAATGAGTGAACAAAACTAGGGATTGATTGGCTCACTCAGAATTCAGACCCTCCTACAAAATGGCAGACATTCAAAATAGTGCACTATATAGTGGATAGGGGGGCGGTTTCAGACGTAGTGAGTGTTCCATGACTGGGGTTTATGCCCAACGCAAGCTGCGTATGATGCATTTAGAGAGTGGCGGTACTGCTGTACAGAACCAACTACCTAAATTCTTTCGACACTTAAAACTGTAACTAAACTCAAAAATAAGAATCCACGCAGGACTTTAAAAGCTATGAAATAGCAAAAGTAGGCATTAATAAAGCATGATCTAGCTTTGGTTTATATTTCCGCATTATATATACAATGGGACTTTTCACGGTAATAACTAGAACTGTTTCCAAACCTCTCTTCTTATTGACAAATTCACCCAGATCTGACAAGAGCCCTTAAAGGGATAGTTCACCCAAACATTTTAATTCTCATTATTTACTCACTCTCATGCCAGCCCAGATGTGTATGACTTTCTTTCATCTGCTGAACTCAAATGAAGATTTTTAGAAGAATTTCTCAGCTCTGTAAGTCCATACAATGCAAGTGAATGGGTGGCAACATTTTAAAGCTAAACAAATCACATAAATCAGCATAAAAGTAATCCATAAGACTCCAGTGGTTAAATAAGTATCTTCAGAAGTGATTTGATAGGTGTGGATGTGAAACAGAGAAACAGATTACCTTCACATTATTCTTGTGTTTTTATTGATTCACATTCTTCTCCGGATATCTCCCCCTGCTGGGCAGGGAGAAGGAGGTCTAGCAAAACGTTTTTGATCTGTTTCTCACTCACACCTATCACTTCTGAAGACATGGATTCAACAATTCAATTTAACGTGTAAGTAACGAGTTACTCACTACTTGAGTACACTACTTGAGTACTCTTTTAACTTGATACTTTCTTACTCTTACTCAAGTAATTATTTATGTTAGTACTTTTACTTAAGTAGAAGTTACTAACTAATAATATATAAGTACTAACAGTAATACTTTTTTTAAGTAATTGTACTTTTACTTGAGTACAGCTTTTGGCTACTATGCCAACCTCTGCTGGGTGCCGCCATTATGATTGTAATTGACTGTTTTCTGTTTCTGGTTTCGAGTCGCAATGAAAAATCAACCAGATGGAGAACAACAACCATTTAAGTGTTAATTTGGAGTAAATATGAATTTCAGGCTCAAATTTCGCTGTTGTTGGCTGTCATAACTCAAACTAACCTCAGACCATCTCTTCATGTCACCTACACACTCAGTTGAGGCACTGTCAATAAAAACGGTCATCTCGACTCTGTGAATTATCGGTACTATACAGCCATGTGTTTTTTGACAATTTTTACAAATGTAATACTTTAAACATAACATTACCTGCTAAGAATATAAGCTGATGCGAGTGAAAACACTGGAGACCAGAAATTGAAAACATTTAGGAAAAAGGTGGATAGGTCACCAAAAGTGGAGTTGAATAAACAGATTATACAGAATAAACTAAACATAAACTCAACATATAATGTACATGATAAAAGACAGAGGTTCTATTTCATTTGTATTCTTATTTTTCACAGAGAGTGTTGAAAGAACCAGTGCAGTACACATTAAGCATATGGCCCTCTCTTAATCTAATTTAGATTGTCAACTATTCACATTTAATTTGTACACAGTTCAGAATCAGTCAGATTAATTAAACGAAGTGCAAGTGAAGATAAGGAGAGAGAGAGAGAATGCGGTGAAATGGAGAGAGTCAGACGACATAGATTATCTAAAGTCTTGATCTAAAGGAGACGATGTGTTGATTTATTTTCTATGTGGGCAGCCAGGGAGAGCACTCTATTGTAAGATAAAGACATTTAAGAGAGAAAGCTTGAGGAGAAATTAAATATAAAACATAAGACCAAGAGGGGCAGTGAAAAGCACAGAAAGTAGAAACAAAACATAAATAAAATAAGAGACTGAGCGAAAAGTGACTAGATTAAGATTTAGACTAGACTAAGATCAAGATGAAGGCTAGATCAAGACCAAGGCTTGATTGAGACAAAAATATGACCAAGAATAAGGCCAAGACTAAGACCAGAATAAGACTAACACTATCACCACAACTAAGGCTAGACTAAGACCAAGATCAGACTAAGACTAGATCAAGACTAAGGCTAGACTTTAACTAGATCAAAGCCAGTAAAACCAAGACAAAGATGAAAACTAGATTAAGACTAAGGCTAGACTAAGACCAAGATCAGACTAAGACTAGATCAAGACTAAGGCTAGACTTTAACTAGATCAAAGCAAGTAAAACCAAGACAAAGATGAAAACTAGATTAAGACCAAGGCTAGACTAAGACCAAGATCAGACTAAGACTAGATCAAGACTAAGGCTAGACTTTAACTAGATCAAATCCAGTAAAACCAAGACAAAGATGAAAACTAGATTAAGACTAAGGCTAGACTAAGACCAAGATGAAAGAAAGACCAAGACCAGAAAAAGACCAGTCCAAGACCAGACTGATAGAAGATCCTATGTTTGCTTTCTGCCTTCATCCTTCCATCCCTTGCGACTATGCGATTAATGAGTATGTTTTAGAGTGTTTGTATCCATTTGCTGCTATCAGAGTTAAGAGAAAAAGAATGCATAAGCTGTCCACTTCAAAGGGAATAATTAGTGGTTGCACTGACAAGACTAAGCTCTAATCATATCCATTTTAGCAGGAGTGCCTATAACAGCAGATATGCTCTCCTGTAATTATAGCTGCAATGAACTCTCTGATCTCTTTTTCTCTTGCCAATATCAACCTCACTTTTTCTTCCCCATAAAAGACATTCTTGTCTAATATTCATGGCCTGTTGAACAGGGGCCAGATTTATTAAACACAGATTGAAGAGATTTACAGAGCATCAGCATATCTATCTTCATTTAACCTACAGCACTGAGGCCCTCAGCAGTCCATGTATGTGCAGCTTTTTTTTTCTGTAATCTATCTTTTAAACCTTCCTGTTTTCCGCTCAAATTTTCCTAGTCCATGTCTTTACATTGTTACTCTCCCACCTTCTCCTGAGACCCTTCCATCTCTGGATTCTTTCTTCTGTTAGGGAGTTTAAAGTGCACTTTATAGTCTCAAATGTTCTGCGATTGGCACACCAAAAGCTTTTTCAAAGCACCACTCCCATCACTGTTATAAGTTCTCTTCTGGCCTCACTTCGCTTGTGACCTACATTCCCGCACCTCTCCTATGAGAGAGCACTTTGTAGTAGTCTGAACTGTGGGATGTTATTGAAATGCCCTTAGACAGACATTTTGAATCGGTTACATTTTATATATGGATAACTCTAGACTTGGAAGACCAAGACAAAAATTAGACTAGACTAACATTTATCTATGTTAAAAATAAGACCAAGACTGAGGCTAGACTAAGACTAGACTGGGAAGAGACCACAACTAAGACTAGACCAAGTCCAAGACTAAGTCCAAGATGAAGGCTAGACCAAGACTGTGACCAAGATGGAAACAGAGAAAGGTCTATTCACACTGAGACTGTAAAAAATAAAGACAAAAAACTATTAAACCCTTGTACAGTAGGCGGTGCTTTTTCTGTCGTACCATAGACTGTAAAAAAGGATGGACGACGCACCTTCACTCTTTTCCATTGGTGAGAACTGAAGCCGCCAGTGTCCTGATATGGCGCTGACATCTTGGGACTTGAGTCTGCGCAGTTGCGATTTCAAGACCAGACCTGCGCAGCAGTGAGCAGGAAATAAAGCCGCGAAATCAATCGCAAGCACACGCCCCTGCACTTTTGACGGTGTATAATTACTTGTATAATTAATCTATAATTAATTATAGAAATTTAGATATTACATTTAAAGCGCCAATCTCCTCAGTCCTCCGAAGATCCTGAAAAAAATTCAGTTGGTGCTTCAGTGACTACTTCGCTCAGAGAACCTGTCAATCGCAGCTGTCAATCATGATGTCACAGCACAGTTTTTATAGCATCAAATAACTAACTAAAAACAAACTTATTTTGAAAACAAACACTTGAAATTACATCAACGTGATAGAAACTACAGTAAATGACAGAAATTATCTTTGGAAAAAAGATATGTGAAGTGTAATGTAATTGTTTAGTTGGTCTCACGTCCCGCTGAATAACATGGGGAGGCGGGGTTTATGACCTATACTAGGACCAGTCACCGGGGGGCGATTGAGAGGTTTTGGCTTCACTTTTGAGGGCTAGTACAGTTGTGTTGTAGAAATATTAATACTAGTTTCCTGCCTGGACCATTCATCATTCAGCAGTCAATGCTAGAGATTAATATATTGAACATTGTTAAGCATGTATTTACCTAATTTGGCATAACTGGCATGTTTCATTATGTTATTACCATGTTTTGATGCGATTTGAGTAATATATAATATTTTTTTTTCATACGCGTGAGATGAGTAAAGAGAGCTGTTGCCTAACATCCTGTGTCTTTATATTTGCACATCTATTTTGCCATGAGCATATTCCAAATGGATTCCAGAACCCAACTTCTCTTTTAATAATGCCTGGTTTAATGCCTGGATAATATAACACAAGGTGTTATAAATACACATGGATGTACATTAAGAATAACAGATATTGTATAAAATATGATACATAATATATATATATATATATGAGCAATGTTACATTAATACTTTGAAATATTATTATGTAAGTCTTTACTTATTTTTACTATGAGCTTAGTCCAAACTAATTTCTGAACTTCGCTAACAAGCACAATAATATACATAATAAATATTGCACATTAAAGCAAAAGACCAGGTACATATTAGCATTTGATGTAACTGCACATTACATAAATATTCTCAAAAGTAAGAATGTGTTTACAGCTTCTATATATTATTTATTTACTGTATATTTGTATTGAATTCAGATTTGTTTTCTTTTTTCTTTTTGTGAAACGAATAAAAGAGCACAGGAATACACTCCAGTGTCTTTATATTTATGGACATTAAAAATACATGCATATATATTACAAGCAGTCTTTCAAAAACAGACCAGGTTTATGTTTACATTACAAACGGTTCATGAATTGCAACTATCAGCTGCAAGTCAATGCCGTTGTTTGCCTGTTGATAAGCACCACTAACACGCTAGATTAAACCGCTGCAGACTCTGGAAAATTGACAAACGCTCATATCTCATTAGTCAGACAGTTTTTATTGCAATCTGAAAAAGAAAAAACTACTCTCCAAAAACAAGAACCTTTGTATTGTTGGCAGGCGATTTGTTGGATCTGATGTGAATAGCGCCATAGGAATCCATTGTTCCTATTCAACAGCTGATACACTTGCACTGAAAAAACAGACTTTAGTTTTTGTTTAGTTTCAGTTTGCAATTAAAGGCAGGGTTACAGGAATGCTTCACAAAAAAAATAACTAAGTTAAAAGACAGAAACAATCAATAAATTAAGTAAAAAAATAGAGAAAATAAATAAAAATACACGTAAAAAGTAAGTTAAAAGTGCATACTCAATAAGTAAATACTGCTTTATCTATTACATAGGGGGATAGCCTCAGGCACAAAGGTGGATTTTTAGCAATTTGTAGATCTTATACTCCATAATCGCTTCCAAAGGGCAACAGCTTCAATTGAGAATGTAAAGGATGTTTATCATCTTCCATAATATTGTAAGCCATCTTTGTCACCTACTGCTCATAAAATAAAGTTAAGTTTCACAAGGGTACACCAGTGATATTTGAGCATGTTTTAACAATGCCTTGGAGGCTGTTCTTGTTCTTAAGGGACAGAAAAACATTCAACACTTTCAATAAATAAGATACAGAGGGTTGTAAGGACAGACTTCGGAACACTGAATGAGTTGAGTTTCCTCAACACATACAGTCTTTGTTGTGAGTTTTTGTGAATAGAATTTGCTGGACTTGGTGTGAAACAGCCGTAAGACTAGACTAGGTGAAAAGTCTGGTCTGAGACTAAGTTCAAGATGAAGGATAGACCAATCACATCACTTAAACTGAGACAGAGTTTACTCTAAACTAGGCAAAGACAGGACTAAAACTAGACCAAGAGTAAATCAAGAGTATGAATAGAGCAATTAACAGACAGACGGATAGACAGACAGACAGAAAGATAGACAAACAGACAGACAGATAAAGTTAGACAGCCAGCCAGACAGACAGACAGGTAGACAGACTGACAGACAGATGCTCATACCTGCTGTTGACCCTGGCTCTTCAGGAAGTCATCTCTCTGTTTGCTTGGTTTGCTCTTGTCTGATCCACTTTGCTGCAGGTGCTTCAGATGAAAGAGTGCTTTACCACCACCAGTCTCAGATAGAACAGAGAGGAGAGACAGATGTTATGTGCATGTTTTGTTATTTCATCCCGATTTAATTTTCTAGCGCTGTCAGAGGAAGTGCTGGAAGAAAACAGGATGCAGGCAGACAGGTTAATAGTGAAGTGTTTTTTACAGAACACGTGCAAGCATCTCTGAGGGATTCTCTCTTTCTTTCTCAGACACACAGATGTGTATTACCTGTCATATCTTGTTTAAAATTCCAAGACAATAAATCATGGGGATCTGCACAAATTTGACAAAAGCTCTCTGCACAAAACTTGCTAATTAAATCTATCTCTCTCTCCCGTGCTCTCTTTGCATACATTACCTACACAAGAACAAGCACTAGACCAAAGTCTACAGTCATGGATCTCTGTTCTAGGATCTAATACCTGCAATCAGGTGGACTTGCAGTTACCAGACTCCATTTGTCCGACGAAAGTGGCATGCAATAGTAACCAAGATTGAGGACTCGAACATGACGAGAACAACACCATTGCTAGGAGGAATGATGCAATGTTGGTTTGTATACAAATGCGTGGGCTGAAAGCAGCTTGACGCAGTGGAAAACGCAAGTGACATCGTCAAAATCCTTCCCTGCTGTCACTCAGGAAAATCTGCCCTGTTCTCAGAGGAGCCGAGTAATACACATGACGTCTGGTGGATTGCTGCTTCATAGCATGCTTACACAGAGTCAGTTTTACCCTGACAACTAATCTCTAAAGACGAATGAGGCTACGAGGCAAATTCAAGTGTAGAAACACAATACTGCATACATTATACTATAAAATCACAGTTGTGTAGTTTGGTTGTGCAGAGACAAAGAACTTCCTTGTGCTTTATCTTTTTTATTATACGAGGAAACCACATAAAAATAGTTTTATTGTCAAATGTGCCAGAGAAAATAAGATGAAATTGCAGTCATTTTAAGAGAAAAAGTGTAGAACTGAAAGAAGAAATGTGAAACAAGAACATTTATTGTCAGAAAACACAATGATAGGTATTGTCCACAGAGTACAAACATTAAAAGCTGGAGGCAAACAATTCATCAAAGCATCAGTAAAATACACAAAACTGATATAGTTGAGGTGCAGAAGACAAAGAGATTAAAGACCTTTCTTCTGAGCAGAGAGATAAGAAATATAGCTGAGAAGAAGCTAAAGGAATGGTTTGCTCAAAATGAAAGCCTTGTCTAATTTGCTCATCCTTATTCCATTCCAAATCCACGACTTTCATTCTTCTATGAACGAAAATTAAATACAATAGCTGCTCAAATTGACTCACTTTAAGTGTTATTATAGATAATGAAAATGAAAGCAAAACATTTGTTAACTGAAATAAAAATACAAACTGAACTGACTGGACTTTGAATTAATTTTAGTTTTACATAAATTGGTTTTGTGTCACTTTTATGATACAAATGCCACATAACCTGACATTATACTTTTATAGAAAGCTTAACATGTCTCCTACCTTAGTCAAAAGCAAAAATGAAGAGATACTCGAGACTGGGAAAAATAACCTCTTTGGATCAAATCCCAGATTTAGTTCAGGCAGTATTTGGTGTATTCTATAGTGTATTCTAAAATAACTTTTATAGTTTCTTTTACACTTTAATTTAATAAATTATAATATGTAACATTTAAATCTACTTGTACTTTTTTATTGCTTTAAAAATATTTTTCATTTTCTTTAATATTGCTTTTCCCACCGGTGGTCATGAAAAGAGCTCTGCCACACATTCCGATATAAAATCATAAATGTAAACCCCCAAATGTTAATTGTTTACTTCCCAAAGATTAGTTTAGTAATAGTTGTTAGCCATTTAAGGAAATAAATATGAATACAATAGGGGCCAAGCTTACTGTAACTGTCCAAGTTTACTCATCTTAACCCTATGTTGTAAAAAAAAAAAAAAAAAAATCCAACACTATACTAACCCTGATTAAAAGCACCCAAAAGTGTCATAAAATTGGCCCATGTGAAACAAAAATTTCACTTACCAACTTGTGTACACAGAGCCCAAATTAAATATATGACATCATGATGTTAGGTCACAAGACACACTAGGTTTGATGTTATTGACATGTCACCATTTGAAATGAGCTCTGTATACATGAAATGATAAAAGTTTGATTGGATTTGATAACAAATGATCAGTAAAACTTTGGTCTTTTCATCATACAAAGTTATCGCATGCTTTCAGAAGTCTTGGAATATGACACACAAGTTTTACAACCCTTTTGGGTGCGATTAATTAATCGGCATGTCATGTCATTCATTTTGTTAAATATTTTAATCGATTGAGAGGCCTAAAATATATCCTTTTGGGCTCAATAGAAGAAAGAAAGTCACGTCAGTTTGATTGACATGAGGGTGAGAAAATGATGATAGATTTGTCATTTTTGGGTGAACTATCCCTTTAAGATGCAAACGACAGAAAGACCAAGGTTGAAAAAAATATTGAAGGCGAGGCTGAACCTTGGCTGTTGATGTACTGATGAAAGAAGGTTTGGGTGGAACAGGGGGTCTGTTTATTTTGCCTCCCTCTTCAGGGCTATGTGCTGTATGTCGAGGGCTGCTGAATCTCTTGAGGGAGCTGCTGATAGTGGAGGAGCTCTGTGGCTGGGCAGCAATGGGGAAGATGTTCCCAGTTTGAGGGTCAGTGCTGAACTCCATCAAGCTAAGCTCCAGCTCACGAATGGTTTCCTCCAGACTGTCTAGCCGACGGTAGGTTCTGTGACAGATGTCTTCCTTCTCCCCTCCAATGCCCTGAGTGTGGATCAAACCCACTTGAGATGTCTCAGAGGGGCCATTTTCCTGCAAGACAGACAATGTAGTTCCCAACTTTTGGCAGATTGTCCCAGGCCTCTTATATCTCGATGCCTTGTCTTTCGGGTCTCTCTCCGACTCAAGAGACTCCTGGACCATTGGCTCCCTCCTCATGGTCTGTTTAATTGCTCTCTGCCTTGTGTGGCATGGCCAGGACTGGGTCACATCCTGAACAGGAGTCTGCCTCATCTGGGGCTCAATCTGGGCCACATCTAAGTCTTGTATCTGAGAGACTTTTTGGCCGTTTGTCAAGTCTTGTTTCCATAGCAACAGACTGGGAGTCTTGACAATGTGACAAAAGTAACTTACTCCAGTGTCATTTTGTTGTATTGTCTGTGCACCATCAGAACACTGAACCTGTGGTACAGCAGATGAACTGGCCTCAACCGAATCCTCTGAAGGGGACATGGGTAGAGCGTTACACTCAGTTAAGACTATCTGGTGGACCGGAGTGGGGGATATTCCATGATGCATCTGGAATATAAAAGCAGTAATTTGATGTATAATTCATAATTTCCAATGGTTCCCCTTTTCATTATGTTCATTGGTTAATATGACAATATCTAAAATGAACTTACTGAAGATTCCTCTGTAAAACTGCTGGACTGTTCATGAAAACCAAACTGAGATATGGTCAGCTGCTGATATAGACATACATACAGATGGAAAATTAAACAGAAAACACACAAACAAATATGCACACTTACAGTATGTTCACACTTAAATGCCACAGAGATACTGTATGCTCCGAACACAAATACAAAAATCAGCATGTTCAGATGAAATCTGGGAGAGTCTTACCGCATCCCAAAGTGTCATGATATATCAAACCTCTTTAAAGTATAGTAGAGGAAAACTGGGCATTTCAAAACACTCAACCCACAACTCCACACAAAGCAGACATGCACTGGTAGGTGCACACTCACACACATTGTGTAGTGACAGGTGACTGTGTAGCTGTAATTGTGATCTTTGTGTCTTTGTTTTTGTGACTAAGAGCATCAAAATGCACTACTGAAGTTCTTTTGATTTAGTAGAGTGAGGTTTTGTCTATATATGCATGTCTAAAGTTCTCTTACATAATTTGGGGCAAACAAGTGATGCATATGTGTATATGTGTTCGTGCATGAGTGTGCAGATGGCAGCAGTCCACACCAGCTTGCAGTACAGGCTGTTACCTGTCTTGGCGAGGGCACATGGGGCAACAGTTGTAAACTAGAGGGTGGAGGGTATTTCCTGGGAGAGGGCACGGGGAGGGTGGGAGTCAGTAATTGCTCAAAAAGCTGAGCGGTCAGGGAGATCAAAGAGAATAAAGAAATTAATAAATGGGTGCTCAATTTTAGTCTCGACCAACTCCTTACAGGACTCATCATGACACATTCTAGGCACTCTGAATCTAACAGGTAAAGCATTTAAGAAACACACTACACATTTAATACTGTAAATCTCATAATGCTTTTAATCAAATATTGAAAGTCTTATTGATTTACAATCCCTATCTTTAAACTGTAAAATAAGATTACTTAGGGTGCAGCAATCGTTATAACCAGGGGCATGGGACATGTCTCACCATCATTTAGAAATGCTACCCATGATTTGCAGTTTTTAAATTAAGTAAGTGACATTTCAAGCTCACACGATGTGTTGTCACTAGCTTTAGCATGTCCAACATTTATATCTCAATAATGTACATATCCACACAGTGTAGGGTGATGGTAAATCTTGATGAAAGTTTTGGTAGTTGCTAAATTTACCATTAATTACAATTGTTTTGTCAGGCCAGCACTACAGCCAGGCAACCCTGCCCCTTCCACCAGAAGCCATGGCCTCTGAATGCATGAACAAACCTTATGGTGCGTTCAATTCCTCCTGGGAAATTCATACTTACAAGGTCGTAAATCGTAAATAAGATTTGATGAGTGTCGGAAATAACAAACCCGTTTTGCATTTCATATTTCTTTCACTCCTTCTCACTAACAAGCAAAGGCAGGAAGCATTTTTAAGCGCCAATGCTAATTGTAATTAATGATTTATCTATCTGTTTTATAAAACTAGTGTGACCACACAAAGTATAATGATGAGAAATTTAGTTTTGTTGCAAACGACTGCATTAACATCAGCAAAACATTTTCATCATTATTTTCAAGTTTTATTGATATTCTTAATTAACAATACAAAAACTGCATACAAACTATAAAGCTAGTCAAAATACTCAAGTAAAACTCAATTTTTACCAGTAGCAATTGGCTTCTGCCATGATTCATAAATTGACAAGCCTCCCCATCTTGCAAAGGCTCAAAGAAAATGTCCCACTTGTAATTACGACTTTGAGGTGATGTTCATGTGTGCTCAACTCATAAATATTATTATTTCGACATGACTTGAATGTAACAGGTGTTCTAAATGGGTTTTAGTGAGTTTCTGTGCAGTTGTTAAGGTTTTGTAAGGAGTTAAAGTCTCTATTATATTCTGGTCCCTAGATATGGCGCTGGTCCCTCCCTTATTATAAATGTGATTATTTCAGTTGTTTTATCATCCACTTTGTAAAAATCATAAGTGTGATTAGAATTAACGAGCACCACTAATTATTATGGAGTGATAAACAGTTCTTGAAGTGAATTATTAAGGAGTCAAAACCCTATTGCATGGAAATTCCCGCTGGTGTAAGCTAGAACTTTCAACAGCGAAATCCCTTTTGATGTTATTTTAATGTTCAGGAATGGGTTTGTACAGTGCACGTCAGTACTGTGTGAGTTTGTTTTGAGAGGCAGATTGTGAGCCCTATTAGTTTTGATAGAAGGGTCGGCATGGTGTCACTGCAGCAGAGTTTTGATCTCCGCAAGTCTCCAAAGGGTTTCCAACAGAGACACAAAGGGGCATGGGGAACAGAAGACATCTGCTTGCTTCACCCTGTCATTCACTCAACCAAGAGAACAAAATCTGTCTGCTTGCTGGTGTTAATGAGCCTTGTAGTGAGTGTGTGTGTGTGTGTGTGTGTGTGTGTGTGAGTGTGTGTGTGTGTGTGTGTGTTGCTGCCCTAAAGCGGGTCAAGCAAGCCTAAAATCAACACTAGCTCAGCTTAAGTGGTGTCAGTCTATAGAAGCACTGTACTGACCACAGGGCAAAAAGATATTAACATGTAAGCTAAGACAGCAAGATGGGTTAGAATCAAACTGTGCACCATTAAAGATATTAGAAAAACATTTGGTATGTGCT
The DNA here is from genome assembly GCF_025860055.1 of Xyrauchen texanus. Taxonomy (NCBI): domain Eukaryota; kingdom Metazoa; phylum Chordata; class Actinopteri; order Cypriniformes; family Catostomidae; genus Xyrauchen; species Xyrauchen texanus. Next base: position 21,225,983 of record NC_068283.1, on the reverse strand, counting down.
CTTAAGTTGTTAACGTGTTAATGCATGTCTGATCTAGACATAAGGTGCATGATTAAGGGAGTATATAAAAACTTTTTAAGTTGGTATTTTATATACCAATGTTTTACAAATGGTACCCCACATGCACATTATGTCATTTCTGTAACATAATAATAATTTATTACTTTTGGAAAGGTAAAAAATCTGAACACAAACTCATATTTTCGACCTTTCATTATAACCTTTTGTAGAGACTGCCATGGCATTTTTCAATGCTGGCATATTATTACAGTGCCCCTGCCCCTAAACGGCCAGTAAAGACAAACTAACTGTGGTTGGTTGCTTTACGTGTCAATCAAATGGTCTGTTCCTGTCCAAGTGGCCGATTCATAGCAGAAAAAGCTGCAATGAGGACCAGACTCTATGGTGCGAGTCAAAAGACTAGTGTCTAACTAACAGCATGACATCACTTTACATCAATACTAGACAAGACATTCGAAAACCACTCATTTGTGCTTAATTGGTCATAAGCCAAAGAGCACAGACAGAGATTCAGATCTCCTGCCCGTTAATGTCTGCTTAATGAATGAGCAAACCAGCCCATCGGTGGCACCCACCAATGTGTGTGTATGTATGAACATAATTGTGTTGCTCAGTGGGTGTACACCAGACACATCTGGTGCTTGTGACATATGGACATTAATCTTGAACATTAACACCTTTGCTGTTTGGGTACAGATGGCTGATATGTCTCCTCAGGTATAACATGTGCTCACCTCCAACTCAGCAGCTAACTTCTCCTTGTCCCCCTCCTCTCTTTCACTAGCGATGGTCGGAGGGGTAGAGGCCGGCCGGGGGGCTTCAGATACACTCCTCCTCAGCTTCACGTGGGGCTTCTGAGGCTCGGTCTCCTCTGATTCAGATTTCTGTTAAAATACACCCATATAGTGAAAAGACAAATCTGTACATATGTGCTTTTAAGGCATCATGCTATAGAAAACAGAATTTTTCTTGCACTTTTAAAATAAATGGTTTCAATTCTTAAGAGATCTTATTTTTAAGCTCTAAAGTTCACAACATAAATCTCTCTGCCTGGTCCAAAAACACTGTTTCTTAAGTATTTAGTAACTTGGCCAATTATAACAGAGGTTATTTACATTAATTAACTCTTAAATATAAAGAAGCAAAAACAGCCTTTATTGGGTGAAAATGGTCAAGAAAAACTACTTTAGGTCCAAGAAGCATTGACAGGTGGATTTCAAATCCACAGATAATGCTACATGCTACATGTGTGGAACATGTCCCCTTAATTTTAGTCAGTGAATGTGAATGTGAATATAACTCAGTCTTCCTCGAATTCACCTGTAACCCACAGGCAGGTGTGTAAAGTAACAAATTACAAATACTAACGTTACTGTAATTAACTACTTTTTCCCAAGAATTGTACTTTTTTAAGTAGTTTAAAAATGTTATACATTTACTTTTACTTGAATTTTCATTTTTGTGTGAATTATTCCTTTGTAGCTACTGTACCAAACAACTTTTCCCATGCCTACTCTACCTCCTCTATTGTGCGGGACATGACGTGTCAAGTGATCCTGCTTATTAAGCATTTTGTTGCATTCCTTGCATTGTTTTGAACACGTTTTATGCACAAGAATAGCACTGTGTCGGCATTAAGGGAAATTTAGACCCTACACATAAACTGATTTTAATGTAATCGTTTCATGCATTACGATTTAAAATGGTGATCAGTGTATTGAAAATAATTTTTTTATATTTTCATTTCTGTCATCATGTCTCCCTTTTATTTTTTGGAATCAGATTCATGTAGTGTTTATCATAGATAAGTGATGTATTTTAAAAGTTGGCATACAGTTCATTATAATGCAGACATCCCAAGTCTCCCGGAAGTTCCGGAAGTCTCCCGCGTATTGATAGCGGCTCCCTGATGCCCGCAAATTAGTTAAAATCTCCCAGAATCAAGAGCGAGCGAGCAAGAGTGGTTAGACTGTGCTCCAAACCGTGTAGCGCGCACGGCAGAGAGGGAGAGAGTGAGAGACCTTGTGTGCGTGTGTGCATCAAGAAGTGCATGTAAGACAGAGAGCATCCTGATTGGCCTGTTTCGGTAAGTCAACCAATCAATTGTCAGTGTGGGCGGGCTTTTATCTCTTCTCCCGAACCTAATTAATCAGGACAGTGTATCTAGACACAGGAGCGCCGGGATACCTCCCTGAAATGACTTTTTGCAGGTTGGGATGCCTGATAATGGGGCATAGGTTTAGCAACTCAGTACTCAATACTCACTACTCATGAGTACTTTTAAATGAGCTACTCTTTTACTCTTGAGTAGTTTTTAGGACAGCTACATTTACTCTATTAACACCACATTTTTTGGGAAGTAATAGAACTTCTACTTGAGTATGATATTTCGGTACTCTTTCCACCCCTGCCCACAGGTGATTTATCACCATGGGAAGAGCTGATACCAGAGGTTGCACTACAAAAATCTTTAGCCGTCACTATGACAAACTAAGTTGTAAAATGAATGGTCTATTTTTATCCATCATACTTGTTTTAATTAGACAAGTAGACTAGTACATTCAGAGGCATAGCATCCATTATAATGGCATATACATGACCAATAGGCTTAAATGATATATTTTTTACTTGGCAAATGCAGGTCTGGTGAAACCAAGGAGTTCTAGGGTGAAAGTTCTACCAGTCAATTAACAGAGCTTAAACAAGACTTTTTTCAAATTTGTCATTTTACGTGCTGCTTAAAAAGGAAATTTACGACCAATCGTAAATTTTGAAAATGAGCATTCATACAAGCACCAGTTTAAGGAACTTTTTCAGTGTGCCTGATATCATAAAAAAGATGAGAAACACACATCTCAGAAGCACTACTACAGGTACTCTCAAATAACTGAAAATTCTGCCCTTAACTTATGCGCTTAGATTAAATGCAAGTAATTGGCAGAAATTACACCTCTTTTTTCCATGCTTTTATTTTGTTATGATTCTTTTTTGCAATTTATTTTAATAAAGTAACACCCTAATCATGCAGTAACACTAACGTAATGATGCAATCATTGATTTAGAGACCTTCTCCTTGAAATCCGAACATAATTAGTCAAAAATGACACATGGTGTTAAAGGTGATGGCGCCTATTAACACACATCTTAATACAACCAGGGCACATACACCCAGCATGCTTTTATACACAGTCGGCTTTTATGACATGCTCAACCTAAGCTTGACATTACCGTGCACTAAATCAAATGTGATGTGGTGTGTTCCCTTTATTCTACAAGGAGCATCTGTGCTTCCCTTTCAGTAAGAGTTTGCTTAAATATGTGTGCAAGCTTGCACACATGAGAATGTCTGTGTGTGTATGTGTGTGTTTGTGTGTGTGTGTGTTTGTGTACATGGTCTAGTCTTTAAAGACCCAATAAAATCAAAATAATTGTTTGGCTTATTGTCCATGTCTTATAGTTTTTAGGTCATCTATGCAAGTGTAATCCTAAGAGCTGACAAAATTAGCTTTTAGCAGATAAAAACTTTTAAAAGTGTACAGTATTTATTTTCTGGTAAAACAGACAAAACATGTTGATGACTCATCTTACACTCAGGGGTGTATACAAATGTTTGTATGATAATATGCACGCAAAAGGAAAAACATAAACACAGGTAAGACAACTGTGTTTGTCAAGCAATTTCATGGGGTCTTTAATGAAGAATTGCATGCACAGATTCCCTGCACATGTATAATCATTTGTGTATTGCTGTGTGTATGTCACCAGTCACCTTTACACTCTTTCCTGGAATGATCGTCTCTCCGCTGCGTGTAGTAAGACCAGAGGAGGACGGGAAACTCCTGCGGGGAGGTGGAGGAGGGGGGGATTTTGAGGGCTTCTCCGTTCGATACCTTGCCACAGTCAGCTCATCAGAGCCCCGTCTGGATCCGCCCTCTTTACTGGAGAGTTTATGCTGAGGCTTATTAGGCCTGTGGTCCGGTGTGGCATTGGTGCTAGATGGGCTCTGGTTCTGGTTTTGGTTCTGATTCTGAGCAGGTTTGATCTGCTTGGCGGCAAAGTCCAAGTCTGGAATGGCCTTCATGAGCTCAGCTTGAGTCTCTTCCAGCAGTCGATTAATGTCCTGAGCACTGTACTGAGTTAGACTGGCTCTCTTCTCCTCCCAGTCCCTCTCTGCTGCCTGAAGAGAGACACAGATTGAAAAAATTATGGTTTAAAACAGCTAGTAATTAGCTGAACTTTTAAGGCCTATTTACACCAAGCTCAAATGTTCAGCACAAACTCTATATAACAAGATTTAAAAACAAGAACAGTACATTCCTTTGAACTCATACCATGATGATTCAATGTTCTTTACTTTTACATTTATTCATTTAACAGATGTATTCAAGGTTGATTTTTAATTGCTTGACTGCCAAACAACTCAGTCAGGTTTCCAAATTTTATTTAAAGAATGATGAACATGTGAATAGGATTGGTGAAAAAGTGTTGCCAATATTTTGTATCATTTAGTTATTCAGCACCAGACTTGGTGTAAACAGGCCTTTATAGTGTATATATAACTGCCAATACTAGATGCCATTTTAAGCATACTAACAAATATATAGTGTGTAATTACGGAGCCACAAGCTTAAAGACTTTCCTGACAAGTTTTCATAAATTTCCAAACATTCCCCATTTTCATTTGTTCGAGCAAAACATGTAGTCTTGCCCAAATTCATTCCATTGATTGAGCCAGAACTTGACAATGTTTTGAGTAGGGATGTGCACGGTAAACATTTGTAACATTCGGATAACTACTAGGGTTTACAAATGGTTATTCGTTAAATCGTCGGGTGTCTGGAATAAAGAACGTTTATTAGAATGAATATTTGTCAAACACTAATCAAAATAGTAGGGAATAAAGTGCACAGTCAGCTATGAGCCCAAACAGCACAACATCTGCAACTCATGAAATCACTCACATTACAGTAAAAAAACAAAGAAAAACCTTATTTAAGTGCTAAACATGATATGTGCTCTGCCCGGGCAGGTTCACATTTCCATGACTCATTGAATGCTGGTTCGCAAGTATGAACACCACAGCAAAAGGGAAATAAACATGGGCTTACTGTTTGTCAAACACTGATATTTTGCCATGTGAACAACAATCTGGAATCATGTGTAACAGTGTAATAGTTACATTAAGTCCTGTTTTCAACTGTCTTGTCAGGTCCCATCGAGCTCAGGTCGGGTTGAAGACCTCTCTTGCACATGTAGAATTACCGAATGGCATCAAATGTTTAACAGAATAATGACTCTTTTTGAGTGCCCCATTGTTTACACTCATCACAGAAATCAACCTACAAATTGCTCATAGTTGTCTCGGCAGATTGATAAAATGACATGTAGAGACCTGGATAAATGTCTAAATGTATAACTGTCGTTTTTTTGTGGAAAGAGGATTTTATTATTTTTTTGGGGGTCTGAAAAGATACACACATATGCAATCAAAGTGTTGATGGACTTAGTTTTTTTTTTTTTTCGAGATCTAGCACGGGGATTCCATGTGAGAAAATCTGTGTTTGTTTCATCACGTTGATTTGTTTTATTAGTTTAAGATTGTGAAATCTTCCGGAAGAATATTCCTGCGTTTATTTTATTAAGTTCAGTGTTGCAGTTTAAGGTATAATAATTTGTGTAATTCGTTTGAAATCCGGAAGAATATACCCATGTTTATTTGGTTAATTTTGGGTAAAAGTATCGCAGTGGTGTATGTAGTTGGGAGTTCATGTCACGTGCGTGGTTATTTTCTTTAACTCTGAGAGATCGTCGAAATCAGGAGATCTGTGTTGATTTTCGTGGATGCATCTAGCCCGTTCGAGGAGGGAGGAGTTCATCTCAATCTACTCAATGTCGTTGTGGGTTGCATCACGGATCGCTTGTTCTGCAATTGGAATTCTTGTTTTTCCTGTTTCGTGAGTACACTGGTTTTTCCTCAAAGAGCTCCAACTAGCGCGCCATCTGTGTACTGAAAATCCCAGCTGTGTAAAATTAGAGTATTAGGCTACATTGACATTTGTTTTTTCCTTTTGGGTTATGGTGATTATTAGGTTTCATTGCTGTTGGGCTGTGACTTTGTGAATTTAATTATTTGGTTATTCAAAGGGGGGAAAAAAAACAAAACCAAAGAGTACTGAGACGAATAAATACATGTTTATTAATCTGTCATAATTTTGTGTGATTTCCTGTGGAAAGAACTGTTTTGTTAATTCGTTTTTTTCTTTGAGGGATTTATGTTTTCAAATTTAAAGGTAAACACAGAAGTGTATTCTTATAAACAAATCGAAACATAAATCTGAAACTATCAGGTGAAGATCTGAGATCTGGGTTATGTGTTGATACTGTAACTGAAGAGAAATGTGCCTTTACCGGGGTAGGGGGTAAATTTAAGATCCCCTAGACAGACTCATACTTTGTGAGCCACAAAATTCTACCCGGCGGGAGGGCTACAGACATATCGCTTAATACAACTTAAAATGACAATTTAAAACTAAAATCTTCAAAATTTTTCACACAGTAATTCTTGGTCACTTTAGCGCTTATCGCTCACCAGTCTCACTTCAACTGACGAGGCCTTATCAGACCCGCTTCGCCCTCCCAGGTCCTCCAGGCCCCGCCCCTTTAATGACCCCACTCCGTGAGAGTCTTTCTCACGCTGTGAGGAAGGGTTAGAATGGGAGTGGCTGTGGGCGTGGCCTTGACTGGAGTGAGGGCTCCAATTCGCCAGACTGTTCTCATTGAGGCTGAGCGGTGGGCTGGTTGAAATGTCAAAGTCTGTATTCTTCCTGTATTCCTCCCCTCCTCCGTTTTTAGGGGAGGAACTTGAATACTCATCCTGGTTATTCCACAATCCCTCATTCACCTGCCTGCAGGGACCAAAACAACATCAATCAGAATGATGCAGAACGAGTAGAATTATTGATATAGCAAATACTGTTCTAAAGCAGCTTAACAAACAAATTGCCTTACAAACCCCCCTGTGAGCCAAAGGTAAAAGTGCCAATGAGAGTCCAATCACTAAACTCACTAAATTGATTGAGCCAATTGCTGCTGAGTCTGACTGAGTTGCTCAAACAAATAGAACCCTGTTTTGATTGACGCACACAAAAACACGTGTGAATAGCCCCTAACTTGCCCAATACTTGAAAAACTGACCTGAACCCAGTCCGAAACCCATCAGTTTGTCTTGTTCCGTCAGGCTCAGATCGGGTTGAAGAGCTCTATTGCACATGTAGAATAACCGAATAGTGATTTTGGTATTCGAACGGCGCGTTGACCGAAAAACGATTATCCGAACAGATCCCTAGCTTGTGTGTTTCCACTTTTCAGGGAAATCAGGTTACTAATGGATTACTAATAGTTGTCTCTGCATATTAAGTTGGGATAGGTTTAAGTTAAATGTTACATTTAAAAAACTGGTGGCACTTTATTTTACAGTACTGTTCAACATTTACGTTCTATATAATTCCAAAAACAATAGTATTTACTAGGCCCTAAACCTAATTCTAACCCTAACCTTAACCCATATTATAAACATGTAGTTACCTAATATTCCTCAGTTCTTTTTTTGGGTAAGTACACTGTAAGTATACTGAAAGTACACATACTGTAATATAAAATGCAACCAAAAAAATCTAACTGTTTTCAAACTTCAGAAAGAAACCTTGGGATGAACCAAAACTCAGCCTGTACATATTAAAACTAATTTATACAAAGAATACATGAATACATATATACATGCATGCAGACACACTGTACACAAATGTTAATTTGAACAGATGTAATCCACAAAACAGTATTAATGATAATATCATCTAATTTGTTGTTTAATTGATCATGATTCATGCAATATGCAAACATTAGGGCTGCAGGCTGTGTATGGCAGATAGGTATTGGCTGAGAGGGAATTAAATTTGAAACCCAGTCAGAATGTGTGGGTGGACATTAAAAGTAATCTTTCTACAAAAAGTGCTCTGATTAAATGACTGCCGTCAGTACGTGTTTGTGTACCTCCTTAGCGTGGTGAGAGTGTCTGTGATTGATTTGCAGCGTTTAAGTAGAGCATCCAGTCTGTGCGGCTCCTCTTTCAGAAACTTCACCGCTTCCACTTCCACTCTCAAAACCACCCGCATTTTACTCTGCAGCCCTGGAAATTGATCTGAATTAGAGAGACAAAGAAGCAGTGAAGTGAGCAAGCGTCATCGACTCTCTTCTGCAACTAAACAGAGCTACGGTTCAAGTGTGTGCCTGTGAAGGACAGGAATGAGCTGTCTCACTCTTCAGCTCTGTGAGCGTCTCTCCCAGTTTCCTCAGCAGGGAGGTTTTCTCTTCCAATTCCTGTACTGTCACATGCTGGTGATTGACAGACATCTCCTTGTGGATCTCTTCCACTGACTTCTCTAGATCACTGCCAACACAAACTTCCTCTCATTAGTTTTCTTATACAGTGCGCTACACAAGTGAAAATGGTCCTATTTATCATTTCTCTCACTTTATGTAATTTCTATCAGTACATAATTACATTGACTGAATCAATTTCAGTGAAAGGGTAATTTGAAAAATGTAAAAGTAAAAAACATGAATTTCAGTATTTTTGTTACATGCACTTGAGCTTGCATGAACTCCACAAGTTAGTGCAAAACCTGATAAACTATGTTATCCAGCATGATTTGAGAAAAGAGCTTGTGTGCTTTAATGTAAGCAATGAAATCTGATGTTTTGTTTTAAAGAGTTAAAATGATCAATTTCACAAATATGCTTATTAGATTACCTAAAAATTGTGCAACATCTTAAATGTTTATTTTTCATTTTACACCATAACATTCCTTTTCTTTCTTTTTTGAAATCGTAAAACTTATATCTGCTTATTTCCAAGTATAAATTATATTTTGAATCCTAGATTCTCAATGTGAACTTTTGAACCCAAATGTAATGTATATCGACAGCTTCAAAAAGAGTGATTTTTTAAAACTGTATGTTTTATTAAATGTTACTTTGGTCATTTTTAATTTTAACTAATAGGTCATTAACAAACATTATTACATTCTGAACTTCCACACAGATCATTAGTTAATGTGCATAGAAATGTCTTGAATTTGATGAATATATTTTCTTTTATATTTAAATGGTTATGAACTACTAAAGTGCTAAGCATATTTGTTAATGACTAACAGAATTAATGACAGTAATTTTAAAGTATTACTCTTCATTTTGTTAAAATTTTTAATTCTGCCATAATTTTCTCTCCTTCATGCTGCTCCAAAACTTTATGATTTTTTTTTATGTTTCATGGTAAACAAAAAGAGATGTTATGAAGAATGATAGCCTCAGTCACCATTCACTTTCATTGTATAAAAATACATAAATTCTCCTTTTGTGTCCACAGAAGAATGTCATATGGGTTTTGAACAGGTGACTGAATTTTTATTTTTTGGGTGCAAAATATCCCTTTATATAGAAGGGAAGCTTGCTCTCTCTGATGTTTAGACATTTAACGTTTCTGTAATATAGAACAAGACGAGTGTGGAAAATCCACAGAGCACCTCCCTGAGCCACAGCATCAGTGCCTATTTAAATAAGTGTCAGTGCGGCAGGGTGCATTAGAGTTAAACGACTGAGACACAGCAGGAATGTTTACACTCAAAATCCAATTTAACCACATCAAATAAATCCACCCCCCACAAAATGGTTTGTTACAACACCACCCCGTTAATAATTGAATCACATCAACTGGCTGTTAACTATACTTAATAACCACTATCAATTAAAACCAACATGGCTGATCTGGCGGCGAGTTGATGAGACTGATTTACTCACCCCCGCTGCTTTTAATTGGAACAAAATAAATCAATGAAATGCTGTCCTTTTCCATACAAACAATCTTTAAGATGTGAGTCTGTCGTTTTATAACTGAATGAATGCAGTGCTGAGCTTAAAAGGGCAGTCGAAACCTTTATGCATTATGAAGCCATGGCACTTTAAAGGGTAGTCAACCTAAAATGTCAACTTCTCTGATCCCCATTCACTTTTATTGTATGCAAAAGAGCAGCTTGAACGTAAATATTGCTAAATATTTCCATTTGTGAAAAATAAAAAAAGAAAGTTTTACAGTGAATACTTGAGACAAAGTGAGGGTAAATGAACCCTTGAGGCTATCACATAAAACTGACAATTTGAGCATTATTACATTCATTCATCTGGCAGATGCTTTAATCCAAACTTACTTGTCAGTATTTCCAAGCTATACATTTTATCAGTTTATGTGCTCCCTGGGAATCAAACCCATGACCTTGCCTTTGCTAACGGCATGCTCTACCAATTAAGCTGCAGGAACTCTCACCAAAAAAACAACCAAATCAACATTAAGAAAAAGAGTTTGTGTATGATGAGGCATACTGTAATTGCTGTATTATGAGTTCCTCCTCGTTGAGATATTTGAGTCTCTCCTCTTCCACTAGCAGGCGCTGTCTCTGAAGAGGGTCTTCTTGTTTTCTCAGGGCATCAGATAGACGCAGACTCAGTTCTGTTTCGGTTCTCTTCAGCAGAGAGTGCATGGAGTCCTGGTTCTGCAACTACACACACACACACACACACACACACACACACACACACACACACACACACATTTTAAGAATGACTATTCATTGCAGTATGCATTGCGTGGCTTACACAATATCCTTTGTTCATGGAGCAGCATTTCTCTTTCTCTCTTTCCACCTGCCATTCAGTCAGTCAGTCAATCAATCACAGCCTTTGATTGGATGATTAGAAGGGTAATCCAGCAACATGTCCAAATTTGTCTGATTACAGTACACTTAAGGTATATAGAATATATATATATTCAGGTATATGTCTCAGGTGAGTGTGGTAACTATACAGTAGCTGTTTTATGATTGGCTGTGCTGTTTAGGAGTTCAGCAGTTTATAGAAGGTCAACTGTCCCAATACATCAAAACAAAATCATCACTGTCAGACCACTCATACTGTATACAGGTAAGTGTACATATGTGTATGTGTGTGTAACATTGACCTGACTTTGACCATATGCAGCTGTCAAGTCGTGAGTGACAGCATGATTTTTCTCAGTGCTGAATTTTCCTTGGCAGAGAATAAGTGTGTGATGGCATATATAAGTATGAATATAATAGTACTGCCTGTTCATGATAGCAGTGATGGCTTGTATCTGTTCTTGATCTCTTGAGTGCTAGTGAACGCACATGTTTCCTTGGGTTTATTTTCTAATACATAGCTATGCTTTTGTGCATATTTGGACATTGTGTGTATCACAAACTACCTCACAACATAAATTTGCCCACTGTCAAATGCAACTTTCAGATTTTGTGCTTTAGATATCCTGAGTTGTAGGAAATGATGCTGTATGAATTCACACACAATGAGTGATTGAATCATTGACTCAAGTGAAAAAATGGGAGTGTATGAGAATGATTTATTCACTTTAAAGATTCATTTAAAAAATGTATGAACAAAACACTACTAACTTTAAACTACATTCATAGAAAACAATGGTTTTGAATTTTAGGACACTATCTATAGTCTACCTGAAGTGTCCGGTTTGTGACCCCCTTGAAACTTAATAATATTAAAAGTTGTATATAATAGGGCCTTCCTAGCACTCAAGTTTGCTTTACAAAGACAAAGACAGAAATATGAAAGCAAAAGCAAAACAAGCAGACCTAAGCAAAATAACAAACAAAACTAAGAAAATAAACAAAGGGAATACATAACAAGGACATGTCAAATAATCGGAGAATCACAAAACAAAACAAATAATCATTGACATGTATCATGAGAATAGCAAAAATGAAATGAGATGTGTTTTCAACATCTTTTTGAAGAATGAAAGGGAAGAGACCTCCCAAAGATTCTGAGGAAGGGAGTCTAGGTGCAACAACACTTAATGACCTACCACCCATGGAAAATAATCTAAACTTGGGAACAACCAAAAGACCACACTCAGAAGAGCTCAATGAGCAAGCAGGGGAGTAGGGCATAAGAAGCTCAGATAAATACTGCGGAGCAAGTTTATGAAGAGCCTTGTAGGTAAAAATGAGAATCCTATACTGTGTGTGGCAGTAGCGGATACTGGCATGGACAATATAGGCAGGTGCCTGACAGGCTACTCAGCCTAAATGCTCTAAATGGTTAGGATTATAGATGTTCATAATGCATTCTTACATTCTGAACAAAACATAAGATAACCATAATCAACAGTATAGGCACACCGTGACACAGGATCGACTAAGTGGTCTTGAAAAATAAGTATCAACCATGTGGTTGCTGGGCATATTTGACAAAGTCATAGATCATTTTACATCAATGAAATCTAGGAGGGGAGGGTTCAATTTGAAATTAGGAATTATATGTAATAGATCAAGCAGCAATCTGTAAAAAGTTTCTTTTTCATTTTCTTTATTTATTGACTATAATATAATTGTGCAATTTAAGTTCTGTATATATAATTTACATCTTAATATAACTTGCCAAATATATTTACACTGGTGGACAAAAGTTTGGAATAATGTAAAGATTTTGCTCTCATGGAAAGAAAAAAAATCCTCCACGTTCAGCAATGACAACTTTGCAGATCCTTGACAGTCTAGCTGTCAGTTTGTCCAGATAATCAGGTGACATTTCACCCCACACTTCCTGTAACACTTGCCATAGATTTGGTCTTATCGGGCACCTCTCTTGCACCTTACAGTCTAGCTGATCCCACATAACATCCATATCCATAGCACTCTTTTCCAATTATCTGTTGTCCAATGTCTGTGTTTCTTTGCCCACTCTAAAATTCTTTTTGTTTTTCTGCTTCAAAAGTGTCTTTTTCTTTGCAATTCCTCCCATAAGGCCTGCACCCCTGAGTCTTCTCTTTACTGTTGTACATGAAACTGAAGTTGAGCAGGTAGAATTCAATGAAGCTGTCAGCTGAGGACATGTGAGGCGTCTATTTCTCAAACTAGAGACTCTGATGTACTTATCCTCTTGTTTAGTTGTTCATCTGGCCTTCCACATCTCTTCTGTCCTTGTTAGAGCCAGTTTTCTTTTGTCTTTGAAGACTGTAGTGTTCACCTTTGTATGAAATCTTTATTTTTTTTTTTGGCACTTTCAAGCATTGTATAGCCTTCATTCCTCAAAACAATGATTGACTGACGAGTTTCTAGATTTGATAAAAAAATGACTTTTTTCAAATAGTGATGGTGCTGTTTTTAACATCAGTAATGTCCAGACTACATTTTTTGATCAACTGAATGCCACTTTGGTGAATTAAGTACCAATTTTGTTCAGAAACAGCTAAATCTGTACATTCTTCCAAACTTCTGTCTGCCAGTGTATATATAGGGGGCACCACGTCGGATCTCGCCGAGGGTACCAAGTAAGCCAGAACCGCCACTGGTGTGTGGTGTACAACAGATAGCCAATGCAGATGCTGAACAATGTGAGGAATGTAAGCTGATGTTCTAGTATGTTTAAGGAGACGGCAAGATCTGAACATACTGTAGTCGTGAAAGTGATTTATTAGAAAGACCTGTTAACAGAGTTGCAATAATCCAAGCGTGAAGTGACAAAGGCATGAATTACAGTTTTTGCATCCTGCAAACTACGAGGGGAACAAATATAAGAAATCATGCAAAGGTGAAAGAAAGCTGTTTTAACAACAGTGAAACATGTTGCACAAAATTTAATCAGGCCAGTATTGACTTGAAATCACAAGCACAGGCAGCATCAGTATCAACATGAATATTAAAGTCTTCTAGTAGAATAACAGTGCAGAAGTGCTGAGTATTCAGAAAGCTTTCATATATCCAGGAAGGATAATGATGTTAGGGCAACAGAGTTTAAAACAGTAAGGAAAAAAGGAAGAGTCCAAGATATTTAAATGATATGAAAGCCAATAGTATGAAGACCAGAGCGGTAAACATTAGACAGCCAAAGACAAAAAGCCAAACAAACTCATCTCTGAGGAGCAACAGCCAGTCATGCACAGCGTTCTCTTACAAAGCGGAAGCCTTTTAATAAGTTATTCAATATTATATCCTTTTTTGTTGATTATGTGCAATCACAGCCATGCTGATATTCATAACAACAGCACTCTTGCTTGTGTGATATTGCTTCATTAAATACAATCTAGTGTATCTATGCAATAATAATAATAATAATAATAATAATAAATGTTTGCCAACATGATTGAATGAACATAGTCCTACTGTGTTTGTGTGTGTGGGAGTTTGAGTGCCACACATTACCACCATTTTGTGATGTGTAAGCATTATGCAGACAGTGTTGTTTGCCCTCAGAGAAATACAGGTTGGACTTTGTCACTTGCAGAGAGCCCATAATGAGAAAAGTGTGTGAAACAGTGCTTTTGCGCAATGTATGTGTGTGTACATTCCAATAGGTTTTCTAGTATCGTTCCATGGTAGTTCCTCCTCAGGATGAATAATTTATAAGTCTCATGCAATATTCAACATATCCATGTCTCCTAGGTAACGGGATGGGGCAAGGGCTGTGTCTCGAGCTCCGGCATTCAGGCAGGTAATTGTCTAACTCAGCAATCTGCTGTTGTCATGACACACAGAGGCTTGCCTCTCGACACCAAAGCAACTGACACCAATCAAGCCATTCCCTGGTCTGCACGATCCCAGAATGTCACAACTTACGCTCTGCTTCCATTTCTCCATCCAATTGCTGCTTTTTCTTCCATCCTCAACCTTCCCAAAAATGCCTCCCATTTCAAGTCAAGTGTTTTTTTATTGTCGTTCAACCATATACAGTTAGAACAGTACACAGTGAAATGAGACAACGTTCCTCCAGGACCATGGTGCTATATAAAACAACATAGGACAAACACAGAACCACATGAGACTACACAGACCTAAATAACATACCTATATAAAGTGCACGTGCAAACATGTGCAAAAAGTATGGGACAGTACAATAAATTACAAAAAATTAACAGGACAGTACACAGTAGTGCAAAAAGATGACAGTTTCTAAAAATACCAAATGTAAACATAACATACTATGAGATAGTGTTCTATGCACATAGCAGTTATTGAGGTAGCAGCCAGGTATAAAGTGACAATTAATTAAAGTGCAACTCAGGACACTTGTGTGTGTGTGTCAGTCCAGTCTCTGAGTATTGAGGAGTCTGATGGCTTGGAGGAAGAAGCTGTTACACAGTCTGGCCGTGAGGGCCCGAATGCTTCGGTACCTCTTGCCAGACGGCAGGAGGGTGAAGAGATTGTGTGAGGGGTGTGTGGGGTCATCCAAAATGCTGGTTGCTTTGCGGATGCAGTGTTTTTTGTAAATGTCTTTGATGGAGGAAGAGAGACCCCGATGATCTTCTCAGCTGTCCTCACTATCCTCTGCAGGGCTTTGCGGACCGAAACGGTGCAAGTCCCAAACCAGGCAGTGATGCAGCTGCTCAGGTTGCTCTCAATAGTTCCTTTATAGAATGTAGTGAGGAGGGGGGGTGGGAGATGTGCATTCCTCAGACTTCGGAGAAAGTAGAGACACTGCTGGGCTTTCTTGGTAATAGAGCTGGTGTTGAGGGACCAGGTGAGGTTCTCCGCCAGGTGAACACCAAGGAATTTGGTGCTCTTGACGATCTCCACAGAGGAGCCGTCGATGTTCAGCGGAGAGTGGTCACTCTGTGCTCTCCTAAAGTCCACATTCAGAGACAGGTTGTTGGCTCAACACCAGTCCGTTAGCCGCTGCACCTCCTCTCTGTATGCTGACTTGTCGTTCAAAGGCAACTGATGTTGTCCTGTAGTTGGTGATGGCCTGGAAGTGACTGTGGATTCTCTGGGTGTGTGCGCGCTTTGCCTCTCTGATGGCCCGGGACAGTTTGGCCCTCGCTGTTCTTAGGGCAGCCTTGTCGCCTGTTCTGAAGGCGGAGTCTCGGGTCCTCAGCAGCGCACGCACCTCCGCAGTCATCCACGGCTTCTGGTTGGAGTGTGTGGATATGGTCTTGGAGAAGGTGATATCATCAATGCACTTGCTGATTGTCAGCTAGTCACTGTAGCTAGTCACTGATGTTGTGTATTCCTCCAAGTTGGTAGAGTTGCCATATGTTGCAGCATCCCTGAACATGTGCCAGTCAGTACACTCAAAACAGTCCTGAAGAGCAGATGGCTCCTGCTGACCAGGTTTTCACCTGCTTCTGGAGCGGTTTTGTGCATCTGACGAGTGGTCTGTATGCTGGAATTAGCATAACAGAGATGTGGTCTGAGTAGCCGAGGTGGGGGCGGGGCTCCGCCCGGTACGCGTCTGGGATGTTTATGTAAACAAGATCAAGCGTGTTCACCCCTCTCGTTGCAAAGTCTACATACTGATGGAATTTAGGGAGCACTGTCTTGAGATTCGCATGGTTCAAATCTCCAGCGACATTAAACAGTCTGTCAGGGTGAGCGTTCTGCAGTTCGCTCATAGCCCTATCCAGTTCACAGAGCTCTTCCTTAGCGTTAGTGCTGGGGGGAATGTAAACTCTGGTTATAATAACAGTGGTGAATTCCCGTGTGTGGTAGGGCGGAGGGCAGGGCCGGGTTGTGATCATACACACCCGGTCCCTTATCAGGCTAATCAAGCCTCCGAGAGGGATAAAGGCCGACTGCGGAGGATTGTGCGGGAGAGAGAGATAGTTTACGGACATGTCCGTCATGTGTGTTTGTGTCTTCTGTTTTAAGTTTTATATTAAACCATTATATATATATTGAAAAGCCGGTTCTCGCCTCCTCCTTTCCATTGACTGCTTTACACTGGTGCAGAAACCAGGAGGAGGGATACGCCATAGTAGAGTTCTCGCCACTACAGTCCACCACAATGGAGCAGCCGCGGCCGCGAGGGGAGAAGGGGCTCCTAACCGACCGCCTGGATCGGTCAGGGCCGCTGCCAGGGGCGGAGGAGTCACCTACCAGCCGCTGAAATGCGCCGGGGTCTGAGACCGCCGACTGCGAGTGGGGAGGGACTCGCTGCCGACCGCCTGGAGCGGGAGAACAACTGCCAGGGGCGGGGGAGACCCCTTCTGTTCCCCGAGAACGCAGTGGGGCGTTCCGTCCGCCAGGGGCTGGAGGACTGCCTCCGATCCAGCCGGAGAGACGCGGCTGTTGTCCGTTAGAGGGTGGAGAAGTGGCCAAGGAACAAGCTACGGCGTATCGGAGAACTGGCGAGTAAGTGTTTTTTTTTTAAATCTCTCTCTCCTCTCTCTGTCTCTCACTGCCGCTCCGCATTGGCCTTTTCCCTCTCATTTAAATTTGAGGGATGACCTGCCGGCAGACTGGGCAAGAGGAACGCCCCTCCCCAGGGAAAGAGGGGGGATGTACGTCATGCCTGGGGCTCCCTTGCCTGAGAGAATGTGGCAGGGCGGAGGGCGGGGCCGGGTCGTGATCATACACACCCGGTCCCTTATCAGGCTAATCAAGCCTCCGAGAGGGATAAAGGCCGACTGTGGAGGATTGTGCGGGAGAGAGAGATAGTTTTCGGACATGTCCGTCATGTGTCTTTGTGTTTGTTTCAGTTTATTATTAAAATATTATTTATATTGACAAGCCGGTTCTCGCCTCCTCCTTTCCATTGACTGCTTTACACCGTGGTAAATAAAACGGTCTGCATCTAACAGTCACAAGCTCCACCAGCGATAAGCAGTAACTAGAGACTAGCATAGTTATTGCACCATTCCGTGTTGATGAAAACACACAAGCCACCACCGCGAGTCTTACCGCACAGAGCTGCATTTCTGTCGGCACGAAACGAGGCGAGCCCATCTAGCTGAATGGCGGCTTCCGGAAAACAAAAACAAAGACGCAGCGGTCTCTAAGCTCACGCTGCGTAGTCTTCTGGAGTCGGATGTAGTCCAGTTTATTGTCCAGGGAGCAAACATTTGAGATCAGGATAGACGGGAGAGCCGGCCGGCTAGGGTTTGTTTTTAGCCTAGCATGGACCCCCGCCCTCTTGCCGTGCTTTTGCTTCCTGTCACACCACTTACGACGTCCCCTCCCCCGGGCACCAGCATCAGGCGACCGTAAAAGTCAGGCTAAGTGACAAAAATAGCACCATTTTGGATCTGGAGTGGCCGCTGCGTGCTACCGCGCCACCATCTTGGATCAACTCCAATTTCCTTGCACTTTCTACATCTAAAATGTTAATTTCCTTTTTTTATACTTTTGTTTATCAAGTGTTCATGGTTGAGATGCAGGTGTTCACTCATGAATCACATGAGCAGCTCTCATTTCACAGTCATTTTTTATTAAAGCAATGCTGACTGAAAGTTTACTTGATTTCAGACAAGGTCTGGAATTACTCAATTCTCTCTCTCGATGATATGTCCCTGCTAGCCCATACAGCTCATCAATGGCTATAATATTAAGAATAATTGTCTGCCATGCAATTGCAGTGAAGGGGCAGAAACAAATGACTACTTGGAACACTTGTTCACACGCACATAAACACCAGGGTTCACACACCAGGGTTCCCCTAATTTTTTAGTTATCTGAGATTCTGGATTAAAACTAAAAAATATATATTTTATAGAGAATGTACTCACAAAGAGCAATTAATGCAGATTAAATGTTAAGATCTCAGCATTAATAGAAAACAATTTATTCACTACAGAAAATACCCTGCATTTCCAATCTTGTTAAAGACCTTCATTTCCATCTCTTTACCATGCCTTGAATTGACAATTTTTTAATTCCCTGATATTTCCAGGTTTTCCATGATTGTTGGAATCCTGTTTATACTGGAAAAGAGAAAACAGGATGACTGACAGATAATCCAACAGGATCTGTCAGTCTAGCATGTTACCATGCTGTTTTCATTGTGTTTGCTTTCAGCCTTCCCAAATCCTCTTTATCAACACATATTCAATAACAAACATATTCCTTTATCATAGCACTATTTAACCTGTCACTTTCACTAAGTCGCCAAGGCAATCTGATAGCTGTCTGTGCACTGGAACCTCTTGCAATCCATACAGTATGTATATATTTCTTATAAAGTGCATCTGGAAAGTATTCACAGCGCTTCACTTTTTCCACATTTTGTTATGTTACAGCCTTATTCCAAAATATATTACATTCATTATTTTCCTCAATTCTACAAACAATACCCCATAATGAATACATGAAAGAAATTTGTTAGAAATCTTGGAACATTTATAACAAATAAAAAACAAAAATCACATGTACATAAGTATTCACAGCCTTTGCTCAATACTTTGTTGAAGCACCTTTGGCACCAATTACAGCCTCAAATCTTTTTGTGTATGATGCTACAAGCTTGGCACACCTATTTTTGGACACATACATTCTTCTTTGCAGGACCTCTCAAGCTCCATCAGGTTGGATGGGGAGCATCCGTGCACAGCCATTTTCAGATCTCTCCAGAGATGTTCAATTCGGTTCAAGTCTGAGCTTTGGCTGGGCCACTCAAGGACATTCACAGAGTTGTCCCGTTGCCACTCCTTTGTTATCTTGGCTGTGTGCTTAGGGTCGTTGTCCTGTTGGAAGATAAACCTTCGCCCCAGGCAGGCAAGTTTTCATCAAGGATGTCTTTGTACATTGCTGCGTTCATCTTTCCCTTAATCCTGACTAGTCTCCCAGTTCCTGCTGCTGAAAAACATCCCCACAGCATGATGCTGCCACCACCATGCTTCACTGTAGGGATGGTACTGGCCAGGTGATGAGTGGTGCCTGTTTCCTCCAGACATGATGCTTGCCATTCAGGCCAAATAGTTGAATCTTTGTTTCATCAGACCAGAGACTTTAGTTTCTCATGGTCTGAGAGCCATTCAGGTACCTTTTGGCAAACACCAGGCGGGCTGTCATGTGCCTTTTACTAAGGAGTGGCTTCCGTCTGGACACTCTACCATACAGGCCTGATTGGTGGAGTGCTGCAGAGATGGTTGTTCTTCTGGAAGTTTCTCTTCTCTCCACAGAGAAACGCTGGAGCTCTGTCAGAGTGACCATCGGATTCTTGGTCACCTCCCTGACTAAAGGCCCTTCTCCCCGATCGCTCAGTCTGGCCGGGTGGGCAGCTCTAGGAAGAGTCCTGGTGGTTCCAAACTTCTTCCATTTACGGATGATGGAGGCCACTGTGCTCATTGGGACCTTCAATTCTGCAGACATTTTTCTGTACCCTTCCCCAGATCTGTGCCTCGATACAATCCTGTCTCAGAGGTCTACAGAAAATTCCTTGGACTTCATGGCTTGGTTTGTGCTCTGACATGCACTGTTAACTGTGGGACCTTATATAGACAGGTGTGTGTCTTTCCAAATCATGTCCAATCAACTGAATTTACCACAGGAGGACTCCAATCAAGGTGTAGAAACAACTCAAGGATGATCAGTGGAAACAGGATGCACCTGAGCTCAATTTTGAGTGTCATGGAGCGGTGGTGGTGTAGTGGGCTAAAGCACATAACTGTAAATCAGAAGGTCGCTGGTTTGATCCCCACAACCACCACCATTGTGTCCTTGAGCAAGACACTTAACTCCAGGTTGCTCCGGGGGGATTGTCCCTGTAATAAGTGCTCTGTAAGTCGCTTTGGATAAAAGCATCTGCCAAATTCATAAATGTAAATGTCATGGCAAAGGCTGTGAATACTTATGAACGTGATTTCTTTCGTTTTTTATTTTTAATAAATTGGCAAAGATTTCAAAGAAACTTCTTTCATGTTGTCATTATGGGGTATTGTTTGTAAAATATTGAGGAAATAATTAATTTAATCCATTTTGGAATAAGGCTGTAACATAACAAAATGTGGAAAAAGTGAAGTGCTGTAAATACTTACCGGATGCACTGTATTTGCCCTATCCATTTAATCAGATTTTATATCCATCCTTCTTGTCAGACATGACTGCTGTCTTGGGATATTTGGTCCATATCAGGAAAATTTGACATTTTAACAGATACTGTTAAAGATCTCTCCTTCTCTCTCTTCCCCTGTCTGTTTCTCTCTACTTCTGCCCTATGCAATAAAAATAACAATACCTTTAGAAATTTGTATTAAAAACAGCTACGCAATCAAAGACATCTAAACTCAGCAAAGTCCTTTAAACATGTTTGAACAGGTTTGATTTTGAACAAGTCCTCTTATTTAGCTAAACAAATGTTTAGTGTGTGATGCAGCATTTCCTGCACCGCTCAGTAATGGAGCTGTTGTTAAGGGTGATGAGATAAAAAAAGATTTTATACTGCAAAACAATACAAAGACAATAAATAGAGAACATGTCTATTTCACGGCCCATGCTGGCTGCATGCAAACAAACTTACAGCATGACCAGTTTTGTCCAATGAATGAATGAATGACTCTTCTGAGTCAGGTTTTGTTTAATGAATCAGTCAAAAAGACTCACAAAGACACAAGTTATCATTCTAACAAATCGCTGAATTAGAGTGGTTACTTGACATCTGACTCAATGAATGGATCTTGAGAACATGCAGTTTTTAAAAATAATAAATTGCTATAGATTGCTTTAATTAATCATATTTATTTATTTGTTACATATATAGTATGCATATATAGTATATAGTAGTATTACATAAATTGTGTTGTTTTATTTAGTATGTAGTTTGGACCAATTATTGGGGGGATACTGCAAACACAGAATTCTGTAGGATTATGTGCTGTACAGTATAGTGATACAACTATAAACAGAACTGAGATCAGTGCATCTCCTCCTCCACACCACACAGAGTTAGCATCAGGAGCAACCAATCCACCGTAAATACCAGGAGAAGCCATTCAGCACCCTGCTCTTTGTTGTCACTATTGTGTGTAAATGAGACTGAGTGAGAAATTGTGAAGACTACAAATGTATGCTGTTGTTCTTGCTGTATGCTTTCAGCAGTAACTTCTGTGATGCTTCCTTAAATCTTCCTCTCTGTCAAAAGCCAAAACATCTTAATGGCTCACTGAGGTCCTGGTTTATTACAATAATCCAACAATACACCAAAGCATTGTTGAATTCCAACATGCATGTTCCAAACACATTCCACATGTGCTGTTTAATTGTATACAACTACACGACTACAGTATGAAGTAGTTCCAGGTTTGTTGACTCCATTACAGTAGTACTTAGCCATGTTATTTTCAATTAACAGATGTAATCAGAGGCGTAAGGAAGTAATTCAACACACAAGATCATTTAAGGGACGAAACCTGAAAAACAACTTAAGATAAGCACATGTTCATGTGACTTACTGTGGTATAAGTAGAATAATGGACTCTAAACTGCTGAATCACTGCAATTGTAATGCACAGCCGAAGTGTAATGGCCAATTTGCTTCGCATCGTGGCCACATTACAACCTTAGGTGCGCATTGCATTTTCAATAATTCAACAGTCCGTTGTCAATTATTCCTTGCCAAATTGTAATCCGTGTATGTTACTATGACTATAAAACAAAGTAGTTCAAAATAGTGCCATTATAATTATAGGTATCACATTTTTGTGAAATGTGCATTGGTGTTGTACTTCGTCCATTAGTGCTGTGTCAAAAGACAGGAAACACCTTGTAATAACTACACTGTAAAAAATATTTAATCAGATAACCTAAAAATGTGTTTGCTTCAATAACAGCAAAACCAACTGTTTTTATTTAAGTCAAAAATCCAGTAGAAAAAGATCCTTGAAGTTACCATTGACCAAGTTTCAAGCAAAGTAATTTTCGTGTCCTTAGTTAAAGCTAAATGCTTCACAAAGTGACAAAATCATAGGCAAACAATACAAATTTGATTTGGTTTAACATGCTGTTTAATACAGAGCAAGATATTGGACCAATGAGATTTCACTGTGGGTGGGTCTACCCATCGCGATGCAACAAAATTGAAACGAAGCAACTGACAAATTGTCTTGACAAGCCACAGTGTTGACGGTAGCCCCTAGTTAGGAGAAAAACTCCTAAGATGTGATTTATCGCTTGGCGCCTAATTACGGAATACCCGGTTAGCATGCAGTGTTACCTACTGTGTGTCAAGATGTATGAGAGTGAGTGTTTGTGCATAAATTGCTACCTGCATTTTCCGGAGCTGTGCAAGCTGTTTGCGCAGATCAGTGGTGTTCTGTTGTAAGTCGTGTAGGTGGAGCTGCATCTGTAGTCTGGAGACGGTTGAGGCCTGAGAGCTGCTAGATGAAGGTGGAGGCATCAGAGCCAGTGGAGCCAGTGGAGTCAGCACTAACAATCACAATACAGGACAAAGAGTCAACACTCTAGGGTCTAAAGACCTGATATTGATACTACACACAAGCTGATATACTACTGACATGCTACACAATCTGATGTACAATATAATAGTGTTGGGGTTGAGTCCACCTTAGTCGAGTCCTAGTCAAGTCCTAGTCTTTCAACAATCGAGTCAGAGTCCAAAAATGTGACTCAAGACCGAATGTGTCCATAACAGGCAGAGTCTGAATGAATCTTTTCATGAATCTGAATTCAAATTGTAACCATGAACTCAATATCAATACTTTAAGCTTATTTTAAATTTCACAACTAAGAAAACACAATTGTCAATATAAATGCAACAAAATCAAAAAAAATATTTTTGTATTAGTTTACAGCTGAACAAAGTGGTTTCAGAATGAAAGCATATGCTTTAAGTGTACGAAGGCAAAACTGGTCTTCAACACAATTCATATTGCATTCTGTTGACATTTCAGTTATACAGTTGCTTTCCCCTCCACTCAAACATAGGACTAAAGAAAGCAAAAGCTGCATTAGACATTACAACAATGGAGTTATTATTGTTTTTCGGATTTTAATTTTGTTTTTTATTTCTAATTAATTTTCAATTTGTAATTTCAATTTAGTTTACTAAATAATCCCTATCAAAAAAAAGTATATATACTGTGATTTATTTTTTGTCTCCATCTGCCATCTCGTTTGGGAAAATAATGAGTCAACACAGTTTGGAATAATGTACAGATTTTGCTGTTTCGGAAGGAAACTGGTACTTTAAATCACCAATGTGGCATTAAACTGATCACAAAGTATAGTCAGGACATTACTGATGTAAAAATCTGCACCATCACTATTTGAAAAATTTCATTTTGTATCAAATCTAGACCCCATTTCCAGCAACACCTTAACCTTGAGTAATCATGCTAAATTTATAATCTTGTTCTAGAATTCACTTGCCATTATATCAAACACAGTTGAATGCTATTTGGTTCATTAAATTAATCTTCACATTGTCTTTGTGTTTGTGTTTGTTTTTGAGTTGCCATAGTATGGTGTAGTGGTGGAGTAGTGGTCTAAAGCACATAACTGTTCATCAGAAGATCGCTGGTTCGATCCCCACAGCCACCACCATTGTGTCCTTGAGCAAGGCACTTAACTCCAAGTTGCTCAGGGGGGATTGTCCCTGTAATAAGTGCACTGTAAGTCGCTTTGGATAAAAGCGTCTTCCAAATGCATAAATAAATGTAAATTTATGCAATAGACTGGTATGTCTTAAGGTCAATATAAGGTAAACAAATGACAAAACAGAAACAGCTTTCTCTAGAAACTTGTCAGTCAATCATTGTTTTGAGAAATGAACTAGCTCTAACAAGGACAGAATGAGATTTGGAAGGCCAGATGTACAACTAAACAAGAGGATAAGTACATCAGAGTCTCTAGTTTAAGAAATAGACACCTCACATGTCCTCAGCTGACAGCTTCATTGAATTCTACCTGCTCAAATCCAGTTTCATGTATAACAGAGAAGACTCAGGGTTGCAGGCCTTATGGGAAAAATTGCAAAGTTTAGAGTGGACAAAGAAACACAGACATTGGACAACAGATAATTGGAAAAGAGGGTTATAGATCTTAACCCCATTGAGCTTTTGTGAGATCATCTAGACTGTAAGGTGCAAGACAGGTGCCCGACAAGACCAAATCTATGGCAAGTGCTACAGGAAGCATGGGGTGAAATGTCACCTAAATGTCAAGTATCTGCAAAGCTGTCATTACTGAACGTGGAGGAAACTTTTAATGAGAACTCTTTTAAGTAGTTTAAGAAGTTCTGAAAAACTTTTTTCAAATTGTAAATTTTCACAATATTAATGTCCTGACTCCTGACTACACATTGTGATCAGTTGAATGCCACTTAGGTGAATAAAAGTACCAATTTCTTTCCATAAGAGCAAAATCTGTACATTATTCCAAACTTTTGGCCGCCAGTGTACATCTCCTGATATGATTGCAAATGCTACATCTGAAAACACCGGTAAAGCCCACTGCTAATATTAGGGCCATTGAACACGGATATGTTTGTTAATTAGCAGAAAATGTGGGGCAGTTCTACACACACTGCTTGTTCACCTTAGGATAATTGATGGACACATACACAACTATTACAACAGGTGCAAACATTCATTGATGCTCAAGATGGCAACACAAGAACCATGAACCAAGGGGATGCAAACTTTTGAACATGATGATTTGTGTAAATTACAGTACATTTTGTGTAATGTAGCTTTTGAAGGGAAGTACTACATAAAATATATAATCTTTTATCTCTTATATTTGCATCCATTCTGAAAGGGGAGTGAAAACATATAGGCCTAAAACAAAAGGGGTATGCAAACTTCTGCAATGTATTTGTGAAAATTTCTATTTTATTTAATATTTAGTTTTTCAGCATTTAACCACATTTTAGCTTTTTTAATTGACAAATTCCATGTATCCTATTCTATCCATATAATTTCATACCGCATGTGTAATTATGAGTAGACTTGTCATGCACATTTTAACGCAAAATTCACAACATTGTAACCTAAAATTCTAAATACAAACCCACATCTGAACATTTAAAGGAATGCTCCGGGTTCCATACAAGATAAGCTCAGTCAACAGCATTTGTGGCATAATGTTGATTATCACGAAAAAAATCGACTCGTTGTTGATTATCACGAAAAAAATCGACTCGTCCCTCCTTTTCTTTAAAAAAAGCAAAAACCTGTATTACAGAGAGGCACTCACAATGGAAAGTTGTGCAAAAACAAAGTGCAGTTTAGCTCTGATTGTGACACTTATATATCTGATTTACCTCCGTGCTCATGGGGAAAATGAACATTAAGAAAACATCCGGCACACATTTAATGTGTTGCGCTAATACATGGATCGGCTTCTTTCAGCTTTTTGTATTATTTTGGAATTTGCGCTGACTGACAGGACGACTGAGTGCGAGCGCGAAAAGCATGACGTCATTGCCATGGTAACCAGACATATTTCAGCTGATTTGCTGAATTCTAGAATGAACGTGTCGTCAAATCAACGTGTGATGAAACTAAATATATTTCTTCTCTGCAAACGATACCAGAGACAATAGCGAGAAGGACAAATTGATGATTTAATTTAAGAGGAAAAAAATCAGTGACCCCTACTAAAGACCGGATATAATGAAAATATAAACATAAAATATAAATATAATATAAAATCTAAACTATAAACATAACATTTCACTGCCCAAAATAACTTAATATTTCATAGTGCATTTTATTGTGGAAATAACAGTAAAATAACATATTTTATGCAGCTCATAAATGCTTTTAAAATAGAAAAACTATAATCCATTTTTTTATTTAATAATCTATCTTTATCTATTTTTCAGAGTTGCAGTCTGCTTTAGCAATAACAATTTCTTTCCTGACAATTTAAAACGTACAGTTAACTCATCAAGGATCAGTTTAAGTTAACAACACAGATTACAGATACATACATGTGTGGATACATTATATCTAAATAGACTTAGTAGCCCAATATTAATAATATTTTTCTGAATTTTGAATTTGATATGTTTTTTAAGTAAACTGTGAGAGAGATATGATGTGGGTGACACGACATAATGAAGTTCTGAACTAGGATGAAACGGCGATGCGAGCACCATCTTGGCTGCACAAACGTTCCATGTGATTTTACCAGTTGTCAGGTACCGTGCTGTGCAAAACTACCATGTAGTTTTTAGTACATTGGCTACATACCTGTCTTTATGTGTTCGTCGTGCCAGCCATCTCAGTAATCGATGTTATACAGCAGTCTCCGTAGTAAAATTCAAGCGTATTGGTTGAATGAGTGCTGCGCTGCAGGTGTGTTTGCTCAAAACAATGAAATGACATCAAACGACATCAGGGGGTTCTACAACTGCTTGCAGACAGAGTGTCCATTTATTTCTGTTTCGTTATTTTATTTTATTTTTATTTTATACATTCCATCAAAAATAAAATGCCATGGACTTTGAGTCCCAAAGGCTCGAGTCCGAGTGAAGTCAGACTAAAAATGCATCCAAGTCCAAGTCCATTAAAATTGGACTTGTATTCGTGTACCCCAACTCTACTATATAATTATTCTAATTTAAATGTAAAAGCTTCCCATCTACACCTTCTACACCAGCATTGCAATCCTGCTCCAGGAGGACAAGCTTCCTATAGAATTTAGTTCCAGTCCTGCTCAAACACAGCTGCCTAAAATTTCTGAAAACAAACTTCAAAACCATACTTAGCAGCTAACGATGTGTTTGATTATAGATGCATCCAAGGGGTCAAGGTTTGGCTAACTAGCATGGGCAGTTAGCCTCTGCTGGTAGATGCTGTAACTACACCATTCTTTTTGTCTTTTGATAGCTACTCAAAATTAACTGTGTAATCTTACAAAATAAAACACATAAATTTGCATTTTTGACATCACAGCTCATGCGTTGGCAGCATAATCGCTAGTGAAGGGCTTGGGATTGTAAGAATTCTTGTGGTGGCTTTAGCAAGTCAGCATTGACAGGACGTTTATTTCTTGTAATAATTAGTCACATGGCTTTTACACCTCAGGTGAATGGCTCAAAAACAATTGTGTTGAGAGCTGAGTGCCCATTAACAAAGATGGCAGCATGAAGGTTGCATACTTCCCTAGGTGCATGCACCAGCCGAACAACTGCCATTGAGATGAATGGGAATACTAATGGAAACCTCACTCCAGGTCCTATAGACCTCCTTGGTTGGATCTTAACTCTGCAGGAAGGTAGATCTCCAGGAACCCGTCTTTTCTTTTTTCTTTTTTTATAGAGACAGAGATAAACTAACTTGCTCACACACAAAGCCTTTTCAAGAGTGAGCATGCTGTTAGTGTGGCATACAGAGAGATCATCAATCTCCAGTCAGTCGTTTTTAACAAAAGGGTACACACATTCCCCAAGATTCCGGAAACATAAAAACCAACATATCCACCTCACACATCATTTTCAGTGTGTGAATGTGTCAACTTTAGGAGTGAAAACAGACTGAAGGAGAGAAATATCCAAAGTACAAGCAAACCATAGAGCAGATCTACCATAAAAAGCTATAGTGGGAACAGGCATCAGTTAATTAGAAGGGTTAAAATTGGGTATAAATAGACACGCACACTACATACACTGGGAAAGGAACATCGATTAACATTAAATATTAGAGAGAGTAGAGATCAAGCTACCTTTCTTCTTCAGCCGGCCAGCTGTAACATACAATAGAAGCTGTCAGCTCCCAGTTTCTTATTTTTCAGAAAATAGATAAATGCGTAGTGTGTCATTTCTGTGCCACTAGCATCACCAACAAATGTTTCCATAATGCTCCGCATATCTGCCATTGGTCAGACAAAAACAGATAGTCCTGCCCTAAATTCACATCTTTGGTTGAGCCAGAAGGTTACAAGTTGGACCACTTTGTATAACCAAAAAGAGAAAAGTTGAAAATGCCTCATTACTATAAAAATTTCAGGAAATAAACCAACAAATGGTTTTCTCATAGTTGTCTCTGCATATTAAGACTGGATTACAGGAAGTATTTTACCATCATTTATACATTTTTAATTTTTTTTTACAAATGGCACCTTCATAAATACATTTAATAAAGTAAAGAAAAATTATTGTTGGATTGGACTCCTGTTGGATTAAATTTAAGGGTGAGACTGGGACTCATGGGAATCGTATGAGAGGCCCTTTTACTGAGGCATGAGACCATTTCGACTCACCTCTTGAAACTGTGGAGAACCTTCAAAGACAAATCAAAAATCAAAACTCTGGCTACAGCCTTTGAAGGGAAAGCCACTCAAAGGCATTCTCTGAGGATGCTGTTACTGAATTGAGAGGAATGTGATGAGAAAGAGAGGACATTGGGGAAACCAGAGAAAGAGCAAAGACAGAGAAAAAAGGTACACAAGAGTAACCAAGAAAAAAAAAATCAGAGGTATTCTCACAGGAAGGAGAAAAGAGTGAACACAAAGAAGGGTACTTCTTTCAAAGTGCACATTGATAAAAAAATGATGTAACTTGTTTTAATATATTATACATGCCATGCCAAAGGTCCGGGACCGAATTATTTGAGATCAAAAAATTTTCAAACCACTATACCTTGGGCCAGCATAAACATCTAAAAGATAGTCAACAAACAGCAAAGCCTATCAAAGTTGCTTTAAGGCAAGTCAGTTTACTTGACGGCCATATTGGACCAGCATAAACATCTTTTGGTAATGCCTTCGGGCAGACTCTTTTATGTTGGAAATAGGCATACAAGTACAGCTCCTACGTGAATGGAGAAAGTAAAAATTGTTTTGCAGGGTGTTAAAATAAATTTTCATGGCTCCTCTGAGATCAAATTCTTGAGTTCGGATGACAATTAATTCACGGTGGAGGAGTGAGTTTTGTGATCCTATGAACCCAGAAATTTGCTTCTCACTTGGTCAGTCGCTTGTAATATTTGTAGGGGTTGCACAGTCTAGTAGACCAGATGGCTAGTTCTGCCACTAGTCAACACGTTAGGGTCCATGTCTACTAGTCGTGGATGATATTTCATTTAAGCATATTTGTTGACTGATTGCCGCTCTGTAGGTGAATATTTTGGATTCATATGGCAATAAAAACATCTGACTAACCCATGTAAATGCTGGAATCACCTCACGTTCCCATGTAAAACAATTACCGTCTGAATGGATTTTAGTCTGGTCCAGTTGATGGGCATGTGTGTTCTAGAGTGAACAAACTAATACAAAAGGTGGTTGGGTCTTCTAAATGAAAGAAGCCGCCATATTGAGCATTATGACTTCTCACATTCATTTTTCTACAAGTGGCCCATTTTCTTCCCATATACGGTCTCTGATCCAACTTAATTACTAAAAGCACATAGGTGCAACACAGTATTAGACCATATCAGACACAATATTAAAGTTTTATAGCCTGCCCGCATGACTGCTCTGGACAACCAAAAATCATGTATTTTGACTTACTTTCTGTGGCGGAGCCGTCGCTGGTGGATTCGGTCTTCTCGCTGGAAGAGAAAGGGAAGGGCCGTGAAAACTCCACCCCCTGGTCCGGAGGGCAGCCCGCCATCATGCAGAGACGCAGCAGGCCGCATCTGAGGATCATATAGCCATGATACTACCACTGTACTACAGCACCTAACACTACACTAACACTATCCTACACTACTGCACCTCACACTGCACTCACACTAGACTACCCCTCTCTGTACTACAGTAGCTAAAATTATGCTAACAATGGAGTACAATAATTAAGAGAATGCAAAAGAGGACAATTGTTCCTTTAGAAAAACACTCAACAAATTGTTTTTTTTATGTTACCTAATTAACAATTGTGCTTAACAATGAATTAGCACTGTCCTGTATGACCTAACACTGCACTAACACATCACTAAACTTGTCTGGCAGTGCACAACAAAACTGTGTACCACAGTGTGTTATGCTAGTTTTACAATCTACAACACTCCAACACTGTACTCCACCACAAATCACTGGCTCTGATAAGTGATCTGGAGTAATACCGACTCTTTTTATTTAACTCTTACTGTCAACTGTGTATTTCAGGCCTATTCACACCAAGATTTTAAAACAAAACAATGCATCCATATGACAATTCACACTGTATAAGGACTTGTGAATAATTTTGGTGTGACATTTTTTGGTGATATTCATCTGCAATTCGTGACATTTTATCTTGTACTTTGTGTGAATAGGCCTTTGCTTAAAGGAATAGTTCACCCAAAAATTAAAATGTGCTGATAATTTACTCACCCTCAAGTTTCTTTCTTTATCAGAAGTTAAGATTTTTAGGATTTCATTTCAGGCCTCCTCCTTTAAACAATGCAAGTGAATGTACTCTATTTTTATGACAGTCCAAAATGGCTCCAGTTGACAAATAAAGTTCTTAAATTCTGTTTTGATTAAGAATGAAACACCCTGAGGGTGAGTAAATTATCAGCAAATTTTCATTTTTGGGCGAACTATTCCTTTACCACTTTCATTACGTAATGGACACTTTATGCCAACATTTTGTTTCTCAAGCCTAGCTCAACTCAACACTCTTTATTCAATGCTTTTGTTTCTCAACACTATGTTTACTCAGCACTCTCTTTACAAAGCTTTCTCTTTACTCAACAAACTCCTTTTTCAACTCAGTCTTTTCTCAACACTCTCTTTTAGTTGTGAGAATCTCAGTTACTTTTATTCTCTTGATATGAATGACCATTCACATTGAATATGAATGACTGTAAATGTCCAGCAACATCAAAAGCACCAATACAAAGTGGAAGAAATAGGAATAACCACAAGCAGACACAATTACAATAAAAGCACTTTACATTTAGCAAGTGAAGAAATGTTTGCATACCAAGCTTACTGTATATGAAGCAAGCTTATGAAACACATAATTGAATCGCCGATGGCTGTAATCCAAACATGAGAACACAGGATATTATCACATGACAGCAAAATGGTACCACGCTAACAACAGTGTGAAGAGTGAAATAGTTGAATGCATTATGTAAACAGGTTAAATACTGTATTGCTGTTATGTGTCAAATGACTGAATGCTATACGTAAAGTGGGTTACAGTGACTGGATATCATAAGATTATGAGAACCAGGACAGGGTTTATGGTCCATATGAGTAGGCTGATTTTGGTAATGTCAGTGGGCTCTGGTTCAATGTGAATGTGTTGAAGATGGCTCTGTGAATGTAATGAGGTCTTACGTGCTGTCGCTGTCTGGTGCTCGAGTTAGGACGCTCTGAACCAGTCCAGTCAGACTGGCTATTTGCTTCTCCATTGCCTCCATACGATCCCTGCTAACAAGTGATACAGACAATGTGTGTGTAAATAAACACAGATAAACACAAATATACACTTATAGTGTTTGTTGGAATGCTCTAAATGTGCATAAACACATTCCTATGATTACAATCGCAGTAGTCTGCTTGAAAGACTAGCATGTACCAGCATGAATTTCCATATAGGTTCATACTGGTTTATCAAGACTTTTCACCAGCTGGGGATACCAAAAACAACATATATTGCTGACCATCTTAGACCAGCATGAATTTTCACTCTGGTTCAGGCTGGTTAATGCTGGTTAGTGCTGGTTTGGTGCTGGTCTAGCTTTTGAACAAGCATAGCCATGCCAAATGTAGCTGGTAAAGCTGGTCAACCAGCATGGTGTTTCTGATGAATCTGGTTCACCAAGGAAGTCTTGTTGGTTAGCTAGTTAAAAAGTTTGACAGGGACACGAGCATACTAGCATAACATGCTGAGGTACCAGCACAAAAAACACAAGATAATCTAGTGACCAGCAATGCTAGTCTTTTCAACAGGGCTGTACATGAACATACACGGTTTGCCAGTGCTTACCGTGTGTCTGTCTCATTTCCAGACAATGACGACCCAAACCCGGGTCCCTTGCTCCCATCTCCTAGAGGTTCTGAACTAGAGCTGGGTCTGGACTTCGGGCTCTCCACAAAAACAGACGAGGAGGCGGAGTCCTTGCGGAAGGTCTGTCTCATGGGTGTCCCTCGGCCCGGAGACCCGGTGAATGAATCCCTGTCACGTAACTGCACGTCAGAAATCTTCTGTGGGGAGGAAGGTGGCAGACGAAAGCCCATTCCAAGTGTGGAGCTGGGGCCATAGGTATCAGAGTATAGAGAACCTCCAGGTTTATAAAGGGAATCCTCCAGGTCACCTTGTAGCGCTGCAGCTGAGTATGTACTAAGAGACCGCATTGAACCCCTGCGATACAGTCCTCCTGACACTGGGAAACCGAAAGGGTCGGCGATGGTGGCCAGAGATTGAGTAGAGGCAATGCTAAGTCGGCCCTCATGTACCAGGCTGTAGGGGTCAGCATACAGACCTTCATTTTTCAGAAGAACCATGTTCTTACCAGACATCTCCTCATCCGGTTTGACATCACGACGCTCCAGGATGGCGGAGGAGGGTGTCAGGCTTTGAGCTTGTCCGTGCGAGGGTGAAGGGTGGTGGGATGGATGCTGAGGGCCCTGGGGGTGAGGGTGACCTGGACCAGCAAAAGATGGGGGGCGACCCCCGCTGTAGGACAGACGGGATCGCGATGGGGAACTGGAGGAGGACGAGGCAGTGGAAGGAGGGAGGGTGTTGAGGCGATGGGTAGGTGACGAGTCCCGCGATGAGTAAACCATCTCTCTCTAAAATAAAAATGACAGATAAGTGCTTAAAATTTTATGAACACATCATTCTGTGTCACTCTTCCAAATTATAATTTTTAAGGCTAAAGTTGACTTCAGTTGTCCGTGTGCCACTACATCTCACGCACACTGTGCACGATATAAAACTGACAAACAAACAAGCCAAGAACAGCCAAGTATTTCAAGACAGTCCATGTCTGTGCATTGTCTATGCCAGTGTTTCCCAAAAATGTTTCTGCCACAGCACACTTTTTACGACTAAAAAAATTCTATGGCACGCCACTATCCCACATAGGCTAACCATCGTCAATAAGTCACATACAGTGCTTGCGTTAGACTTTCTCATCGTCTGTCATTTTGACAGACAGGGTCGTAAAAATTCTGTCATAATCTATTTTTTACCCGTCATTTTAATTTTCATATTTTAATGATAATTAGACATTTAATAGCTTTTATTTTCATTCACATTTTCATTTGTAATCATGAATTTACAGGACGATCATATAGCAGACTACACATTGATTTATTTATGAAGAGAACAGATGAACAACAGAGACACCACATGAAGCAGATTAATGTTTTTTTCCCCCGCAGTGACAGCAGCAGCAACTAAAACACGACATGTGAACAACGCAATATTACAAAAAACAAATACGAATAAAACAAGAACAAAATATAAAAAATGTACTGAACAGAACTCAATCGAAAACTCAAATCTTCCTCCTGGTCCACGTTGACTTAATCTGGGTACTTGTCTGTGGTAATCAAACGCATCAAGGGAGACGATGAGACAAGATGATGCTGAGGTGATTGTCATTAGATTTTGTGTCATTGCCTCGGACAGACGACTTCTCGTATCAGTTTTAATTTGGGTCTGCAGGCTGAACCCAGTGTCAAGCGCTGCATCGACCTCCACATGACAAGAGTTGCAGAAAGCGTCACAGAGGGGCGAATTTACCAGTTTGCCATGTACAAATGTGGGAGGTGTTCACAATAAACATTGAATACATGTATTTGGAGGAGAGAGAAAAAAGCTTGCAGTTGCTTTGATAGCAGAAATAAATAAAAGGACTCGTTTATATTTAGATCGAAGCATTTTCTTGGTGAATTTAAATGAGTTTAATAACTGGGGTCTCTGATATTCGTAAACGATAAGGTAATATTTAATTAAAATAAATTATGGGACGTACAATGTCTCTTCACAAATTTGGACAGTTTTTAAATATTTCATGTTGCTTAGTACTCTCAAAGACATTATTGGTGAAGCAAAAACAAGTGTGAAAAAAAACTTGGGTGTAAAGTGGCATCACTGCGTAGACTTCAATGTAGGCTATTCTGCAGCGCTGATGCGAATCATGTGAAAAATCCTTAACGTGTATAAATATCAGTCACTTCTGCACATTAATCATTGCTCTTCACAATCACAAAAAAAAAAAAAACACTGGGAAACACTGGTCTACGCATGACCCTGGTGTTGACTCTCCTAAAATGTATCACAAAGCAGCCTTAGTGTGAATGAACATGTCCATATGGTGTTGCGGTCAAAAGAGTGTACTTTCAAACGATAAGCAGGTGGAACGGTGTTCTGATAATCTGTCCTACCCACTCAGGATGTGCTACCGGTACTTCAAGCTGTCATATTGTCTAACAAAATGTGCTTCTTTCTCAGAATGAGCTACTATTTATATTAAAAACCGCCTTAACGAATGATGTAAAATCAGGGGTAGCACATCCTGTCAGCTTGATATACCCCATCAGAATGAACTACCACCTTAATAAATGATGTAAAAACAGGGGTAGCACATCCTGTCAGCATGAGATACCCCATCAGAATGAACTACCACCTTAATAAATGATGTAAAAATAGGGGTAGCACATCCTGTCAGCTTGATATACCCCATCAGAATGAACTACCACCTTAATAAATGATGTAAAATCAGGGGTAGCACATCCTGTCAGCATGAGATACCCCATCAGAATGAACTACCACCTTAATAAATGATGTAAAATCAGGGGTAGCACATCCTGTCAGCTTGATATAGCCCATCAGAATGAACTACCACCTTAATAAATGATGTAAAATCAGGGGTAGCACATCCTGTCAGCATGAGATACCCCATCAGAATGAACTACCACCTTAATAAATGATGTAAAAATAGGGGTAGCACATCCTGTCAGCTTGATATACCCCATCAGAATGAACTACCACCTTAATAAATGATGTAAAATCAGGGGTAGCACATCCTGTCAGCATGATATACCCCATCAGAATGAACTACCACCTTAATAAATGATGTAAAAACAGGGGTAGCACATCCTGTCAGCATGAGATACCCCATCAGAATGAACTACCACCTTAATAAATGATGTAAAAACAGGGGTAGCACATCCTGTCAGCATGAGATACCCCATCAGAATGAACTACCACCTTAATAAATGATGTAAAAACAGGGGTAGCACATCCTGTCAGCTTGATATACCCCATCAGAATGAACTACCACCTTAATAATTGATGTAAAAACAGGGGTAGCACATTCTGTCAGCATGAGATACCCCATCAGAATGAACTACCACCATAATAAATGATGTAAAAACAGGGGTAGCACATCCTGTCAGCTTGAGATACCCCATCAGAATGAACTACCACCTTAATAATTGATGTAAAAACAGGGGTAGCACATCCTGTCAGCTTGAGATACCCCATCAGAATGAACTACCGCCTTAATAATTGATGTAAAAACAGGGGTAGCACATCCTGTCAGCATGAGATACCCCATCAGAATGAACTACCACCTTAATAAATGATGTAAAAACAGGGGTAGCACATCCTGTCAGCATGAGATACCCCATCAGAATGAACTACCACCTTAATAAATGATGTAAAAACAGGGGTAGCACATCCTGTCAGCTTGATATACCCCATCAGAATGAACTACCACCTTAATAATTGATGTAAAAACAGGGGTAGCACATTCTGTCAGCATGAGATACCCCATCAGAATGAACTACCACCATAATAAATGATGTAAAAACAGGGGTAGCACATCCTGTCAGCTTGAGATACCCCATCAGAATGAACTACCGTCTTAATAAATGTATAAAAACGTGTTTTTTAATGACGTCTTGTCAGTTACACAACTCTACAAGTAATTTGTGCTAAATAAAGTTCCATTTGAGTAGATTTCAAATATCGTATTTAAAAAATATATATTTAGATACCGTATCTGAACACACGTACGCTTCAGTTATGTAAAGGTGCTGTTTAACCGTCAAATTCCTACCGCGTATATTTTTATCACAGACAATACAGATTAATTATTGTGAGATTTTTATAAATAAAATTACAATAAAATACTATATATAATTGTATTATTATCCAACAAGATTTTACTTACATTTTTTCACCCAAACTCGTGATTTTTAAGTCAAGGTAGCTCAAAATTATGGGCGTGTCTTCAGATATGCTAGAAAACGTATTGCGCATGCGTAGTGCGTGTTGGTAGCACATTCTGAGAGGTAGGTCAGATTGTTAGAATAACGGCACATGGAAAAAGAAAGTATACTCCAGCCTTTACTCAGTATTTTAGTCTCGTAATCCACTCCAAAATTTCGAAGACTCTTTAAAACAATATACATTGAGAATATACTTGAGAAGCGAAACAATATAGATAATACGTTTTTCCCCTGAAATCTGAGCAATTATGGGGGGTTTATGCTTAAAACTAAAAATGTCAATCAAAGAGAAAACACACATTTTTCTTGTTTTCTTTCTTGATTTTTTAAAACAAGACAAAAATTTAAATAAAATAATTGCGTGCTTCCATTCATGTTTCTTGTTTACAGCCGTGAGACACCAACACATTTCTTATGTTATCGCTAAGCCAATCATCACAATTACAAGAGTGAATCTTGTATTCTCTACACATACAGAGTGATCATTTTAATTTGGTTGTTAAATGCAGCTGTCACTCCCAAGTCATTGGCCTCTTATGAAAAATGCCTGTTCCAGTCCTAAGAGAGGAACAAAATTGAAAACCTGAACACAGAAATGATTCACAGTTACATTAGTTTTGCCAAAAAGATGGAATGAGGGTTAGGGCAAAGTTAACTGGAAAAGTGAATATGTACAAAATCATTCAGAAGTGAAAATATGGAGCTGGCAAATAAACCTCAATGACAGCAAAAGCAAGAGAGATGTACTGAGGTTTAGTGAGAAACCGAGACTGGAACTCTAGAACTTATTGTCCTCATTCTCTCCTTCTTTCTCACTCGTTCTTTTCATGGGTCCGTAATTCAAATCTGGGGAGCTCTATTCAACCTATTCACTGCTTTCACCCAGCCTAGCCAAAGCTACTGGCATAACATTGGATTACATGACACCCATATTCAGATTCTACCGCCACTTTTGAGCACATATACTTTACACAGTTACAATGAGCAGAGGAAGAGAACTTAAACACAAGGGAACCCACACTCATTTAACATCTCCATTTCTATTCCTCAATATCTTCGGTTCTCTTTTTACCACTTCTTTCCTACTTCCTGCATATCAATACATAACTTTTACATTTCCATGTCACTTGCATTTAAGCCAAAACTTTTTGTTTTGTTTTATCTTGAGCCACTCATCCATCCTTTTCTTAAGGATTTCTTTTTTTTCTTTTTTCTTCCCTTCTCTGCTCCCTTTTGTTCCACTTACGTTGTCTGACAGTAGTCAGACTTACTGAGGCATTACAGGGGATATAGCTTGTTAGCCTGCATACACACAAAAATCCACAAAAAGCAAGTACACACTCCAGGGATCAGTTGACATGTTCTATACAACATTCTGTTGTCAAAGAATTGGTCTTTGTGTGTTCAAACACACCGGAACAAACACATAAATACAAAAAACCAAACATTTAAAAAGCCAACAATATGTAAATTGTTCAGAGCCTTGGGATCCTATAGTGTTCAATTATTTAAAATAAATCCCCCCAAGAGGAGAGTTTTTATGCTGTAATTTGTATTTAGCTATTTATTTTTAAGAGGCGTTTGTTTAGGCAAAGTGGTGCCAAAGTTAGGCCATGCAATTATAAGTTCATAGCACTTTTCCACTTTGAATTTAATTACTGATGAAGACAATCAAGTTGAAACTCTGAATAAATTATTGTGATGGATGAAGTTAAATGGATGGAATTAAAGATGTAAAATAATGAAAATATCTGTGCTGTGTACTTAGGATAAGGCATTTGAACAAACCTTAAAAGTTAAAATGAGGGATTTGAACAAATTATACGCTCCAGGCAAAAATAAAATAAAATTAAAAATAAAAATCCCATAGACATTGAAGCACATACCTAAGCCATATCTAAGGATCATAGAGACTTTGCCACCAATTGTTAGCACAATTGCAAAAAAACCTTTATACAAAAAAAATGTAAAAATCTAGATACATTTTACAATAAAACCCCAGTATGAACACAACTTACAGACATCAAGGTGCACATATACACGCCACACAAATAGACAATAATAGAATCATTTGCATACATCAACTGACTCATATCTAATATTAGCTGATGGAATTGGTTTGACACTCTCCAAGGTATGAATGGTACAGACACGTTTTTACACATCTTTTCTTCAGAAAAGATGTGTAAAAACATTTGATTTGATCGACAGAGTGACGCAACCTAATTGCATTTCAAAGTCAAAGCACATCAAGCTCCTCCGGTAACACTAGCACACACATAAAAAAGAACTCCCAAGTGATACCAAAAAAAAAAAGATTCTGCGTAATTCAAAAACATCCGAGTTCAAGAACATTCAAATAGAAAAGATGGTACTCAATGGATCAAACAACGGCAGTTTTAAAGGTTTCTTCCGTTTTAACACTCAAAGAGGACTGTGACGTTGAACTCAAGGTTGGGTTTGTCTCTGATGTTGCCACATACTGGATTTTAAACTTGTAACCTTGTGTTTTTTTTCTTATTTTGACTTGAAACAGAAAACATTGTATAAATATGGATGGCTCGGTGCCTTCTTATACACTTAAAAAACCCATGCTGGGACAATGTAAGATGTGGCTTATGGCAAACTAGAGGTGAGAATCAGCAGGGACGTGAAATACATTATTACATTTGATATATTTATATTTATTTATATTTATGCATTTTGGCAGACGCTTTTATCCAAAGTGACTTACAGTGCACTTATTACAGGGACAATCCCCCCGGAGCAACCTGGAGTTAAGTGCCTTGCTAAAGGGCACAATGGTGGTGGCCGTGTGGTTCGAACCAACAACCGTCTGATTAACAGCCCTGATTAACAGCCCTGTGCTTTAGCCACTACGCCACCACCACTCATGATATACAGTATGGGTTGCAACAGGATAATATTGCAAATATTTATGCTTGGTGTATTGTGATTCTTTATGTTTAGTTTATTAAAATATTTTAATCACTTGTTTCTTATTCATCTCATTGGATTTTGGTGCTTTGTGCAACAAGTGTTAAGCTTTCTGCTTTACTTCATTGTAGAGTTATAGAATTAGGGAAGAGCATTGGCACATCAGAGTCAGTAGATTGTATCATTACATGAAAACCTTTGCTGCAATCTATGCCAACAGCTGCAAATACAATGTATTTTTTATTTTTATTCAACCATGTTCCTATATATAGCCAATAAAAAGCTTGATTTGATAAATACTTAAAGGAATATTAAGGGTTCAACACAAGTTAAGCTCAGTTGATAGCATTTGTGGCATAATGTTGAGCAGCACAAGATTTTGACTTGTCCCACAGCAGAGTCTACAAGCAAAAAGTGTCTGTAATAAAACCCGAATGAACATCGGCTTGGCTTTTCAGAGGTGGCGACAACTGAAAGGATTTAAAAGTGATCCAGAGCTGGCTTTTTATTTACTCAACAGATAAGATTTATTGATATGTTTATGTAGAGTTGTGTAATGTGTGTGAGTAGTGAAATACAATAATAATACTGTAATCAGTGCTAGCAATCGTTATGTCAAATGTTGACAACATTGACTAACTTTTGTAATGTCATTTATTTCAAAACATCAATGTTTCCAATAAATCAAAACAACAGCATAATATATGGCACTTATCTGCTCAAATGACATGTTTTCAGATATCCAATTTTCTTTTGTTATTTGTTTTTCCATT
Organism: Xyrauchen texanus; assembly: GCF_025860055.1. NCBI lineage: Eukaryota > Metazoa > Chordata > Actinopteri > Cypriniformes > Catostomidae > Xyrauchen > Xyrauchen texanus. The sequence continues at coordinate 21,185,293 of NC_068283.1, read as the reverse complement.
CACTCTGACAAGATGTCCTGTATTCATGTGTACACCAGTGCCTCGAACCACATTCATTCATGCAGAGGAGCAGAGCTGAAGCACAGCCAAAACAATGTCCTTCCGCAAGACTCATGCAGTTTTATTTTCTAACTGCTAGAGGGCCAAAAGTTACATATTGTAGCTTTAATTTTAGAGTAATGTAACAGAGCTAAGTCTCCATTGTATCTCGATAAATGTCCCTTGTGTGTTTTGGGCTAGTTTATAGTTAAAAGTCCCACTTTATGCACCTAATCATCATTTTCTGTTGTTGATGGTATTATTATGATTGAATAATAAACCGTATCTGGGATTTTATTTATTTTTGACTCTTGTAGCCATTGTGTCTGTGCCCATCATAGTAAGGAAAGACTAAGAAAAAATATACTTTTAATACATAGATTTAAAAAAAGTTGGCCAATTAATCTGTTTCGGTTAACCTCTAGTTACTACATCATATATGATGAAGTATGTTCAGGAATGTATTCATACTACTCACCTGCATACCTATAGAACATACTTAATTATCGGCAGAGTTGCTCATCAAATGCAGTACATACTTTGAAAGTATGCAAACTTGGGCAACGGACATACATATATATTCATATTCTAAGCTTGTCCTGAGTTTGCATTTTTGTGAGTTACAAACAAGTGAGCAATTGTTGACCTAATGTCGCAGTCACAGTACAGCAGTTTCATCTACTTAATATTGTAACTAAGGCCATGTCCACTCTAATCTGTTTTTGTTTGAAAACTATTTTTTTCAGTTTCCTAACATCATAATTTTCCAAAGTATGTGGTATTGGAGAATAATTTCAAAATGCTCAGTTTTTGGTGGAGAAAAATACTGTTTTAGCATTTAGCTCATGATGCGGATGAGAAGCATAAACATAGCAAAATCAATGATTTTTCATATTAGTATGAATGTGGCCTTAAATTTTAACTTCTTGGCATTAGTTTATCAATAAAGTATTATAAAGTAAAAAAAAAAAAAGTCCCTTTTTTTAAATAAACTGAGGTACTGAATGAGGTAAGAAACACTCACCCTGAGGTCTCCATTGGGCAGATGTGCAGCAGGGTAGGAGGCATAAATGGGCTCTTTGCGATAGATTTTGATTATGCTGCGGTCCTGTATGTCTCTCACATCCTCCAGCTCGTAGAAGACGTTTCTTGCTTCGTCTTTGATCAAGATTGCCGTATTGGGAGACTTCAACATTCCTGCTGTCAGCTTCTGAGGGAACATGTGCACGATGAGTGCGTGCAAGGTCTCCAAACTGTTGAGATCGTGAGTAATGTGAACACGCCTGGTCTCATCTCCAAACTGCAGGAAGAGGACACCTGAGGAGAGACAGAGAGGTAAGAATAAAGCAGGAAAAAAACTATGATCAAATAGGAAATGGTGAAGCAGACTAAACAACTGTTTGTGAGAGTAATGTACAAATTTATAAGTAAGAGAGAACAGGGGATGTCAGTGACAGTAAGCCTCTTTTTTTCTGCTGCTGAACTCCTTCTGCAGACTTTCTGTCGTAATTTTCTGCCTGTTTATCTCTGTGCACTTTACATAATAGGACATCAGGCGATGTTATGCCTCTTGCTAATTGAACAATAATCTCCCTGTGGGGAACAACTCAAAAAGAATTACTTTCAGCAAATATTTAGCACTTACAGCTAACAGGCACTGTGCTTTACAAGCTAGCAACCAAGCTCACAAGAACACTGTATCATCATTGGCAAGTGATACTTCACGCCATGGTAACCAAAAATAAAAAAATAAAATGTTGCCTACACAAACTGTTGAAGGTCAACTAATATGAATGCATTTTACAGCTGTAATTAAATCACTGCAATGAACTGTCAACAAGTATAAAAACAGTTGACAGAATTTAATTGCAGCAAAGCAAAATCTTCAGCCAGAAGCCAATTAGAAAAACATCTTATAGACATGTGGAAAACACAAGTAATGGAAATCCTCTACCAATAACTGAGATACAGTCTACTTCTTAACGCTATCGTGACTTTCATTTATCCTTCATATATTTCATGAGGTTAATAACATTGTTTAATTCATCTAGACTGCAATTTTAAAAACTATTATTGTATTGTAACTTTAAAAAATAAGGACCAACTTAAAGGAATAGTTCCCCAAAAAATTCTAATTCTCTCATCATTTATGCACTTTTATGTCTTCTCAAACTCTTATGACTTCGTACCTTCAGCGGAACACAAACAAAGATATTTTGATGGAGATATGAAGTATCTTTGTCCATACAATGTAAGTCAATGAGGTCCAACACAAGCTCCAAAAAGGACATAAAGTGGTTTAATTAATGTCTTCTGAAGCGATAGGATCGGTTTTGGGTAAGAAATAGACCAAAATGTAACTTGACATCTGCATTCTGCTTTGCAGTATCGACAAGTGCTAGACGCATTTGCAGAGAGCAAGTGTTGGACCCCATTGACTTGAATTGTATGTAAATAAACACATATTTCCATCATAAAATCTTAATTTGTGTTCCACAGAAGATGGAACACAAAGAGTCCATCGTATGCATGCATGCATGCGCTACTACCCTGACACTAGTAAAAATGTTAAATCTAAAGTGTGTACTGTACCACTCTCTCTTTCCTAGCGTTTGTCCCGCGTAGGTGCAGGGTCCGCTTCGTGATAGTCAGCATATATATATTTTGATTTGGCACAAGTTTTACGCTGGATACCCTTCCTGACGCAACCCCCAGTGGCTGGGGGACTCTCCCTCACACACATACGGGGCAATTTAGAGTCTCCAATTCACTTAGCATGCATGTTTTTGGGCTTGTGGGGGAAACCGGAGAGAACACATGCAAACACAGGGAGAACATGAAAACTCCACACAGAAAGGGGACTTCTCGAGCCAGGACTCGAACACAGGACCTTCTTGCTGTGAGGCGACAGTGCTAACCACTGAGCCTCCATGTACTGTAAAGTTTCCTGAAAACTCCCCATCCCCCAAATTCATGCCATTTGTTGCTGTGCAACACAATGTTGCTGTGTCTGGCTGTTCAGGATTCCCAAACTAACAGAGAAATTTGATGTCACAGTATTTCAATTTTTCGGGGAAATCAACCTACAGACTGATTACTTATATTTGACTCTGCACATAAAAATGGGAAAGGATTACTGTAAGTATTTAAACATAGAAAAAAATGACACTTCAATTTTATCTTCTTGTGAACGTGTATATAAATGAATAAATATATTCTCATAGCGGTGGGGATGTGGTGGAGACAGTGAGTTTTTTTTTTGAGCTGAAAGTGAGTTTTTGAGTGTAAAATAAATGACCTTTTGAGTTGAATTTTGCTGTCTCCCGCTTCCTCCTTGCCCCATCACAAACGTTTTACAGTGAGATTTGCTGAGTTTTGTAATAAACCTACCTTTTGAGTTGAACTTCAATGTTCTCCACTTCCACCTTACAAAAACGCCTTGAACTTGTTACACTGTTGCTGAAACCTGGGAGTCTGGAGGAAGTACACACCAGTATGGAGTCCTCGCCATTGGTGGAAGTCATTCAGTCCCTCTCCAACAAGCACCACTTACAACATTAGTCCCTGCTTGAGCTTTGCAAGGACCAGGATCGCCGGTTCCAGGAAGTGCTCCAGGATCAAGCAGAGGATCGGCAGGCGATCCAGAGCTTACTGCACCAGGAGAAAGCCCCAGCCAGGACACAGCAGCCACTATGTATCTGGTCGCCCTCATGAAAATGTGGATAGAAGATGATCTGGAGGCATTCTTGGACTTATGTCAGTTGGTGAATCCGCTTGCCACCCCAAGAGCACCTTTGCGCCCGCTTCCTTTGATTGAGGCCCCCTTCGTCGGACCATTAGAGCAAACAGCACACAGACATCGATTTGTATTGGTTCTGGTGGACTATGCAACACGATATCCGGAAGCAGTGCCTCTGCGCAACAACTCAGCACATAGTGTTGCGGAGGCACTCTTCAGAATAATCTCCCAAGTGGGGATTCTGAAGAAAATCCTCAATGACTACCACCCCTGGATTTGTGAGTTTGAATCCAGTGTATACTGAGAAAAATTTGCTCCAAGCTCAAGAACGTCAAAGCCGACTCTATGAAAGGGGCACTCAGCTATGGGAATTTGCAATGGGAGATAAAGTGCTTGTATTACTCCTAACGTCAAGCTCTAAGTTAAGCACCAAGTGGCAAGGGCCCTTTGAGGTCACACATCATGTAGATCTCGATTATGAGGTAAGGCAGACAGATAGAGGTGACGCATGTCAAAAATACCATCTAAACCTCCTGAAATTGGATGGAAGTGATTTCTGTGACATTGGCAACGATGGTCCCAGAGAGGGAGGAGCTTGGGCCGGAGGTAAATTTAATTGGACACATACCCAATGCCTCGGATAAATTAGTTGCTTGATTGGTTGGGCACAGCTCGATTTGATTCAACACTGGACTTAAAGAAGGGATACTGGCAGATCCCCTTAACACCAATGTTTGGATTACACCAATTCATGAAACTTCCATTCGGTTTGTTCGGGGCCCGGTTACGTTCCAGGGGCTCATGGACAGAATCCTCAGACCACACTTGGCGTACACCACTGCCTATCTAGAGGACATGATTGGCAGCGACATGTATACCATCTGAGGGTTGTCCTGAGATCGCTGAGGTGAGCGGGAATTATTGCAAACCCAAAGAAGTGTGCAATTGGATGGGCAGAGGTACGGTATCTGGGCTTCCACTTGTGTCATTTTTGGCGTCCCCAAATAGATAAGACTGGATCGATTGCAGCCTGTCCAAGACCAAAGACATTTGAGACAGGTCCTGGGGATGGCTGGCTATTATAGAAGGTTTGTGCCTAATTATTCGGCCGCCATCAGCACGCTGATAGATCTCACTAAAAAAGGAGCACCAGATCTGGTCCACTGGACAGAGCAGTGTCAACAGCACTTTGTGGCAGACCGTTTTTACATTCACCTGATTTCTCTTTCCCATTCATTGTACATACAGACGCTTCATACAGGGGGCTGGGGCCGGTGTTGTACATTAATCGCAAGCTCTCTCTGAGGTAGACTAACAATAGCACCATTGAAAAAACTACCTGTTGGGGCATGCCTCTGTTCAGATCACAGCCCACTCCAATGGCTCCACTGCATGAAACATACCAACACGCGGATCACCCGGTTGTATCTGGCTCTTCAGCTGTTTAAATTCAAGGTGGTCCACAGACCAGGGACACAGGTGCTGTCATGGACTTCCTCTCCACAATGGGGGGTGGTTGAGTGGTGGGCAGGCAGGGATGACTACATTCCTCTGGAGAGAGAGCCTCACACACACGCCTGCCACAATACTATTTATAGTATAAATAGACACTAGTTATACCCCAGTGTAAATAGCATCTGGCGCCCCAATAGTCTGGTGGAACCACAGAAATATATGACAAACTGAAGAGTAGATGTCACTGCAGTGGCCTGCGGTATAAAGATGGCATGTGAATGTGAAGAGTTGTCCTAGTGACTGCAGTTCGAGTTTGCCTTTTGTCCCACTCATTTGCCCACTCAAAATATTTCCTTTAATACTACTTAAATAAGGTTACAGGTTAAAAGGTTAGTTTTAGGAGAAGGGGTTAATGTATTGTGTCTTTGGGACTCTAAACACAAGAAACAAACTGCAGTGATGCCCATATGTCATGGTTTTATTTGGTTTTGTTCATGTCTTTTATTTTGGTAAAATAGTTCCATGCCATGTTTGTTCCTGTTTCATTGTCATGTGTTTCCCATTTTTCGACTTCATTGTCATCATCTCTTCATCTCCCTGTTGCCAGCCTCGTTACAGAATACTCGACCCACCAAGATGAACCACAGCTGTTCCCAATTACTTGTCTACGCCAGGAAAACATTTCCACTGAGGAATATGTTGAGAACTTTTGTGCTCTGGCCTGCAGGGTCGATTTGAATGTAATTACCCTAAAGGACAGTTTCCGTTTTGGGCTGAAAGAGCCGATCTCCTCCCTGATGCCAGGCGGTGGGAGTACCTACAGTCTGACTCAATATATCGGCCTTGCCCTACTGATATTTGGTTCATCGTTCACTGTGCGGGAGGCGGATAACGAGCCAGAGTCCCACATCATGTCCGCCGAGCCAGAGTCCCGGGTCATGGCCGCCGAGCCAGGGTCCCAAATCATGGTCGCAGAGCTTGCACCACCTTCTGACCCGGATCCTGAGTCTGCTCCATGCCATGTCACAGCCACGCCTGAGTCTGCTCCATGCCACGTCACAGCCATGCCTGATTCTGCTCCATACCATGTCACAGCCACGCCTCAATCTGCTCCATGTCACAGCCAACCTTCAGTCTGGTCCATGCCATGTCTCAGCCAAGCCCCAGACTGCTCCATGCCATGTCACAAGCAAGCCTTTGCTCCACGGTCCAGGACCACCTCTGCTCCACTGTCCTGGCCTGCCTCTGCTCCATGGTCCTGCCCTGCCTCTGCTCCACTGTCCTGGCCCTCCTCTGCTCCACGGTCCAGGCCTACCTCTGCTCCATGGTCCAGGCCCGCCTCTGCTCCATGGTCTAGACCCACCTCTGCTCCACAATCCAGGCCTGCTTCTGCTCCATGGTCCATCGTTCATGCCAGCCACGGCCAACGAGTTCATGTACCATGTTACTCGTGTATTCATGTTATTTTGGTGAGGTGGTGGCGTAGTGGCTAAAGCACAGGGCTGTCAATCAGAAGGTCGCTGGTTCTAACCCCATGGCCGCCACCATTGTGTCCTTGAGTAAGGCACTTAACTCCAGGTTGCTCTGGGGGGATTGTCCCTGTAATAAGTGCACTGCAAGTCGCTTTGGATAAAAGCGTCTGCCAAATGCATAAATGTAAATGTAAATGTAAATGTTACCATATCATCCCATGAAACCATGGGATGATATGGTAACATGGTACATGAACCATGTTACCATGTTACCATATCATCCCATGGTTTCACATATCATTGGGGGTTATGTGTTTATATTCATGTTATTTTGTTAAAATAGATCCATGCCATGTTTGTTCATGTTTCATTGTCATGTGATCTTGTCATGTGTTTCCCATGTTTTTGTGTCTTGTCCCCATTGGTTCATTGTTTCATTAGCTTGTTAGCAGTCTCCTTATCTTGTTTAGAGTTCTGTGTATTCATTGGTTATCATTATCATGTGTTCTCCCAAGTCCAAGTATTTAGCCCTCATGTTTGCCATTGTCCATTGTCGAGTACTGTAAATGTATCATAGTTGGTTTGCAGCGTTCCATGTCAAGTTTATAGTCAAGCCAAGTCATGTCAAGTCAAGTTTAGTCAAGTCGTCCATTTTAATATTTGTTCTCATGTTTGGATTTGTGTTGTGTTAGTATTTAAATATGGGTGCAAATAGTATCTGACACTATTTGCACCAGGGTGTAAAATAGTATCTACCATTACTTGCACCAGAGGTGGAGTGCAAATAATATCTACCACTATTTGCACAGGGGTGTAAATAGCATCTGCCATAAAAATATTATATTATATTATATTATGATATATATATATAATAATTATTTGATATGAGGGCATTACCTGGAGAGCGTAGTTTGTTCTGGCTTGCTGAGCGGGAGAGTGGAAGGCTCTGACGGAAACGGTTCATCCGGTTGAAGCCCAGCGGCATGTCGGCCTCAGACATGGTCTCCAGAGACTCAGCAGAGGCAAAGGACAGCTTAGAAGCCTGATCTGCCAAACCTGACTGAGTCGACTGGGAGTGACGTGGGCTACGGCTCTAAGAGTCCGAAAAAGAGAAATTGAGCATTTTTCACAAACACATTTCAGTATCAGAAATTACCATTTCCAATATTTTCCTACTAGATTTTACATTTCAAGGGCATTTTTTTAACCACTGCCTCATCTTTTATGTCAAGTGCTAAAATGTTAACCATTAATTAACACAAGTTCTAAATAATTACATTGCAAGTACATTATCTCTACACATAAAATTAAATCAACAACAACTGGAGTAAAATATATTAAATAAAAAATATGTGTAATGGCTTACAAAAGAATAATAAGAACTATATCAGATATTACAAATAAAAAATAGATATTTATTACAGGAGGAATTTTAGGGCACTTTTAACACTTTTGGAGACATTTCTGCCTCAAGAGCCCTTCAATTTCTGAACCTGAGAAATATACAGTAACAGAGAACAAAAAGAATCTAAGGCCAATGATCAGAGTAAATTACACCTGCACTCCCCATGTCTCCCAAACACAACACACAGAGGATATGACATCACTGCTTCTGCTCAGGGTGGACAAGTAAGGGGGTGAGAATGTACCTGCTCCTCTATTTGTGTAATATGCCCATGTGCAAAGACATGGAACCAGAAAACCTGTCTCTGTGGATGTGAATCCCAGCAAACAGACTGAGACTGCTAATGATTATGTGGAATAAACATCTGTATTTTTCTCTTACTCACTATAGAATACACACCAATGGTGGAATTGCAGAATGTGTAAGTGTTGTGTAAATGTTGTCAAATGTGTATGGTTATATAGCAGCATTTAATTAAGAGGATTCATACAAGCGCATCATGGTGAGCTTTAAAAGCATTGAGACACCTGTAATTAGATCTCAGGAAATCCTTGTAAAAGATTTGCAAGCTGGTTTATAGAGCAGGACTTCCACAGAGTGGCATCACCATATATCAAATAAAGTCTCCTCCTCCAAAACAGACAAAAGAAGCTCTTTAATAGCCCAAGAAATTACCAAAGTTCATCCATGTAGCTATATGTGGCGCAAACTGATGATTGAATGACATGTTAAAACAATCGGCTGACATTGTGTAAGCTGACTGGTTCTTGTTATCAGGTAGCCAATCAACTTGAGACTCGCTCTTTGCCTAACATTTAAATTTCTCAGTTTTGCTGATGAGCTGGTTTCTCTGCAGCACACTGCTAGAGTTTTTCTCAGAAAATGCTATTTGCTCAGGTGGTTTTCTGAGGTTTTTCTTTTATCAGCTTGTACGGGAAGATCTGCTTTTGGCCATGACACATAGAAGTGTGTCTTTAACAATGTAAGCCTTGGCCAAATATGGCTGGCACAAATCTTAGGTTATTAGATTAAATAAATTCACACATAGCAAGTCTATGATACTAGTTAAATAATCTTCAGGCTTTTTTGGCTCAGGTACACATTATGGATCTGTTCCAAAACCTAGTGAGCCTTGGAGGGTGCATTTTAATACATAACAGGTGCGCTCCCGATGCAAATGCTGTTCCAAAAGCAAGGTATCTTCATTTTGCTGCCTCATAAAATATCATGTTTTGCCAGAATTCTAAGGTAGCATCGTATGTATCCTTCTTGTGTAGGCGATCAGAATGCACTGTGAGGACCTTGGTGGAAAAATAAATCCAAAATGGTGAACAAAGCGAGACAAATTTAGATTATAAACATACTCATAATCCACTCAACCCGGAAAGTGGTGATAAACATAGTTGAATATCATACAAAGCTGACTATTTTAGCCAAACTATTTGTGTGCTATGTGTATTTATGCTCATTAGAGGTTCGCATCTTTCCTCTCGCGATCACCTGTGTTGAAATCTGTTGCGAGCAGTGTATCTTGTGCGCTAAACAGGAGGATGGCTTTTTGAAAGATGCGTGGAGTTGCTGCCTATGTAGAGCATTCAAAATCACTCTCTTATGAGGCACCATCTCAGTGAGTATGCTGCCATAATAGACAGCTGCCTGTCTGGCAGGAGACAGCAAGGCAACTCACCTCAATAAGTTTTGGAACTGACCTTATAGGTCACTAGCTGTTAAGCTATTCGGCTAGCAGGCCGAGGCACACAAAAAAATGTAGTACATTAGCATTACACTATTGGTCTGTGGGCCAAGGCACACCTAGCTAGCATACACTCTGTGCACATGGCTCTTCGGAGCAGCAGCAGTACATATGTCTTGTGTTTGTGTTTATGTGTTATGCATTTTGTGCAGCTTCCCTGCTTTGTTGGGGGATAGTTCGTTATGTCTATTTGCGCAGCAGCATGTAATACATACTCGATGCAGCACATCTTGTGTTTTGTCTATATATGCGGCAGCAGCATGTTCACATGCTAACTCAGTGTTTATGTGTATTTTCTAGCAGTAGCAAGTCTCCATACATGCTCTGCAACAGCAACAGCAGCAGCAGCGTGAGTAGACATTGTCATTCCCACATTAACATGCTAAATTTTGCGAGAGTTGTCACGACTGAACTTCTCTGTAATGCCTATTTGCACTTATATATTCTTATATCAAAAAAGTGAATGAAAAGTTTAGAGAGAGAAAGCGATATTCACAAGTTTCTGATGCAGAGTCCAGATCAATTCTCAAGTCTTTTGTCATGAGTCCAAGGCAAGCCTTAAATCTCTTTTGGTAACAGTTTTTTTATAAGCTGCATGTTAGTTTTATAAACCCTGGGTCAGGACAAATTATTTCATAAATAAATTGAGCAAATTATTGTAAATGTTCACAACAAAAAGCAACAGAGAATGCATTAGAGGTTTCCTTGTATCTAAACAGTGTTTCAACATTCAGAGAAAAGATTTCTCCCTGTAGACATATATACTTATCTAGACATGTTATATCTGTTGTTTTAATTAAAAAAAGACAAACTTCTTTTTGTTAAATATTTTGCTTGAAAAGAGTGTTTGTGCTATATTTATTGCACATAAATACCACTCGGTATGCTATTTTGTTAATAATGCCATTTTAAATGCAAATTGTATACAAAAACTTTTTGGGGCCACTGTATGTTTAGCACCATTTTTTTTTTAGGACAAATACTTACAATGTCAAATCTCAAAAACACCATACATTGAGAAGTAAATAAGTGTGAGAGTCAATGAAAGAACAGACAGAATCGAGAGCATCAGATTACTGCATCTCACTCTAATGGCTCTGTTTACCACAGCCCGAGGCCATTTTATGTGTCCTTGTACAATTACACACACTGTTCTACAGCACTAATCGCATCACAATATAATAGACATTTTCTTAATCTAGGATAAAATAATTTTCAGCATACTACAGGTTGACCAAGGGAATTTAGTTAATATAGTTAAGAATACACATCAGCATTTCCACTAATTGAGTATGTTTACAATCTTATATTCTCACTCAACAACCACAGAAATTATAAATAATTGCAATGCAATTTTATTATAACTATGTTTTAAGCTCTCTGTAGAGACTTTATTACTAACTGGCCAGTGTCATGAGAGCATCAGAGCTATAAAGCATCTTGAGAGGTTTGAGAGTTTTATGAGTGGATATATAAGAGAATGGACGCCCGTGAATCAAAGACAGATAAAGAGATAAAGAATGGGGTCATGAGATTTATAAGGTAAAAGTCAGTGATGCAGATCATAGTACATCACTCATCAGCCTCAAGCCCCCATGATCCATACATCAGTGACCTTAACACTCACCTCAAGACTGGGAAACTCTACACACACAGCTAAATAAGGACATAAACTTCTATTATTTATATATAAAGCTAATTATAACTTTATTACTACAGACTAACATCAAACCATTTTAATCCTACCCTAACCTTTTTGAATTTTTTGAATAATAATAAAAACATTTACTCGTGATTTATGAACAATTTGTACCTGTGAAGATGCCCCAAATGTCTCCAAAAGAGGCATTTTTTTAAAGTTTAAATGAAATGAAATGAATCATTATTGTCCTCTCACATGGAAATGAGTCTTTGTCCCCCCAAATGGTAGTAAAAAAACATGAAGAGCGCACATGTACTTAGACACAAACATACAGTACATAGTAGTCAAAGCACTGACCTTAAAGCTCCAGTAGTTTGGCTGTTGCTATGGAGAGAGAAAAGAAAAGACAGAGTGAGTGTTACTTTGACAGTTATCTCTGTGTGTGGTCACACCTTTTGCACAGCCACCATCTCCAACCAATTGACATCTTTTGTGATTAAAAAAAGAATGTGAAGGGAGAGAGAGAGAGAGAGAGAGAGAGAGAGAGAGAGAGAGAGAGAGAGACTATAGCACAAAAAGGCAGAATCAGTGAGATCTCAGTATATCTGTGACAATTTTCAGAGAATTTACACAGGACATACACAGACTAATTGCAACCGCACTCAATTATAAGTAATACTGCATAACTTAAGACACAAGGTGACACAGAGGCAAATAATTCCATCAGTCTGGGTCTCTTTTCTGTATTGGCTGGCCATCTAAATGAGGTATTTAGAGGATTTACCCTAATTCATCTAGCAGCCATCCATCAGCTGCCCTGACAGGCTGACTGGATTGCAGCAAACAAGAAAACATTTATTAAAAATATCCCCTCTGTCTCATTCATTGGCCTCCTACCCAGACATATCAATCATACCAAAATTGGTCAGCTGTCTGTAGCGCTCTCACCTACGTACCTTTGCCATTTCATCTGTGAATTTCACTTTTACTCAAAGTCAGAGATGTTATTAGCAACATCAGGGTTCTAATTGTATAGACTTTGGGGTTGGGGAGATGGGTGTTCCCTGTCCTTTTCTGCACCATTTTGTGGTCTGTTCTGCATAACACGGAGGCTCATTTTTGCTTATTGCGGCCCATTCGGCATGTTTCGCGGCCGACCCACCGGTCATTCCACCCCTGATCGGCCCATGTTGCCCACCGGGAAACATCCGGTATGCCAGATTACAAGTCCAGCCCTGGACACAACATAGAATTATATTGTTTTTGCATAAAGCTAATGATAGTCACTATAGATTTACCCGAATCCAAAGAAAACTTAAAGTGTCCAGAGAAGAAAGGAGGTTTTGTCAGATTTAGCTAACTTATATGGACAATTTTGCCAGCAAACTATACAGTAGATAAGTACACACGCAGACACGCACAAACTGAAATGACAAAGTGCTAAACCACCCAAGCACTCACAGACAAGCATGTATTCCTAGAATAAAATACACTGACACTTATTTTAAAGGAATAGTTCACCCAAAAATGAAAATTCTCTCATCATCTACTCCCCCTCATAACATCCTAGATGTGTATTATTTTCTTTCTTCTGCAAAGCACAAATTAAGCTTTTTAAAAGAATGTCCTAGCTCTGTAGGTCAATACAAAGCAAGTGAATGGGTGCCAACATTTTGAAGCTCCAAAAGCACATTTGACACCAGTGGTTAAATCTACTGTATATATTTAGAAGCGATATGATAGGTGTGGGTGAGAAACAGATCAATATTAAAGTAGCTTTTTTCCTATAAATCTCCACTTTCACTTTCATATTCTTCTTTTGCTTTTGGCAATTTGCATTGTGCATATTGCCACCTACTGGGCAAGGAGGATAATTTATAGTAAAACAGGAATATTGATCTGTTTCTCACCCACACTTATCATATCGCTTTTGATGACATGGATTTAACCACTGTAGTTTTATGGATTACTTTTATGTTGGCTTAATGTGATTTTTTGAGCTTAAAAATGTTGGTACCCATTCACTTGCATTGGACCTACAGAACTGAAATATTCTTCTAAAAATATTCACTTGTATTCAACAGAAGAAAGAAAGTCATTCACATCTGGGATGGCATGAGGGTGAGTAAATGATGAGAGAATTTTCATTTTTGGGTGAACTAATCCTTTAAGAACTCTACTCTGATCAAGACCTTTAATATTTATTTTTCAAGTCTAGACTACATAGTGAACTGACTAAAAGAGTGTGCATGTGTCTGTTCATGCACATATACAGTACATACGGAGAGAAAGACGTGTACAATAACTGAAAAGCTCTTGAAATTTTCAAATTTGAGATCACACTCAGCTCTACACTGAAGGAAAACAATGATAAAGCTTGCAAAAAATGTATGTAACCATGACCATTCTCTTCTTGGAGATGATCAAGGCCAAGTTTCAGAGTGCTTTACTAGGTTAAACACCTCATTAGAAGACCTCCAGCCAGAAGAATGCCTTGAACACATTATTAATTGTCTTATGAGTTCAAAGAGAGGTAAAAATGAAACATAAGCAAAACATATTTCTATGGCCAAAAGGTGAAAAGGCTCTGTAACCCACTTACAAGAATGTAAGCATACGGTTTAAAGGTGAATAGTTTATCCATCCATCCATCTTCAACCGCTTATCCGAAGTTGGGATGTGGGGGCAGCAGCTCCAGCAGGGGGCCCCAAACTTCCCTATCCCGAGCCACATTAACCAGCTCTGACTGGGGGACCCCGAGGCGTTCCCAGGCCAGTGTGGAGATGTAATCTCTCCACCTAGTCCTGGGTCTTCCCCGAGGCCTCCTCCCAACTGGACGTGCCTGAAACACCTCCCTAGGGAGGCAGCCAGGGGGCATCCTTACCAGATGCCCAAACCACCTCAACTGACTCCTTTCGACGCAAAGGAGCTGCGGCTCTACTCCAAGCTCCTCACGGATGACTGAGCTCCTCACCCTATCTCTAAGGGAGAAGCCTGCCACCCTTCTGAGGAAGCCCATTTCGGCCGCTTGTACTCGTGACCTAGTTCTTTCGGTCATGACCCAGCCTCCATGACCATAGGTGAGGGTAGGAATGAAAATTGGCTGGTAGATCGAGAGCTTTGCCTTCCGACTCAGCTCTCTTTTCGTGACAACGGTGTGATAGGTACTTGAACTCCTTCACTTGGGGCAATACCTCCTTCCCTACCCGGAGTACACACTCCATCTGTTTCCTGCTGAGAACCATGGCCTCAGATTTAGAGGTGCTAATCCTCATCCCAGCCACTTCACACTCGACTGCCAAGCGATCCAGTGAGAGCTGAAGGTCACGGACCGATGATGACATGAAGACTACATCATCTGCAAAAAGCAAAAATGAGATCCCCAGCCCACCGAACCGCACACCTTCCCCACCCCGACTACGCCTCGATATCCTGCCCATGAATATCACAAACAGGATTGGTGACAAAGCGCATCCCTGACAGAGACCAACCCCCACATGGAACGAACTCCCGGAAGGCCTCTTTCTTCAGTCAGGACGGCTTCCCTGACCACCAGTATCCACCACGGTGTTCGAGGGTTACCACCCCTTGCGGCACCTAAAACCTTGAGGCCACAGCTCTCCACCGTGGCTTCGACAATGGAAGCTTTGAACATTGCCCACTCCGGTTCAATGTCCCCAACCTCCACAGTGATGCCTGAAAAGCTCAGAGTTGAAGATCTTGTGGACAGGGGCCTCCTCCAAACATTCCCAGTTCACCTGCACTACTCACTTGGGCTTCCCAGGTCTGTCCAGAGTCTTTCCCCACCCCCTGACCCAACTCACCACCAGATGGTGATCGGTTGACAGCTCTGCCCCTCTTTTTTGATTACAAAATCAATCATCGACCTTCGGCCTAGGGTGCTCTGGTACCACGTACACTTATGAGCATCCTCGAACATGGTGTTCGAACATGGTGTTTGTTATAGATAATCCATGACTAGCACAGAAGTCTAATAACAAACATCCACTCGGGTTCAGTTCGGGGAGGCCGTTCCTCCCAATCACGCCTTTCCAGGTGTCCCTGTCAATAGTTTATAACTTACAATTCATATAGCAGTTGTTCAGCATTACACCCCAAGTCAAATATATTCAGTGCTTTCCCCTGTGTGCAATTCATGCACTGAATATTGCCCAACAGATCCCCACTGAAGAATAAATGCAGCCCTGTGCAGCACTGCAACAAACCTGTCCTTACAAATGCCCAAACCTCCTCTAAACAGACCAGCCTGACCAGCTTAGCCTGTCTGGGAGACCAGCTAACCACCTCAGGATGATTTTTGGGAAACTGATCTGCCCTTCTCAGATGACCCAGTCTTTATTCTGTAATAAAGCAGGCTAAACTGTTTTTTGTGCCCTGGCTCTTGTAATGGTTGATTTTGTGTGTCCCTGCAGATAAAAGTTGTTCAGATAGAAGGACAAGGTTTTATTCTAGGTTACCTGATGTCAGATACTACTGAGCGGCAGATGGACCCATTGTATTGCTGCCAGGAGGTGTTCTGGAACTGAGCTTCAGCCTGGACAAAGCCAAACCTTTTTTACAGTTCTCAAAGATGGCCAATCCAGGGGGATAGAGTGCACCTTGGGAACAGCTTGGGATTTAAGTGTCTGCTCAAGCACATAATATTAATGTCCTCCTAGCAGGATTTTCAAACCAAAGCAAGCTCAAAATCTTAATATGTGGGACTTTATATTGTCTTGCATGAAATGCACAGCAATGTAGCCAGTCTGTACACTCCATTACAAACTTTTAAACAAAAAATAATAATAATTGCTATAGATCAACCTTAACCCCAATTCTATCCCACCAAAAAGTATTTTTTCAGATTTAAATAATTTCTGTGGACATAACTGCAGACAAAGCCTAACCTCAACCCTAACCCTAAAAGAATACTTCTTGCATATTATTAAATATAGGAAATTTTAGAAACATTATTTACCGGTATGTCACCAAAAGGAGGATTTGTTAGATCTAGCAAACATTTGTCTACAAATGTATGGCTAGGTTACACACACACACACACACACACACACACACACACACACACACACACGCACGCACACACAGACACGCACACAGACAGACACACACACACAGACAGACACACACACACACAGATGCACGTGCACACACACACACACACACACACACACACACACACACGCACAGACACACACACACAAAGACACACACACATTAGACACACTCATGCACGCACCCACACGCAGAGAGACACACACACACACACAAAGACACACACAAACACACACATCAGACACACACATGCACGCACCCACACACAGATACACAAACACACATAGACACACACATGCATGCACCCACAAGCACAGACACACACACACATGCACGCACACAGACACACACATACAGATACACACATGCAAGCACGCACCCACACACACAGACACACACACACACAGACACACACACACGCACACACACACACACACGCACACACACACACACACACCTTCATGGACATTTCACTTTGTGCTGTAATCTCTTGCCAAACCATAGGAAAAAGTGTTTCCTTCACAGCTATGTAAAGTATGCTGATTGCCTCTAAATCGTTTTGATGTGACAGACATGATCCAGCTCTAAAGTTCTCACTCTGATATTGCTTTTGATATATAACTTAAATAACACAACTACTGACACCAACATATTAGATAATAATTGAAGGGTGGCTTTGGCGTCTTATAGATTTATGCACTGCAAGGTCAGTGAATTGTGGCTTGGTGATGTTATTTTCCCCTAACAAGCAGAAGTCCATGTAGCAGAAGCCAGCGTCCACAGTTGCTAAGAAACGATCCTAAATGGAGCATAATTGGCTGTCTAGCTGTGGCTGCCTTTGCCAGCAGAAAATGAACAGCATGATTAAGGGTTAATAAATGTTACAGGTTTGGCTTAAAGTAAAATTTAAAAGGAATATATCATGAAAAAGTTAATTTCTTACTCTTTTGAGATACTTTAATGTTCCAACCCAGACCGTTTTTTTAATTAAGCTGCACAAATTGATCAGTAACACTTAACAATGAGTTTGTATTTGTTAACATTTGTACATACTGAACATTAGGCATCATGAACTAAAACAAAAAGCTATTTTTATAACAGCATTTATAAATCGGAATTAATGTTAATTTATAAAAAATAAAATTGTTGATTGTAAGTTCATGTTAGTTCATAATGCATCAACTAATGTTAACATTTACAATTTTGTATTGTAAAAATGTATTAGGTCTTATATAAAAATTAAAAAGATTATTAGTGGAAACATTAGCGGACATCAACCAAGATTTATACGTGCTATAAAAGTATTGTTCACTGTCAACCTTATAGTAAAGTGCTTCCAATGGGCCATTCAGAAACCGTAAGCACATTAAAGATTCACTCAGTAAGTTTTTTTAATTATTATTAAAGGGGTCATATCATGAGTAATCTTTTGGTTACAATGCCATTGTAGATATCCTCCATTTGCAGGAATATTTGTGGGTGCATGATTCATTTATTTCTCAATTAAAAGTTGCATTGACATGTGATCTCATTAAAGTGTTTAAAAATGTATATGAAAATAAAATGTTAGCCCATCACAACAGATAATTTACATAACAAAGTTGTAAAGGTATAAACAGGCTGGTTAAATCTAAAGGTCAGAGAGAGGGTAGAAAACATTCACATAATTCTAAATTACAACTATTGGTGCGAGAAACCTTGACTAGAATTAAAAGTGCTCTTTATCGTGAAAAAGTAAAATGCTTTTAAAGTGTACAACACGGCCCCTTTGAATTTTATTTAAGCTGACAATATCTACCTGAACAATAAGGCTTGAACATTTAAAAGTATTTTTTATGAGTTAGACCACGTAGAAATAGATCTTTAAGGTAGATTACCTTAATCTGGCTCAAATGCCATCATACAGTAGTACATCATCATTACAACACACTCACTAAACCCTAATGTGCACTACACTCAGGCCAAAATACCAGTTGCATCTGGTCCTGTAACCAGCATTAGTCTCCACCTGAGAAACATGTGTCTGCCCAGCAAGACTACAACCAGTGTTCACTGGTGCTGCAGCTTAACTGACAGAAAGGACAGAAGCCTAGTGAAGCTATACGCCACCTGATCCGCATGCAAAACAGCCCTCTCTTTCTCTCTCACTCACACACACATGCATGATTGCATACAAATACATCCATTCATACATACATACATACATACTCTCTCCCTTACTTCTCTCACTAACACAGATTTCACACATATATACAAAGATACATTGTTTACTGGCAGTGTAACACACAGATCCTAGCACACACACACTCCTACAACCTACAGACAAACACACCTGCAACACAAACACAGGTACTTTCCATCTGCATGTAGTCACCATGCCCACAATAGCCAAACAAATAAAGCCATCAGCGTAAATCTCACCTGCACCTGCGTGCGTGAGTGTGAGTGTGGGTGCTTCCTCCCTGCACACACATATGCACACTAGCGAGATGCCTTCAGTCAGTCAGTGTTGCCAGCTGGCTGTCAGGTGTACAGAATACTCATTCTCTCAGTCCTGTTCTCTCTCTCTCTCTCTCTCTCTCTCTCTCTCTCTCTCCGGCACATGCAATGGCAGATTTCTTTATTTAATTCATTACAGCATCGGCTGGCTACTGGCTGCCTGCTTTAACTCTTCAGTGCTGGAGTCTCGGGAAAAGCTGGCAGAGGGTAATTAACTCTCCTGCCGCTGTTTGTGCACCATTGCACTCATCTTTCCCCTCTCTTCTCCTCCACTTCCCCTCCCCCTTTCCATTTCCCCCCTGTGCCGAAGGCAAAGGCTGCATATAGGTAAAAAAAAATAAGGAGGAATTCCAGTGATGCGTCTCGTTCAGAGGTGAGGATATTCCGAAACCCTTCCCGTTCTCTCTGATATCTCTTTGCTTTTAGGTTTTCACCTTCTCTGTCTCTCTCTCTCTCTATTTCTTCCTTGTTCTCTCTCTCTTTCTCTCTCCAGCCTGACCTTTGCAATATGATATCACCAATTTCCATATATGGGTGGTGTTGCCTTAGCAACCATGGACTCCACCTGTCTCTCACCCAACCTCCTCGTCTCTCTCTCTCTCTCTCTCTCTCTCTCTCTCTCTCTCTCATTTGATCCTATCCTCTCTCTTTCCCACACATTCACTGATCATTTATGTCAAGCACAGGTATATACTGTGATCAGAATCATCGATATAAGGATGAAAGACCTGTATAATAGGTGACAAACATACAAAAAGACAGAGTGTTGAAACAGAGAGGAAAGAAAAGCAGAAATGTTTGAACATGCCTAGAACAGATCTTTAAAGGAATAGTTCACCAGAAATGACAGTTATGTCATTACTTACTGACCCTTATTTTTTTCCAAACCTGTATGACTTTCTTTTTTCAGTGGAACACAAATAATTGCAGATTACCACTTTTTACACTATAAAAGTATAATTTTGAGATAAAAAAAGATTGATTGTATGATTGTTTGTTTTAAAGTGTTTTGAAGCTACAATAAGCATTAAGAGAAGATTAAGAATGAATAACTCATGTTTCTGAGGGCTAACTGCAGTAATTTCCAGAGGGGATATATAGATGTAGAGATAAAGGGATGAATGGTATAGAGGACTGAAGTAATAAAGGTTTCTCTAAAAAACATCAGTACAGCAGCATTTGATTGACTTTAGGGTAAATGTGCATGTTACCTGTGTCTCTTTCTCTCCCTTTCTCATGAACACAGCTGATTGGCTGATATTGGCTTGATGCAGTGACATCATCCATATTTGGAATCAACATTACATCACCCTCTTCCATATGAACCAGTTGTTCCATTCACAGTGCGACTGCACTTTCGCTATCCTCCGGCATGCGACTGGGTTTTTTGTATAGCGGTACAAAATGTTTGTGTGTGTGTTTCAACATCATTTTGACAGCTTCTCTTGAGCTGTGTGAAAGGAGAGGGTGCATAGTAAGTCTATACCACCAGTGACTGAGGCTCTATGTATCTCTTTGCCAATGGCCGACTCCTAATGAACTCTATGATGGGTATAATTTCAAAGCTAAATGTTGGTGTCTTTGTTTGTGTAAGAGTGTGTCCATGCATGCTTAATGTAATTTACACAAGACTGGTTCAACATCTTTTGTTGTTCCTGGAATAACAATCTTATCAGGCAATCAGCATTGGCAGTCCTAACCCCTACACCATGTCCTAACTAGGCGCGATGCTAAGCAATTTGTCAGTCCACACTGAATGCAAAACTGCTGCATAACACTATGCAATCACTGTCAAACGATTTAAGATGTTTATTGTACAGGTATAAGTATGAGGACCTTGAACCAATGAGATATCACAGATGTTGGGCAACCCAATGCAACACTATGAGTGTTATAGTCATATGTATCCACATATACATGTATTTAGAATAAATAATATGTTTCATTTATGTATCTGTTTAAATAATATTTATAAGTGATATTATATATCACTCATCACTTATCACAGTTGCTGAACCACACTAATATGTTTTTGCTTGAAAACGCATAATTTCTCTAAGTTTTGGCCTTCTGTCCACACTGAGACGACGCTTTTGTCTGTGAAAACCAAACTTTTTGAAAACGCTCTCCCAAGTGAATACATTTGAAAATGCCATCTTCATGTTATAGTGTGGACTAGGAAAATGGAGATATCTGAAAAGTATGACTTATTTGTTGTCATGTGGCACAGTCATGTTATCAATTGAACCAAAACAATCAAGATGGCGGCCCATGTGATAGCGGCACTGTTGTGCCTGATAGTCACTTTGATAGCGTTGTTAAATATAAATGTTACTTTGTACAACATTCACATTGCATTCCTTCAAAGGCGATGGGAAGTTTACTTGGAATTGGTGTCCGATGACGGAACACAAGGACAATTGCTTTTCAGACCATACATGTAACGTCGATTTTTCGCATGCGCAGTAAGGGGATTTAAGTGTTTTTATATGTTTCAGTGTGGACGAAAAATTTTGGGAAAACACTTGAAATCAGCAGTGTGGACAGAGTGCATTTCGAAAATGAAACATTATTTTCAAATGTATCTGTATAAATATAGACGTAGCCCAAATCTGATTCACATGGAAGAGATTTAATTGTATGTTGCTTTATTGCACCCGGTTAGGACACAGTGTAACCTTTACATCAGAGGGCAAATAGCCCTTGCCCTAACCCTAACCTTAAAGTCAGTTTGCTGTGATTGCTTAATAAAAATGTTGTTCTAACTTAGCAAATTTCTAGCAAAATGCCCTTGTTGTGACAAGTAGTAAGTTTTCTTGGATCAACATCTTTTGCTGGCCCTGAAACAACATCACTTTCCAACCAAAAATAGTCCTATCCATGTCCACAATCAAAACCCTTACAAAACCCTTCTGAAAGTCCTGCATATGTTGTGTTTTGGATGCTGGTTCCCATAATGAGATGCTGGTGTCCCCCATCTGGCTTCTTAACTGGCTCTACCAGAAATATTTCTTTAGACATTAAGCCTCAAGAGAAAGACGAAGCTGGACATTCAGCTTCAACAGCTAAGATTTGCTGGTGAGCAGCATGGCAATGCTGGTATACTGTACAATCTAGACGAGCACCAAACCAGCACTAACCAGCATAAACCAACATAGACCAACATGGAAAATCTTGCTGGTCTTAGTTGTTTTTTTTTAGCATGAACTATCCCTAAAATTAGAGGGATGACAGGTTAATGAGAATGTTGTTCAAGCTCCAACCGCAGCTACCCATTACCTTAACTCTAAAATCTAATTGGATGATTGGATTGCTGTTCTAGACAACAAACATGTTGATCCAGGAGCATATCCTACTTGGCGAATCACATACCTGTTCTCGAGCATTCCTCTCGGAGGTGCCCCTCATGCTGCTATGTGAGGGTGATGGAGAGGGTGGCAAGGAGTGCTGGGGTGGGTACTTGTTCTTCAGATGGTCCATGAAGACATCCCGCTTGCGTTCCATGTCGGCCTTGTGCAGGTTGCTGAGGGCCTCCAGGCTCTGGGCAGCAATAACTGTGTGCCGGTGCTCAGAGGTGTGGACCAGCCCCACGTTAGAGAAGCGCCGTGTGCTGTTCCCCAGCGTCCGATATTCGCGGGGGTACTCCAAATCATCGGTGGAGATCATGTGACCTCCGCCACGCTCCGGGTCTGCTGGGGGGGGGGGGGCAATAACACACACACATTCATTCATTCAGGCAAACAGTGGAGGAGAGAGTGGCGTAGAGGGGAGGGAGAAAGAGAGAGATGGGATGAGATGTTATTACAACAGAAAGAAGCACAGGAGCAAGTGGCTGCTTACTGCACAGCTATTGATCTCAGATTTAGGGGAAAAGGGGGAACTAAGAAAAAGTAAAAGCACTGAGCTATCACATCCCACAAGCACACATACCTCTGCATGCACAATCGCTTCTGCACACATTTTTATACAAGCTAGGAGAAAAAAGCACTGAAAATAAATAACTACAGAGGAGCACAAATGTGCATAAACATTCACATACTGCCTCTTAAGATCAGAGACGAAACTGGATGCACGTTTGGCTCCAATGCTTCTGCAATCTCTCATTCTCTCACTCTCTCACACTCATGAAGCAAGGCTAGTACATCACACCGGCAAAAGCTGTAAGACATAGAGCACAGACCAGAGCCAGAAGTTAACCAGGGTTGAGGCAAAAATGGCAATGAATGTGACAATAATGGCACAGATATTTCAAAAGTAGGGACAACCATAGTGAATTATTCTGTTTTATGTTATCCAATATTTTATATGCTTCATAGTATTCTATTAGGCCTATAGGTGTGGGTTTAGTGCCTCACAGACACAATAATGTCCTGAAGCTGGTCTCATAGGCAAGTGTTGTTGAATGTGTTGCTGATATGAAGTGGTTTTTCATGAAAATAAAATAAAATAAATGTCTACACATGATAATTGCTTTTGGTGCTGCTGGCAAGAATTGATTCACAAATCATCTCTCTCTTTTGTTTTATGCAAAAGAACAAGGAACATTGCTCAATCAATAATACAAAATAAAAATGAAAACCTATACTGAGGCCAGATACCTCTGGTTGTTGTTCACAAAATACAAAAAACCTGCTTCTATCATTCTGTGTAGACAGAATCTTTTGGTAAACAGCCCCTAAAATTTTAAATATCAAAAAGGGATTGGAGGGGCCTGGGTAACTCAGCAAGTAAAGACGCTGACTACCACTCCTGGAGTCATAAGTTGTGCGTGGTTGCCTCTGCGTCTGAGACCATCAATCCGAGCATCTTATCACATGGCTTGTTGAGCACGTTACCGCAGAGACAAAGCACGTGTGAAGGCTTCACGCTATTCTCCATGGTAACATGCTCAACAAGCCACGAGATAAGATGCTCGGATTGACGGTCTCAGGCGCGGAGGCAACTGAGATTCGTCCTCCGCCACCGAGTAACTACACCACCACGAAGACTTAGAACGCATTGGGAATTGGGCATTCCAAATTTGGGAGAAAAGGGGAGAGTAAAAAAGGGGGTTGGAAGCAGTGTAGTTGGTACCATATGCACGTGTACGCTGCTTCCTTTTTTCCCAGGGCTGTGTACATTTCACGACTTCTAAGGATCAACATTTGCGTATACCCTCGATATACATGTTTTGCTGCTTCAAAATGCCATAATCTACTGTAATGCTAGTTTCCACTTATCTGTATTTGATGCTGTTTTGTGAAACTGGAGATTCTTTGTTGTAATTGGTGCACTTGAATTTTGCCATTCCCTGCCCCTGACAACCGTTGTCACCGCCATCACTGACTGAGTGAGAGGAGAGAGAGAGTCACCCTCATGCTGAAGCAGTATCAGGTCAAATTAATTAACAAAATATATAAAACCTCCAGTAAAATAAGGAATCATCTCGTAATTAAGGGAAAAAGTTTCGTTCCGTATGATATCCATACACGATGCTGTTTGTCTCGTATTTTAGCATTGCACACCCAAACTGAGAATGTTTCACGAAATGTAAGAAATGGACCTGAATCACACACACATTTCGCGTGAGTTGTGTAAGATATTGGAAGTTGCTTTACACGGATGCTACACTTGACAGAAATGGCTGGGGGAAAGATCAGTTACAATCAGCGCACGTCTTCTGTCATGTTTTCTGTCAGAAGCAAGTGTCACGAACCCCGCTCCCTCGCTCCGCCCCCTCGAGCTTCCACGCTCGTTCCGCCCCCTCGAGCTCGCACGCTCTTTTTGCTCGCTCAAGCCCTCACGCCCACTTTGCTCCTACTCGCTCACATGCTCGTAGGCAATCCTTCCTCGAGTTTCTCACGCGTTTCCAATCCCCCAGAACATTATGACCACCTGCACTCGTCTCAATCACCCCTTTATTCCTTTCACCTGCACTCGTCTCATCACCTTTCATTGTTTACACCTGCACCTTCCCCTATAAATACCACAGCACATCCGTTTCACGGGTGTTGGTTATTGTATTTAGTTTCCCGTGTCTTTGCCCCCCGCTAGTCTCATCTAGTTTTGACCTCCTCTCGTTCACCTCTTAGCTTGCCAGCTTCCCTTGTTCCCCTGTCTTTTGCTCCCACTAGTCTCGTCATTTTCCTCTTGATTCCCCGGCTTTCGAGCTCCCCTTGTTCCCCTGTCTTTTGCTCCCTCTAGTCCCGTCTCGCTGATTCTGATTACCCCGGCTTTGACCCCCTACGCTCTCGTTGACCACTCTCTCCTGGATTTGCCCCTTTACCCTATCTTGATTCCCCGGCTTCGATTTAACGCTCACCCTGACCATTCTTCACTGGATTTGCCCCTTGATTGTACTTTTGCCTGCCTGCAATAAAACGCAGTTTGACTTACATTGTGACTGTCTCTTCTTGTGCGGGTTACAGCAAGATCATTTTGTCAAAATCATATAGCATTCAAGTGCATGTTAATTGTTTCCCCCATTGGGACTCCAGTAAACACACCTATTCATAACATGCCATTACATTTTATTGCATACGACAGAGCATGTTTTTTCACTGCAATGCAGTGTCTCGTGCAGGAATGTCTGTAAATATGGGTCATTCCTACAATATGGTGACATGTAAGTCCCCATTACAAGTGTTTGTGTGGTATTTCTATTGGTAATTTCACCCAATTACAATTTTAATAGGCTTGTTAAAAATAATAAATGCTTATTATAATGTTATACACATCTGTTGGCTTAAAAGTTACATTTTAAATAACTGAAATCTTTTGAACCGTGTCATTTCCTCAGGTCCCCAATACTTCACATCACTGCATGTCAAAAATAAATGCTAAATCATTGGATTTCATTTGTTTCCCCCATACATTTAAGAGTTTAGTGTTACATTCTCTAACTAACAAGTATTCATTTGTGTCCCTTGATTTATTGTCCACCCTGTTATGTCATGATGCTATGACCTTTTGAAGATATATGTTAGGAAATGACATCACACACACTGGAGGTGGACATCAGCCATTCTAAAAAATTTGTTATTTGAAGTTTATAACTCTATTGTTCTATTAATGTTTTCCTATATTTTGTGGTGTTAGTCATATGTGGTCAAGCATAAGATGTCCACCCTGTTATGGGAAGATATATGGAACATTCATATAATTAAACATTTTCAATATACAGTATTTCTGTTAAAAGAAATACAATTATTAATTTTTGTTTAAAAATATGCTTGCTAGACATAAATCACAGACATGGCTGGACTGGCAGACTAGCCATCGGGAGAACCGAGTGGGCTGGTGGGTCACTGAACATAACATCACTCTAATAACAGGTTACTTGTACTGCAGGTGTCTACATTGGACATTCATTCATTCATTCAGTATCTCATAAATATTATTTCACTTATCAATTCATTGCAAAACCATTTATTTTTAATGTGTTAATGTGTGGCGAATTATTAGTAAAGGCTTGCAGCACTTCTGCAATTTGCCAATATTGCCAAACAGTTCTATGTTAAACATTTGGCAAATATAAACGTCTGCCACTACTGTTAAACTGTTCTGTGGCAAACAGTAGGCTTACTATGTGGCAAACATTTGACAAATATAAATGGCTGTTGGCAAATACTACTATAGCAAACCTGATGGCAATAATAAACTTTTAACTACTACAAGGGATCAACTGAGATTTTGTTTTTCAATTTTGTAGGATACATTGAAACTAGGTTGAAGCAAAACTTTTAACTGTCCAAAACATTTTTATGCCTGCAACCAGACATACAGCACACCCTTGCAAACAGTATTTACTTGAGACAAACTTGCAGTTAACTTTAGATAGGTTTAAATATGTGTCACACTAAAACTGGAAAAAAGAAGCTACAAAATGACTTCTCACTGACACCATGTTCTCTCCATTGGCCCTTAAACCCCTTGGTTAACCACCTCGAGCTTGGGGCTAAAAATATTTTTACCATTCAATAAATTATTCACAAATTATTTCAAGTATTTAATCTGAAAGCTGCAAGTATTTCATTTAGCATAGATGGTGCATTAAACAAACATCTTGTTGCGCTGCAATAATAGACAGCAGCAGAGCTCCTGAGTAGTGGCTAAATTGAATAACCTTGTGGTTAATGTTGTTAGCATTGAATACGTTAACAGCACACACTCTCCTGAGAAGCAGCATTATATTTCAGAGAGTGGTCTGTTGAAGGACAGACACAACTGATATACACTTGCCATGATACTTGCTCTAGGAATTTTTAACCACTAATATACCCTGACAATCTGACTAAATTTTGTTAGCATTAGCAATAAGCAGCATCAATGGTAAAAGGGCGGACATAATCAATTCCCTTTAACAGGCTAGGCTACAAAATTGAGCGATATCTCTGTGTTAGAGTTGTTCATTAGTGTTTTGTTTGGAGATCAACTGCTTTTTTGTGAGTTATATCGACTCTTACAAAAATGTACCATGATTTTACTGCAGTATCACTAACTGTATTGCATCAACTGTATTTTGGTGAAGAAAAAAAAATTATATTCATGACACATAGTAAAGATCCTATTAGGAGAGTATGGAATCGTCATGGTTACTGTTGTAACCTCCGTTCCCTGATGGAGTGAACGAGACGTTGTGTCGAATGTAGTTTCTTTCTTGAGAGCCGCGCGTACATCTGAACTTGAGAAAAGGCTAATGAGAAATTGGCAGACAGAATTTGCATGTTCCACCCCCGGACATACTGGTATAAAGGGAAGTGGGCGTGTGTCTGTCAGTCAGGTTTTTGCACTGAGGAGCCGATAATAAGTTACGACCATTTACAGTGGTAGGTCTAGTGTTATGGCACGCGGAATACATCAGGGAACGGAGGTTACAACAGTAACCATGACATTGTGTTGAATGAAGTGAAACAAGGGGTCTGTCACGTTCCTGTGTCTGTCTGCCCCATGTTCTCTGTTTCACTAATCACGTTTATGTCATGTTTCCTTGTTGTCCGCTCCGTGTTTTCCGTTTCACCCGTCACCGATCCCGTTCCATGTCACGTTTTCCCTGTTGTCCACCCTGAGTCTCACTGTCCGTGTGTGAAACTGCACTTCCCGCAATTCCCGGATCACGCTCCCAGCCCTGATCACTGTGTTATTGTCTGCACTTGTCTGTTATTTTGTCATTACCTTGTCTGTTTATTTAAACCCCGCTTTCTCCCCTTCCCGTTGTCATTCGTTGATGTTCCATGTCTCCGCTTGTGTATAGTTTGACCCGCGCTTCGTGTTCCCTGCCTGTCTGTCTGTCAGCCCGTTCATGGTTACCCGTTATCTGTCCGTCCAAGGTTACCCTGTCGTTCTCCGCCCTCCGTTTCCTCTTGTATTAGTTTGCTTTTTTCCCATCGTGGACTTTCTTTTGTTCCTGTGTTTTGTTATTTCGGTTCTTTGTTCTAATAAAGCCCGCATTTGGATCCACACTCCCGTTTGCCTTCTCCTACTTCCACAACTTCATTACAGGGTCCCATTTAAAAGTGCCAAGCACTAGACCATGTTACATGAACTGCTGACACAGATGTAAGCAGGCTGCTGCGTGCTAGAAACAACTGTATCGGGTGCCCAGGCCCAGTGGCGTGGACTGCACAGCGTGCAGAGAGGGAGAAAGCCGCTGGTAGTGCACCTTAGATCCAACAGCAGTGTTTTGCCAATAAAGGTGAGTGGAACAGTAGTGAACTTCAGATTGCTTCTGCACAACCACTCGGCTCCGAAGAAAAAATCAGACTGACAGACGCACGCCCGCTTCCCTTTATACCCGTATGTCTGGGGGCGGGGCATGCAAATTCTGTCTGCCTATTTCTCATTGGCCTTTTCTCAAGTTCAGAGGTACGCGAGGCTCTCAAGAAAGACCCTTGTGTCACTACATTGTCACTACACAATGTCGAGTGAGTGACAGAAGGGGAACTACTTTTCATTACAATAGAGATTAAACCATAGTAATGAGAAGGCATCAGGGGTGTTTTATAACTGTCATGTCTAGATGTGTTTTTGTTCATGTTTTGTTTTCATGTCATTTATTTTGAAATTCTAGTTCCTGAGTCATGTCATGTGGTTCCCTTGTCATGTGATTTCATGTTTCCCACCATGTTCACATGTCTTGTTTTCATTGGTTTATTGTCTTATCAGTTCTAGTTTGTCATTGGTTTAAGGTTATTAGTCTTGTTATCTTCTTTATATTTCTGTCTGTTTATTGGTTTTCTTGTTATTGTTTTACCCAATGTCTTTGTATTTAAGCCTTCATGTTTGCCATTGTCTCTTGTCAAGTATTGTTGATGTAACCTTGTTTGGTAAGTTTATGTTCATGTTAATTGTTCATGTTTATGTTTGGTTTAGTTTAGTTATTGTCTATCGTTAGGGTTTTGGATTTCCCATCAGTAAATAAACTGCACTTGGGTTCTTCATCTTCATGTCATCGTTTTCATCATTGGCAGTGCCAGCACAACGTTACAATAACACTGACATGTATAGTACATACCATAGTTAAACTAATTCTGTTACAATTTACTGATCCTTGTGTTGCTACAAAACCGTTCTGTATTTCTTATGGGAAACACAAAGTGAAAAATATTAAGGAATATTCTGGTCCATTAAGATTTTCACTTAAAAATTAAATTTTAAGTGTTTCTAAATAAAACCTATAGTATGTCTTCAAAAGACTTGGAATATGATGCACATGTTGCATGGACTATTTTTATGTTTCTTTTGGTTTCTTCAAAGCGAGTTACTATCAACTGCCATTATATTGAAAAGATGGAGTGGGATATCCATTTAAGCATCTACTTTTATGTTATGCAGTAAGAAGTTCATACAGGTTTTGAATGGCATTAGGTTGAAAATAATGACATAACTTCATTTTTGGGTGAACGTTTCTTTTAAGACTCCTGTTGTCTTAGGGTAATTTTTGACCCAGACAGCTAATGAATATGTTATAAATACTGAATAGCTTTTGGAACTGCAACCAAACATTGTTACTTTGTCATCACCATCAAAACAAAACAAAATATAAAAATAACATTTAATTTTGTACATAATTGTTTAAGAGAAATTACATTTTAAAACAAATTGTTCCATTGTGACCTTTCACTTACAAACTTTCCGGATATTTGCAGCTTGAAATGTTCTTGAAATGTTTTGTAATCCCCCCCTAATGGTAAAGGATGGATAAAATACCTATTACGGAACCTTCCTAAACCCCTGTAACACTGCAATAAATGGTTAGATATTGTTAAATGGGGTCTTTAGTGCCATTGTACAATAATCAAGAATTTATGCATTTTAAATGATTTTCAATATGGGTCAAAAATGACCTGAAGGACAAAAGTTTCTTAAAACAATAGGAGGGTTAAATGATGATTACTGTGTAGGATAAACAGCACAGCCACATGTAGTTCTGCTCTGAAATGTACTAAACAACATGCAGAAAGCATGGCTTTGTTACTCTTAGATGGCATTGGTGTCCACTCAGGGCCAGATTAATGCAATAAATGGGAAATGTCCCTTACCCACAGGCAATACTTTCAAGAGAATGACATACAGTAATTCTGTCTCTTTCTGACTCTTTCTCTCACCTCAGATCATTTACCCACAGCTAACTTATTCCCTTAATAAAGATACAAATGCTGAAGCAAAATAATTGTTTTTAGTTTAAGCTGGTGGAAAAAGTGTCTTCCAAGGATTGAGAAGGCATTGATTTGACATGTGCATGGAAGCAGACACCATGATTGTCAACAGTTCACTCTCCTGACATGCTAAAGCAGGTAACTAACACGGGCAGCGAGCCAGAGGGCGGAGAGAGCGAGAGCACAGAATGCCGGAAGTGTAGATGGGTTGCTTGCCTCCATCCATCACAGAAGCCGAGGTAGAATTACTCTGACAGGCAAAATCAATGCAAAATAACAGCAAGGGAACTTGTTAGCGAGACCTTTTAAAAAAGTACAAGAGAACATTGATGTTTGGCAAGAGAGAGAGAGAGAGAGAGAGAGAGAGAGAGAGAATGAGAGCAAGAAAATGAAAGCTACCAAACTAAACACTAAAGCCATTTTTATCCCACTGTTATGAAGATTTGAAAATCGGGCTGCAACTAATGATTATTTTGATAATATTTTAATCTAACGATTATTAGAAGGATTATTAGAATGATTATTGCAACAATTAATCATTAGTTCTTAACCGATTATTCAGCTTGTGCCCAGACTTAAAAGGTTGTATTAAATGTGTTTGCAAACAATAAAGAGAACAAAATCATTTTTAGAAATACCTCTAAATGACATTCACTGAATTAAAGGGAAAAAAATGTTTTATCAAGTTTAATTCAGTACAAAATTCACTAAAACAAAAATCATATTGTTATCAAGTGTTTTTTTTTATTGTTTTCCATTTAAAAATGTCTAAAAATCCTTAAAACATGATACATTTACTTGAGAAGCAACATATAAGATATTTAGACTTGCTTTAAGAGGATGTATTGTACACTTGTAAGTGTATTTTGTATATAAGTGTATTTTTCACTTGGTTATAATTCTGCGAGAGCAGTAAATACAAAATATACTTATATTCAAGATCTATTCTCTAAAAGCAAGTCTAAATATCTTATATGCTGCTTCTCAGGTGAATGCATCTCTTTTTTTTTTTTAAGAATTTGTATATATTTTAAAATATTTGTATCTTTAATATTATATTCAACATTCTCAGATAACAATTTTATATTCTGCAGTATTGCTGCTAAAGTAAATGTATGGTTTTTTTAAATGAGTTTTAGATATTTATATTGGAAAACAAGCCAAAACAAAAACAAATCAAAAACTTATTTTGTTGCAGTGTATAATGGTGTGAAGACTTCCTCTCTCACCTTTCTGTTCACTTCAATCCACCTTTAACTCACAAAAAAACAAACTCCCTCTTATTAATAAAGCTGTGTATTCCAATTTTCTTCACGATATGAGATGCACAGTGGCACACATATTACACGAGCCATCATGTTATAATCTAGCTGCATTAAGCATGTGCACTCGGGGTATGAGCGTTGTCAGCTGAGTGCAGTTTCAGTCTCTCCCCTTAAGATCAGGCACTGACTTCAAAGAGAAATTCCAGTTTCATAGTTTGTATTTATTTACATGATACATACACATAATACATACCGTATTATTTAAACTTTAATAAATCTATAATGCATTCAATATAACTGCATTTAAGATGTAACACCGGGTGTTTCCTTTAAAGATCTCCGGCTCCACTTACTCCACAATGAGAGTGCTTCTGTATTTACTTATTTAGTATTTTTGTCTTATTCACTCATACTTTGAGATCTACATCACCTGAAGCTGTTTGAAAAGTTTAGAGTTCATCTGGAATGTGATCTGTGTAATTCTTCCTCTCCTCAGTCAGTCATGAACTGCAGTGCTGCACATGCGTCATCATTACAGTTTAATATAATCTCATGTTATGTGAAATTAGTTGTCTATAAATTGGACTAATCATTTCAGCCCTATGTGTAACATTATTGTGTGCATATAGGCAATACTTGTACTGAATACACTTAATTTAGACAATGAGTGTGTGTGTGTGAATTGAGAGGCAACTTTACAAAGCACAACTTATTTTACTGCATATTCATTTAAAAGCAATTAAATGTTTTACCACAATGTCTTAATTATATAATTTACAGTTCCTAATTATAGCATAGTTAAAGAAGCTATTAAAAATGTAACGTTGTAATGCATCTTTTTGGCAACAGTGACGTGTTAACATAAAAAAATGGTTTTGTGACGGGAGCATAACTTTAATTCAAGACCCTATGAAATGGCTTGATGAATGTAGTTTAGTTTTCTTTCAGATTTTGAAAATGTTCCTTTTGAAACAAGATGGGACAGCACATATTAAAGGGCTTGTTCCTCTTTCAAATAGCCAATAGTCTATTGTACAAGTCACATATGTGAACCATGATTTACTGCTAGTCAGATGGTAAAAGTCTCATTTTACAGAGCATATATTAAATGTGAGAACAAGGTTCAAGTTTCATCTATATTTTTGGTCTGTTTTCCAAGAAGAGAAAGACTCAATTTTAAATATGTGCACTGCCAGCCAAAGGTTTGGAATAATGTATAGATTTTGCTGTTTTGGAAGAAAATTGGTACTTTAATTCACCAACGTGGCATTCAACTGATCACAAAGTATAGTCAGGACATTACTGATGTAAAAAAACAGCACCATCACTATTTGAAGTAATTTTTGATAAAATATAGACAGGCCCCATTTACAGCAGCCTTCACTCCAGCAACTTATCCTTGAGTAATCATGTTAAATTGCTAATTTGGTACTAGAAAATCACTTGCCATTATATCAAACACTGCTGAAAGCTATTTGATTCATTAAATGAAGCTTAACATTGTCTTTGTGTTTGTTTTTGTGTTGCCACAATATGCAACAGACTGGCATGTCTTAAGGTCAATATTAGGACAAAAATGGCAAAAAAAAAGAAACGGCTTTCTCTAGAAACTTATCAGACAATCATTGTTTTGAGGAATGAAGGCTATACAATGCTTGAATTTGTTCAAAAAAACGAAAGATTTCATACAAAGGTGTACACTACAGTCTTCAAAGACAAAGGACAACTGGCTCTAACTTGGACAGAAAGAGATGTGGAAGGCCAGATGAACAACTGAACAAGAGGATGCATCAGAGTCTCTAGTTTGAGAAATAGACGCCTCACATGTCCTCAGCTGTCAGCTTCATTGAATTCTCAACACCAGTTTCATGTACAACAGTAAAGAGACGACTCAGGGGTGCAGGCCTTATGGGAAGAATTGCCAAGAAAAAGCCACTTTTGAAACAGAAATACAAAAAAAAAAATGTTAGAGTGTACAAAGAATCACAAACATTGGACAACAAATAATTGAAAAAGAGTGTAATTGATCTTAACCCCATTGAGTTTTTGTGGGATCAGCTAGACTGTAAGGTGCGTGAGAAATGCCCGACAAGACAGACACATCTATGGCAAGTGCTACAGGAAGTGTGGGGTGAAATGTCACCTGATTATCTGGACAAACTGACAGCTAGTCGTATGGATTACTTTTATGCTGCCTTTATGTCCTTCTTGGACCTTTTGAGTTTTGGTCACCATTCACTTGTTTGAGACATTATTCTAAAAATCTTTGTATTCTGCTGGAGAAAGAAAGTGATACACATCTGGGATGGCATGAGTGTGAGTAAATTAGAATTTTCATTTTTTGGGATAACTACTGTATCCTTTTAAACACACATCCACATTTTAAGACAATCTTCAACAAATTCACTAATACAAACACAAATGAGAAACAGTCATGTAGAAAAAACAAAAAGAATTCACTCAATTATGTATAGACATAAACACAGTTTTAAGCTGTATTTCAAACAGACTGGAGAGGCAGTTCCAAAAATCAAAGGCACTTTATTATTTCTTCAGTTTATTAGTTTTTTAATGTGCACTCAAAAGCAATGGCCTGTTTAACAGTGGCCTCTAGAGCCCAGCAGCTCACCAACAACACTTGATGCATTGCATTTCATCCCCTTTCACCATGGCCTGCAAAGTGAATGCCCACCCTGCACTGCATGTAATTACACTAATATTCTGTCCACTAACACACAATTGGTTGACTCAATGTTGCTTTGTCAGGCTGGTCAGAATCCATTGCCACAGAGCCAGAGTGTTACACTTTTTGTCACAGAATGGAGGCAGATGTAAGGACCAAACTCAGAGTTCAAAAACCTATATACTATAATAAACTCCCACAAGGAGGAACAAAAGCATAAACAACCCCAAAGGGGACAAAGGGAAAACCAGGCTGGGAACAGGGGCACAGGACCGAGCGGACCAGGCAGGGCAGAATAGGAATGATAGGATACATGGACTTGACTGAAAACAAGAAGAACTGACAACAGACAGCCAACACGAGGAGCCAAATATAGCTAGAGAAATTAAGTGGGTTAACAGACAGGGAAGGTGTGACTAATGAAATAATAATGAGCAAACAAGGAGGCAGGGTATGATGTCAAACAGAGAAATACACAGCGATACAGAAACAATAACAAAGCCTTGTATTCTCGACAGCAAACACACGAATGACATGAGCACACATCGGCAAGAGAATTGAGGCGATATATTCATGCAGCCAGGTGACACAAGCACAATGCACCCACATAAATAACAGACAGACAAGGAGTACCGATGTCCGGGTCCCGACACAGACCAGAACTAGACAGGAAGTCAGGACCCACACCATCTCCAGACATGAAGAGCGTGTGGCAGGGAATGAATCAGAGGCTGTGCGCTCACACAAAGACAGACATGGGCAGATAATGCCACAGTCACGTCAGACCAACCCCCCCAAACGGGAACATCAAACAAAGACCAGACACATTGAATGAGAACTAATACAGACCAGAAAACAGAGAGGGAGGGAAACCAAGGAGGGAACTTAGAAACGGGACGGGGTCTGGTGGCCTGGGAGGAAGCCTCACAGCAAGGGCAAGGGTCTGGAGGTCTGGGAGGCGGCGTCAGGGCAGGGGGGAGTTCAGGCTACCTGGGAGGTTGCCTCAGGGCAGAATGGAGTT
The DNA here is from genome assembly GCF_025860055.1 of Xyrauchen texanus. Lineage (NCBI taxonomy): Eukaryota > Metazoa > Chordata > Actinopteri > Cypriniformes > Catostomidae > Xyrauchen > Xyrauchen texanus. Next base: position 21,149,611 of record NC_068283.1, on the reverse strand, counting down.
CAAGCGGCTTGGGAGGTGGCCTCAAGACTGATATGGGTTGTGGCGGCCTAGGAGGTAGCCTCAGGGCAGAGGGGACAGAGCATTGGGCAGCAGCATCTGAAAAAGAACCAGAGCTCAGGGGAGTATCGGCCGCTGGATAGGAGAGAGGTGGCGGCTCAGGGGGCGGAGCCGGGACAGGCTCAAGCACTGGCTGTGACCGGGAACAGTCTGCTTTGTTGTGAGCGCTGGCATTGGGACGGACGAGGCTTTAAACGCTGGTTCAGCGATGGACAAGACTTCAGGAACCTGCTCGTTGATCATTGCAGGCATGGGCCTCTGAGGTATAAGTGCCCTTCTCCTCTTCCTTCTACTGGCATTGAGGAGCACAGCTGCTGCGGCAGCCTTAGTGGCTATGGACGCTGGCAACAGCAGGGGAACAGCTTTCGCTGCTCTGGGTGCTGGCTGTGGTAGCAGGGGAACAGCCTTCGTGGCTCTGGGTGCTGGCAGGGCCAGGGGAGCAGCCCTCGTGCCTGGAAATGCTGGCAGCATCTGAGAAGGTGCATTTCTCCTCCTCCTCCTCCTCTTTTGGGTTCGGGAAAGGCTGGGGTCTTGGCAGTCTATGGCTGGAACAATGGAATGGCCAGTGTGGGAGAGCTGCCTGTACTGCGGGGTAATCCACTCCTTCCAGTGTTGGATGTAGCCCACAAAACACCAGAAGGGGTGGGGCCCCAGCCCTTTCATCTCCCAGGTTCCAATAGGGTCCTTAAGGCATCCGTTAAACAGATCCCTAAGCTCAGCCTCAGAGTAACCCAACTTGTCTGCCACAATCAGGATCCTGGAGGCAAAGCATCTGACATCGTCCTCTCCTTCCTAGAGAGAGTGGAGTAGGGCAATCTGGACCGATCGCCATATTCAGGTTGTCTCTTGATAGGGAGAGGGAGATGTAGGTAGATGTAAGGACCCAAACGCAGAGCTCAAAAAACTAAATACTTTATTAATAAAACAAACTTCCAAAAGGGGGAACAAAAACATAAACAACCCTGAAGGGGACAAAGGGAAATCCAGGCTGGGAACAGGACTGACAGGACCAGGCAGGGCAGGACAGGAAACATGACTGAAAACAAGACGAACATACAACTGACAGCAAACAAGAGGAACCTAATCTAGGGAGAGAAATCAATCAGGTTAACAGACAGGGCAGGTGTGACTGATGAAACAATAATGAGCAAACAAGGAGGCAGGGTATGATGTCAAACAGAGAGAGAGAAACACGTGGCGATACAGAAACAATAACAAAGTCGCATGTTCTCACAAGACAGCAAACACCCGAATGACATGAGCGCACATCGGCAAGACAATTGAGGCTCTATACTCTCATGTCAATCGACAAAAAGGAAGACAGAATGCGTAGCAACACTAAACAAAGTGATGCCACGCATTCTCACGTACAAAACAAAACCTGAGTGCAGATCGCGACGCGTATGCCACACGATGCGCACAACAGGCGACAAAACAAGACCAGGCACGTGTCAGAGTTCGGCCACACATGCAAACGATACCAAAGTGATCGAACCTCAGCACAACACAAAGACTGCTCGCGACCCAGGTGCGCAGCCACGGCCACGAGATACAGTCACAAAGACAGACATACTGTTAGTTATTGATGCGAGAGCATGCAGTCAGATGACACAAGCGATATGCACCCACGTCAATAACAGACAGACAAGTAGTATGGATGTCCGGGTCCCGACAGAGACCGGAACCAAACTAGACAGGAAGTCAGGACCCAGACACCATACTGCAAACATGAAACACAAGCTGTGTCTCGTTTCGAAGGCTGCATGCTAGGTAGAACACATCCTTTGAAGGCTGCAGTATACCGAGTGTCGTCCTTTAAACAAGCCTTGTTTAAACAAAACAAGGTCTTAGTAGGACAAAAGGGAATGTAACATAGTTGCTATGACAGCACACCACTCTTTAGCGAGCGCTATGAGTGAGAAAGTAATGTATTAGGTACATTTTAGGAGAGTTATAATGATGTAAAGAAAAAAGAAAATAGATTTTACAGGTGTACTTCTAGTCTAATACTTTATTTTAATTATATATTAATATAATTATACATATTATATACCCTGCACCCATCTACTGAGGTACTTCAACTTGGGAATTAACATTCCTTGCGTTTGAATATCATATTTACAGGCAAATTGGCTTCATTTTGTTTAGACATTTCCATTGAAGCAAAGAATTGTGGGTTGTGAGTACCCACAAAGGATACACCTCATGCATCCTCCGAATTCCCATGAAAGAAGGTCGCATTCGAAGGCTGCATTCGAAGTGTCCTACTCGCTTTTCTGAAACGAGACAGCCTCGATGACGTATGTGGCAGACAAATGCGACCTCTGGAGGACAGACCCTTCCAAATGAGACAGCCACAGACAGAAGAGCGTGTCTCACGGAATAAAACAGAGACCGCGCGCTAACACAAAGACAGACATGGGCAGATAATGCCACGGTCCCATCAGACCAAAACACAGACTGACAAAGTGATGGGAACTATGACAAAATCAATATAACAATGGCTTATTTATCAGGGTTCAATGGTAAGGAATTAATAACCCTTATTTTAAGTAATGTATTTGCCCATGTATGCCAGAATATTGTTTTATTAAATGCTGCATTTAAATTTTTTTATAAATAATACTAATTACTAGGCTTTTAATTTTTAATAATAGCTGGACACTATGATGCAATAATGTACTAGCAATCTTGCAGGAAAATGAGCTCATATAGTTGACTCTGCATATTAAACTGGAATAGGAGAAAGTATTTGAAAATCAAAAAAATTACAGACCTCAGCTTTAGTTCACCCAAAAATGAAAATTCTCTCATTAATTACTCACCCTCGTGCCATCCCAGATGTGTATGACTTTCTTTCTTTTGCTAAACAGAAATGTAGGTCCATTCAATGCAAGTGACTGGTGAATGGTGACCAGATATCAGAAGACCCAAAAAGGGCATAAAGGCCACATAAAAGTAATCCATAAGACTCCAGTGGTTAAATCCATATCTTCAGAAACTATCTACAATTTCACTTCCACATTAGGTGTATATTCTGTTGTGTAACAGATGTGTAAACTGTGTTGTGTAAATCAGATGTTTATTGTAATTGGCATACTGCTATGTTGCTTGGAGCTGCACCCAAGACTTTCACCCTCTGTTGCGCTTGTCTATATGGTTGAGTGACAATAAAGGGATTTGATTTGATTCTGGTGTGGAAGTGACTATTACTTTCACATTCAGCCACATATTTGTTGGGGTTGGTCAAAGGTGGAGATTTATAGTAAAAAAAAAGGACTCATATATAGGACTTAATATTGATCTTTTTCTCACCCACACCTATTATATCACTTCTGAAGATATGCATTTAACCACTGGAGTCTTATGGATTGCCTTTTTGGATCTTCTGAGATCTGGTCACCATTCACTTGCATTGTGATGTCCAACATATCTTAAATATTCTTCTAAAAATCTTTGTGTTCTGCTAAAGAAAGAGTTTTTGGGTGAACTATCCCTTTAACAATAAAAAGATTACTTAATCAAGCCAAAGGCATGTTGAAATGGACCATATTAAGTGTAATGAGCAATTCAGGATGAACAGAGTGAGTGAATCAGTCAGACAAATTGGCCAGTCATAGGCTATATGAAACATCCATCCTTTGGGAGGAGCAGGGTTGGGAGAGTTCATTTTTAAATGTATTCCACTACAGATTACAGAATACATGCTTTCAAATGTAATTTGTTGCGTATTGCGTTAGATTACTCAAGGTCAGTAATGTGTTCTAAATACTTTGACCAGACAAATTCTTCAGCACTGGTACATTTCTTCATTTGTTTTGACTATAAAAACTCTGCCAGTACAATAAGACAAATACACATGTTAAAAATACATTCTCTGAAAAACCTAAATATCTTATGCAGCTTTGTTTATAAAACAAGATAAATGAAATTGATCTTTTAGATATTTTAACAGGAAAACAATACGAAAATTATCATCATTTGCCCTAATATAAAAGGTCTTATTAGAAAAAAAGAAATTATGATCCAAAGTGAATTTTCTTGATAAAAAAATATGATCGTGCTTGGTAACATGTGCATGTAAAATGGCTAGAAATTTTTTTAGTTTAGCGTAAAGCTGACCATTTACACAAGGTTTACTTCTATTTCTTCTGCTCCAAACTTACTTCAAACGTACTTCTCTGTCTGCTCGTATGAAAGTAACACATCATAAGAAAGTGTTTCACCGCTGTTCAAATGCACTTTGGATCGCATCATTTATATGTATAAATGTTTTCCATCTGAAATGACTAAATATTAAATGAAACAAATGACAATAAAATGCAAAGTAATCAGTAATCAAAATACTTTTGGAATGTAACTGTATTATAATTACTAATAATTTGTAACAGTAGTAGAATACAGTTACTTGTATTTTGTATTTTAAATACACAATCCTGTTACAAGTATTCCATTTCTCCCAAACACTGGGGAGGAGGTACCAACAAACAGATGTTGTTAAACAAAGCTAAACAACTGCAAATGTTCAATCATTACATTTTATTCATTCTCTCTCTCTCTCTCTCTCTCTCTCTCTCTCTCTCTCTCTCTCTCTCTGACAAATATATGACAAAGCATAGCGACCTTTCCTCGCTGCTGTATAATTGCTATTACCGACTAGGGGCCATCAAACTGACTGAGAAACAACTCTTTCTCTAACAAGTCCATTACGGATGAGTCACACAAATAGAAACACAAACATCAACATACAGTACACACACGCGCTCGCACGCACACACGCAGGCACACACAGCCAACTCTACGTATTGCATGCTCTTTTTCCTATCTCTCCATCTTAACAAACATCTAATGTTTGAGAAATGTTAATTATTCAGCACTGCTTTTGAAAACTTGATTGAACGCACACAGTAAGTTTGAAAAGCAATCTGGTTTTTGCCCTTGGGGTTCAGAATACACACACTCACCTTTAGACATAAAAACGCACATGCCAAGGCTGGGGCATATTGCAAGCTTGTTTGTTTCCCCTGGTGTTAATAGCATCATTTTTAATTAAACTAAACAAGAGATCACAAAACCACCACCACCCCCTCTCTCTGACACAGTGGAGACTCATCTCATGTGTCTGTCATTACAATAACGAGGCTGCTAACAATGTCAAAAGACAGAGTGGCTTTTTAAATCACCAAACTAATGTTTTTTAAGACATATGTGTTTCTATGTGGGCTTTTGGCCTATGTGTGCGTATCAGTGCGTCACATTTTTCTTTAATGCGATTCTGGAAACCATAAGAGACATAATTATAAGAGCAGAGAGACAGAGTGAGAAGCACAACATCATCTGCTTGCAGTTCTGCTCGCTCCACAGGCCTTCAGTCTAGCAGAAATTTTCACTGCCAAATGCTTTTAGATAATTGCCAACATCAGAGATAAGCAGCAATGTCACATCAAATAAAACAAAATTCCTGCTGAGCAAAAATTAAAAAAAAAAGCTTAAAAGAAATATTTCATGCCAAAATGAAAATTATATCATCGTTTACTCACCCTCATGCCATCCCAGATGAGTATGACTTTCTTCTACTGAATACAAAGATTTTTAGAAGAACATTTCGGCTCTGTAGGTCCACAATGCAAGTGAATGGTGACCAGAACTTTGAAGCTCCAAAAAGCACATAAGGCAGCATAAAAGTAATCCATATGACTCCAGTGGTTAAATCCATATATTCTGAAGTGATATGATGGTGTGGGTAAGAAACAGATACATTTGAAGTCCTTTTTACTATAAATCTCCACCTTATACAAACCCCGACCAGTAGGTGGCGATATGCACAAAGGATGTGAATTGCCAAAAAAAAGAAGAATGTGGAAGTGAAAGTGTATATTTATATAAACTCAGCAAAAAAAGAAACCCCTTTTTCAGGACACTGTATTTTAAAGATAATTTGGTAAAAATCCAAATAACTTTACAGATCTTTATTGTAAAGGGTTGAAACAATGTTTTCCATGCTTGTTCAATGAACCATAAACAATTAATGAACATGCACATGTGGAACGATCGTTAAGACACTAACAGCTTACAGACGGTAGGCAATTAAGGTCACAGTTGTAAAAACTTAGGACACTAAAGAGATCTTTCTACTGACTCTAAAAAACATGAAAACAAAGATGGCCAGGGTCCCTGCTCATCTGCGTGAATGTGCCTTAGGCATGCTGCATGGAGGCATGAGGACTGCAGATGTGGCCAGGGCAATATATTGCAATGTCTGTACTGTGAGACGATTAAGATGGGAAGGACAGCTGATCGTCCTCGCAGTGGCATACCACATGTAACAACACCTGCACAGGATAAGTACATCCAAATATCACCCCTGCGGGACAGGTACAGGATGGCAACAACAACTGCCCGAGTTACACCAGGAATGCACAATACCTCCATCAGTGCTCAAACTGTCCGCAATTGGCTGAGCGAGGCTGGACTGAGGGCTTGTAGGCCTATTGTATGGCAAGTCCTTAACAGACATCACCAGCAACAATGTCTCCTATGGGCACAAACCCACCTTCACTGGACCAGACAGGACTGCCAAAAAGTGCTCTTCACTGACGAGTCACAGTTTTGTCTCACCAGGGGTGATTGTCAGACTTGCGTTTATTGTCGAAGGAATAAGCATAAAAACCGGTGGAGGATCTGTCATGGTCTGGGGCGGTGTGTCACCGCTTCATCAGACTGAGCTTGTTGTCATTGCAGGAAATCTCAACGCTGTGCATTACAGGGAAGACATCCTCATCCCTCATGTGGTACCCTTCCTGCAGGCTCATCCAGACATGACCCTCCAGCATGACAATGCCACCAGCCATACTGTCGTTCTGTGCGTGATTTCCTGCAAGACAGGAATGTCAGTGTTGTGCCATGGCCAGCGAAGAGCCCAGATCTCAATCCCATTGAGCATGTCTTGGACCATTCCCCCAGAAATGACCGGGAACTTGCAAGAGCCTTGATGAAAGAGTGTGATAACGTCTCACAGCAAGAACTGGCAAATCTGGTGCAGTCCATGAGGAGGAGATGCACTGTAGTACTTAATGGAGCTGGTGGCCACACCAGATACTACTGACTGTTACTTTTGACCCCCCCCTTTGTTAAGGGACATATTATTCCATTTCTGTTGGTCACATGTCTGTGAGATTGTTCAGTTTATGTCTTAGTTGTTGAATCTTTTTATGTTCATACAAATATTTACACACGTTAGGTTTGCTGAAATTAAAAGCAGTTGAAAGTGAGAGGACATTTTTTTTTTTGGCTGAGTTTATATATATATATAAGGACTTAATAATTTGTCTGTTTTTCACTCAGATCTCGGATACAGGTTTAACCACTGGAGTTGTATGGATTATTTTATGCTACCTTTATTTGCTTTTTGGAGTTCTGGTCACCATTCACTTGCATCGTATGGACCTACAGAGCTGAAATATTCTTCTAAAAATCTTTGTTTGTATTTTGCAGAAGAAAGAAAGTCAAACACATCTGGGGTGGCCTGAGGGTGAACTATTCGTTTAAAGCGGCCTGGTCAGAGCTGGTTTAAGCTGGTCTCCTGGCCTGCCCAGCTGGAAAGTGCCGAAAACCCCTCTAAAATAGCCAAAGGATAAGGCTGGGAGACCAGCTAAAGCCAGCCAACCAGCATTTAGCTTAAGAGGAAAAGAAACATAATGGTTTTGCTAACTATCGTCTTGAAAAGACCAGTTTAGACCAGCATTATTTACCATGCCATAGCCATGCGGTTCACTAGCAATAAATAAATAATGCTGCTCAACTATTTTTATTATAAATTATTTTTGAATATATTTTATGTTTTAATTTTGGGTATGCTTGCTTTGTGCCTACGAACACACCTTTATTCATCTTTGAAATCGAGCTTAGCGAGCTGTTGGCTTGCAGAATCAGTGCATCAAGGTCTATTTGCTTAAAGAAAAAAAAAACAAGAGCAATTTCAGGTTTGGTCAGGCGATTTGACAGAACCGGTCAACAATTTTTTTTAGCCTTAGAGTTAATAAAGCCGTAGAGTTTGTGCAAAGCATATAGCGCTGCATTTTGTGATTAAGGTGCATGCTGCAGAAGCCTCATTTGCTTGGAAATGAGGCATGTTTGCGATGCATTTTTATGCAAACCGCTTATGCTTAATAGACTGACATTGTGTCAGGTAAATGCCTTAAACAGCTTTGCTTTATCAGGGTATGGTCATAAACAGTTTAGGCTAAAACTGATCAGCACATGTAGATTTTTGCACATTTTACATAGCTTGTAAACACCTTTACTGCCATTCTTACTTCTTATCAGTTTATCCAATGTACACTTTTGCTGTGTGCATGCCTGTTTACGTTTTAAAGTCAAAAGCAGAGAATACATGTGATGATTTCAAATCTCAAAGTTTTTTTGCTTTGTCTGATTTTTGAATATGCTGATTATTGGTTGTTATCAGCATACTGGTGTGCTTGTAAACACATTTAGCGTGTTTACATGCTCGATCATACAGTATATCTATAATGTTTAAGCCGACAACATGTACTGTAAGGTCATGTAAACGTCTTAAATGGTTTTCCTTTATTGGGATTAGGCCATTAATAGTTTAAGCAAAAATTATTGAAACGGATTTCAGCCCCTTACCCCGATTTCGCTCTGTATGTAAACAATTTACCAGCCTTCTTACGGGCTTATCCAATGTGCACAAATGTTGTACACATGCCTGTTTACCACCTGATGTAAAAAGCAGAGAATAAATGGATGATTTCAAGTCTCACGTTTGTCTTGCATTTAACAGATTTATGTTTTATAAGCAGATTTTTGGAAGTCATCTGTGTTTTGATTTGCATGCATATTCACTCAATGCCTTTATTGAAATATGCCTGGTGCAGGGCTAAATTTGGACTATCAGTGGTTAGTGAATAAGACTAGGGGTTTTGTGCTTTTTTTGGACAGATATCGGTGGATGGACAAAAAAAAAATGGTGAGGCTTTGGGTTATTTTCCACAATTCACATATACTGAACAAGTTAGAGCAAAAGAAAAAGAATCTTGATCAATTCTTGAAACATCTTCAATGATCACCTCCACAGATTATTTCTAATAGTTCAAGAACAAAATCAAAAAGCAGGATGGAAGGAGGCACAGGCATTTGTTTATTTCATCCCAGCTGAGTCACACAGGATTCTGCATCTCCATTTATTTAACTGTTATACAATACCAGCAAAGAGCAGGTGGGTTCAGAATAAAAGCCTAGGTTTATTTTGGATAAGATTGCTACCAGCGGCAAAGTTTTTCATCTCTCTTTCTTTCGTTCTTTCTCTTTGGTGCATGCTGAAATAACAGGGTCTGCCAGGTCAGCTGTATTGGAGCTCTACGCGTGCTTTTCTACTCATCTCTGTACCTCACAGCAAAGAAGCAAGCAGAAGAATCGACCCACTTTCAAGTTCTCTCAAGAAAGACAAGCGGTCCAGCACACTGACCATTACACACACATACACACACACACACAGAGAGAGAGAGAGAGAGAGAGGTTTAGGTCTTCATAATTCCTTTAAAAATCTTTAAGATTTCTATGAAACATGATTAGCTCTAAATTTAATTTAGCCATATATTGTATTCCATCCATTACATGATGGATTTAATTTCAAAACAGCCTAAATTAATGAATTAAGTGGATTATTAGTCTATTCCTTCATTTGATACGAGGCGGCAGATGTTAAGCCGGTTATCGTAAGGCTGCAGATTTGTAATGATGATGTCATAATGATGTATAACTTGAGGATGAAATATGATTAAGCTATTGATTGTTCAATTAAATTAAATTTGTCCTTTTAAACTATATAACAAAGCAATTGGAATATGCATATATATCCATCAAACATACTTTTACTGTTCAGCACACACTCACAATCCCCCACACATGTTCAATTTCATGTAAACATAAATATGTCTCACAATTAGAGCTGAACAACCATCACATAAATTTGCATCATAAACCACTCAGCAGTTTTTTCTGGCTGACCTCTCTGCTGGCAGAGAAGAAAGGTTGCACGACATTAGAATAAACACTGATCTTACCTTTCCATTTGCACACATGCTGTTTGCCATTATTAAATCCAGTCTATTCCTGCACACAGCCCAGAGTCATGACAAATGGTTGAATGTAAACAAAATACTGTAAACCCAAATTTAAAAAAATAAACAAGCAGAACAGGAGTTCAGCTCAGACTGAGTCATTGTAAACCCATGACAAGAAAGAGTAGGACGAGTGTGTTTTATGAAATGAAAAAAGTCAGTTCTAAATAGTGAAAGGTTGATGCAAATGTTGCATTCAGTGCAAAAGCGTGTATGCATAATGCTTGTGACCTCAGATTACATTTAATATAATTTGACAATGCTCTAGTAAAACTGTACTCACAAAAGAACAGTTTTGTCTGCACAGAATCATTACATGATGAGTAATGCATTCTGGGGAGAACAAATATTGGAACAGGGAAAAAGTAAAGGAGATGAAGAGATTTGTTCGGTTACCATGCCAACCCAGTGAATTCTGAAATAACATTCTCTATCCCTTTCTTGCTCATACACATATAACACAGAAAAGCTTGTTATGAACTATTATAAATTACAGTCTATGACTCAGGTTGACAAATTGGCCAGGTGTATGTTACTGTAAGACTTAAAGACACCATAAAGACGACTGCATAGAAGGACAAACAAATAGTGGATATTAATGGTGAAGTGTGACATTTATGAAAATGGGAGTGGTGCTTGCCGTGCCAAAACTGGCTGATACAATGTCCCATCAAGGGCCTCTGCACACCGTCCCGAGTCAAAAGAGCCAAACCCATGTTTTTGTGCCGAGATATGGTGTTCTGGGTGGTTGCTACGACATTACTAGAAAGTGGGAAAAAAAGGTGCGGGTCTACTTACGTGCCACATTTTGTCATAGAAAGAAGAACGAAAGTCAGATCAATAATTGAAGTAGCACCTTGCTAAAGCAAGCACCACTAACGACTGTTTCTCTCTGCATTTTAAACTGAGATAGGAGAACAGCGATAGATTTCAACACATACTAAATTAAACAAGTAACCTATACTGTAAGTATTTGCGTGATGGGTAAAGTAATAGTTAAGGACTGTGGCAGGGCGGAGGGCAGGACCGGGTCGTTATTATACACACCCGATCCCTTATCAGGCCAATTAAGCCTCCGAGAGGGATAAAGGCCAATTGCGGGCGGTGGTGCGACAAGAGAGAGAGAGAGATTGTTTACGGACATGTCCGTCGTGTGTGTTTGTGTCTTTTTAATTTTATCATTAAAACTATTATTTATATTGCCAAGCCGGTTCTCGCCTCCTCCTTTTCATTGAACTACGTTACAAGGACCTTAGTTTCTAAGACAAAGTTCCCAGGATTGGTCTCAGGTAGAGGTGACCTAGAATACAAGCTGAGATTTAAATCCCCTAGTGTTATTTATTATCACTGTACCCTTGAATAAGACCCTTAACTCTTGGTTGCTCAAGGGGAGCTGTCCCTGCTATAAAATTTACAGTAATTCACTTTGGATAAGGTACATCAACTAAATGACAAGTCATTTCCCAAGGAAAAAAAACAGAGCCAGCTAAATTCCTTGTAATAAAGGGCCTTTCATTACATCTTCAAAATGACCATTTTAGAAAAGGTCTGTGTCATTAACTTAAGTCGCATTTCCCAGATTTCCAGTGGAAACAGTGTTACCTATTAATTACCAAGACTGTGGTGGCCAACCACAGTCTAATTTGTCCCACCACAGTTTCAAAATGAACCCAAAATATTTTTACACTTCTCATAATAACATAAAAGATCTCTAACGTTGTGCTTTGTGCCATTGCTTCGGCAAAGCATCTCTCACTCCCAGTCAGTCAGCACGCCCCCCCCTTCTAAAGTTAGCTAACATTACAAAAGCATTAGCAATCAGTCTCTTCGCTTATGTCGACTGACATATCTGGCTGCTTGTCGTGTAAAACTATGTATAACGGATGTAATGTTATAGCTAACTAATGTTAGCTAATTATCTAACGTTAACGTTATTAACAGTGGCTTTGACAACATAACTATTTTCAGCATCTGAGGAGCAAGTTGGCTAATCCTGTAACATTAGGCTTTTTGTAAATTTAATCAAGTTGAAGTAACACTCCTGTTTTAAGCTTAATGTTTGTACCCTTGATTTTAGATCATTAGCACTTTTAAATATTTAAAGAAAAGAGAGCTAAATCCACCACCAGATGAGGAAGAAACAGCTACAGAGGTAGCTAGCTAGGATAGCTAGATGGCAAGTCAACAGCCAAACAGATTATTCATAGGCTTTTTTCAAGAAATAAACTGGAGTAACAGCGAAATTTTAGCATTACTTGTTTCTTTGTAGCAGAAGAGACAGCTTCTCCAGGTAACAGAACAGACATAAGTGGCAGCAGGAAATACAGCCTCAGCTGACTCTCATTGATGGACAGACATTCAGAGAGGGCAGCAGGGCAGGTACTTCCTAAAGCAGCAGCAGGAGAGATAGCCTCCTCTGAGGTAGGGACAGCAGGTGATTTTAACAATAGAGAAATGGGCAGTTGGTCAGAATAATTTTAGTAGCTGTTGGTGTATGTGGGAAATATTTATTTTGTTTATGCCATTTTGGTGCAGGCATACACTGGAAATCAGGGTGGAATCCTGAATTGCTGAAATTGTCCCAGTTTAAATACTGGCTTTATGTTACTGCACATGGTAAGTTTAATTCAACCAGTGTGTTTATGATTAAATTACTACTAGAGCACAAAATTCTTCATAGATCCAGCCTCTTAATTTTGCTCTAAAAGTGCAACAGATTGATGCATTTAACTTTAAATTGTTAAAAACTTTCTTATGGGGGAGCATGTCCCCGGATCCCCTAGAGGGTCTGAGGTCCACCCAACAGTCTCACAAAATCATGTGGGAAACGATGAGTCATTGATGTACTTGCTGGTAAGGTCCTCCATTGATCCAGCTGTATTGACTTTGGCTCAAAGACTCTCAATTGTTATACATGAATACCTCATGTGTATATATTATTGAGAGGTGAAGTTGAACAGAGGGCATTTTTTACACAGAGCGAGAGAGGTGTGAAATATATTATGCACCCTTCTCTTCCTATGCCAATTTAAATCTGCAACGAAGATTTGTGGATAGAGGGCCACAACTCCCAAACGTTAAACAGCAAATATTCCCCTTCGGGACTAATAAAGTATTTATCAATCAATGAGGAAAGATTTAACACAGCTTTAGTCCCCAGGAGCCATCTCTAAATCTCATTCTTATTCTCATTCACTCTGGATCATTTGATCTCTTTCTCAGTCCCTCACTGTAGCCCATAGGGAGTAGTTGCATGGAAGGAGGCTGTGAGAAGGTTACTGTGGTTACAGGTGAGGAAGATGAGAAAGAGGAGCCATCTGGCAGTGGTTTGGTGAGATGATGTGTCTTGCTCCTCACCCACAAAACCCTCAACCGAGGCAACTTCCCTACAGCTCCACCAACTGTCATACAAACTAAAGGTAATAACAATACAGATACAGCTACAAGTAATTTTACCACCTGCTCCACAAAATGGATGGAATCACACCAACTAAACATAATCAGACCACAGTTATTCCACTACATGTTTAATAAACTACAATAAATGTAGATACATTTGTTTGCCTATTATTGTATTTATTAGGTGATTATGGCAACAGGTGTACAAAGAGTTAACCATCAGCCATTGCAACAAATAATGCCAGCAACAGACATCACTTGTTATTTTCTCTACAGCATACACTAAACAGAAATATATGACAAGGTTTAGCCTGCCCAATCCAAGGGGGTCAAGTTTTGGCTGGTCAGCATGAGCAGTTTGCCCCTGGTGTTAGATGCTGTAACTACCATTCTGTGGGTAAAATGTCTGTTTCTCCATTGATGGCCATTCTAAAGTTTTTATTTTTATTTATATTATGCATTCAAAGTAAATGTTTTACTAGAGCCCAATTATTTTGGAGGGCTTTTAAAACTACTACTCTTGATGTCACTGATAGTGCACTGTCAGGAAAGTCCCAAATGAAAGGCCTGGGAAAGTTTTTGTAGTGCCACCAGTCAATCAGTTATTTCAGGACAGAGTTTTCCAGAATAATTAGTAACATGGCATTTTCGTATTTATATCCATCTTGAATTTTACTTGTAGGGCATTTACACCTGTCGGATATCAATACGTAAATACCCCCAAGATAACTATCTGTATTTTTTTCTTTAAAGTGGATATCTTTTGTGTTCCACATAAGAAATATAGGCATATTGCTTTGGGGAAAAAATGGGGTTGAGTAATTATAGAATGTTCATTTTTGAGTGAACAATCCCTTTAAAGCTAGGGTGTGTAATCCAGAGAGGCTAGCAGAGGTGTCTCCATAGCCACACCTCCTCTATCAAACATGAACATACACACACACACACACACACACACACAGAGCAGAGTCTAAACGCCAGGAGGAGAGACTCATTACATTAACAAAATATATAAAAAACAAATCAAACCATGTAATTACCTGTCCAAAAGAAAAACAGCAACCATGGCATCATTTTTCAGACCCATAGTTGCCTCCAGCGTAGAAAAGCAACGGCAATGTTAATTCAACTTTTAGAATGCTCTAGACATTTTTTCGTTGTAGAAGTTTCTAACACAGTCTTTCCTTTTACTGGTGGTTCAGGAGGAACATAAGGTGCCTGCGGTTCGCCTTCCTTTCTCGAGCTTGCTCTGCACAGCGTCAAGGAACCCATGATGATTGTCTGTGCGAACAAGTTGTGCGGCGGTATGCAAATATTGATTGACAGACAACAGTGTGTGGGACAGACAACAGTCCATGTTATCAGGAAATGCCAAATTGTCAGCTCTGAATTCACCAGGCAGTTAGAAAGGGTGTACAAGCACAGTGACAGAAAAACATAATGGAAAGAACATAAAATTGGGGCAAGGGAAGAGGTGGTCAGAAGAGGAGAGTAGGAGGAAATCGGAAACAGAAGACAGGCATGAATTATGAGCAGCTCGATCTGCAGGAATGGGGTGTGACAGAGAAAGGCATGAGGGATTTTGTGGGGCACTTGATGTCTTGTTAGCCTTCACCTTCTTGACTCATGATTGGCTAAAAAAATCACATAGCTCATGTTGAACAAGGTGCATTCTGGTATGTGTCACTGGAGCATTTATCATAACATGGCCCCTATAGTCCCAATGCAACCTTTCGTTCTTTGTCTCTCTTTGTATCTCTCATTCCCCTAAACCAACACAGTCATATGCTTCCTTTTTTCCTGCCCATTTCTGCTGAAATCTAGCACAAACTCAAAATGCAAATCATACTGTTCTATGCCCTAATATTCTGATATCTTTTATAAAGTACCTTCTACGTTGCCTTAATGATCCACACTCTTCTTTTTATACTTGTACATAATTCATCAGGTCATAATCAGCATACCTAAAGCATCCTTGACCCTTTTATAGCTACATATGACATCTACAGCAGTGCTGTTTTACGTATCCTATATATTTACATATATATACAGTATAGATATATATAGATCCTCTCCCCTCCCCTCTTCTTTACTCTACACATCACTCTGACTCTCATAAATGCTCTTCCCCTTTTCTAGCCCATTTTCTTTCTATGTTTTGTCCTTTCTTTCCCTCTAGATTTCATCTCAAATACATTTTTATTTGTCTCTCATGTTCTGTCCTTCCTTTTCTATTCATTTTTTCTGCCTCCAGCATCAATGCTACTTTGCTTCAGTTGTGTCTTTTATCAAATACACTGATTGGTAGGGTGGGGGAAATGCTCTTTCTCTTTCTACATACATACATTCAACCATAATAGGCACTTTGAGTCTCTTCCTCGACCCATCAATTTAGTTTCAAACTTTTTTCAACCCAAATGAACTTAATTATTTACTATTACCCCCTGAGAAATGTGAGCCTATAAGCTTACAAAAAATAGAATGGATTTCATAAATAGGCATGTTTGCTTGTGAAATATTTTCTTATTTATTTAAAAATCTATATGAAATTGGAATTTCCCTCAGGAACCCTTCGACATGATCAAATAGGATATAGACATGCTTACATAAATCAACCCCATTCAACCGAATTCTGACAAGCGTCATGCCCCATCGTTCTTTTTTGCAATAATTCAACTGTGAATATATTTTCTAGTGTGGGCAATCTCAGAGACACCTGTTCTAATCCCAGGGATGGTAGTAATCGCTTTCACATAAACATTGTTGCCCGCAATTTGAAGGATGCTTTTTTTCTAATTTGTTTTTTAATAAGTGAAAATTAAATTTTTACTCCACTGAGGGCCTAGTTTAGGGTTGGGGTTTAGGGATTTAATTAGTAAAATATGCATTCCTCTTGACTGTACGTCATTTACAACTTAAAAAACAACTCACTTTTGGCACAACATTTCACTTAGAACCTGGAGTTTACACATGCCTATACATTCAATAGCACTTCCAGCTTCGGCCACTGGGGGCACTGATTAGAATTTCGATCAGTGGAGATCAATTTCAGCAGCAGAATTTTTGACGTCCTTTTGCCAGATACACAGTGTGATCAGTCTGAACACCTAGAAGTTTACAAACCTGGTTAGAAAAGCCAGGATGATATGATTACCAATAAACGCTCAGTGAATTGAAGCTCCACTATCATCATACTGTGCATCAAAACTAAAGACTCTCAGAGCAAAATTCACAACTAGTAATTACATAAAAGACAAATCTAGGAAAAAAGCAAACATACAAAATACCATAATCCTCCCACTGGTAAAGACATTCTGTGAGCTAAAAAAACATTAAAAAAGGGAAAGAGAGAATGATTTAGGGGTAACATGTTTGAAGATAATAAGAAGAGAATTATTTAATCCAACCTGACTCTTCATGCTCCTAATTTTTCATCACCTTCACTATCTCTTCCGTCCAGATTTAGTCCGACATCATTCCTTACATTTATCCATTCCCAAAATGGTAAACCGTACCACTGAATACTTCTATAGCAATGACAGAACAGACAGAGAGATAAGGAGGGAAATAGAAAACTATGGTCATAGTGTGTTGGGTTGGTTACAGAAACCTGCTACTTCCTGACTCTCTCTCTCTCTCTCTCTCTCTCTCTCTCTGTCCAACTGTGTGTTCCTTTCTGTCCATCCCTCTCTCTTTATCTACACCTCACTGCATATAGGACAGAACAGAGGGGGAAATAAGCTATTACCAACCTAAAACTCTGCTGCAGTTTATGTACTTATGAGAGTGTGTGAGGTATAGAGAGAGAAATATTTAGGTGTGTGTGTGTGTGTGTGTGTGTGTGTGTGTGTGTGTGTGTGTGTGTGTATATGTGCGTGTGTGTGCGTGTGTGTGTGTGAGTGAAAGAGAGAGAATGAGCAGACGGAGGTATTGTTAAGTCACTGGGTGATAGATAAGGTGGGATGTGTCACTGAAGTATCAATAATACCTAAACTGTCTACCTGACAGTCCTACTGAGAAGGACACTTGTGTTTGTTTTTCTATCATGGTATGAAGTTTCCAAATAATTGGATTATTATTTTTATACTGAGCTAATGAAATGTTCTATCCCCTAACACCATGTACACCTAAACCTCACAAAAAACCTTTTTTGCATTTTAAGACTTTAACACTCATGTATAGCTATTGAAATGAGAACATATTAAACTGTCCAGCAAAGGAAAAATGCAGTAACTGCACATTTTGTCAAAATTATGACTGAAATGGGGTCACTACGATTTGTCCTGTGTCAGATGGGTATACTTTTGACTTATCATCAGAAAAAAACAGATTGCTAGAAAAGGACATCATGTTTGGTAAAGTTGAGGGTCAGTTAAAAAGAGTGACCGCATTGAAACCATGAAGTAATCGTGTTTGCATAATCAGTGACAAGTGCGATTCTGAGATTCTCATATTTCCCTCTAACATAACATTTTTAATCCAATGATGCACAGTCACGTGGACACTCATCCCCTTCATGCGCACTTGCTGCAGCTAGATTATAACATGATGGCTCATGATTTATTGAATCATTATATGCCACTGTGCATTTCTTATCGTGAAGAAAATTGGCAATACACAGGTTTATAAATAAGAGGGAGTTTGTTTTTTTGTGAGTTAAAGGTGGATTGAAGTGAACAGAAAGGTGAGAGAGGAAGTCTTCACACCATTATACACTGCAACAAAATAAGTTTTTGATTTGTTTTTGTTTTGGCTTGTTTTCCAATATAAATATCTAAAACTCATTTAAAAAAACATACATTTTCTTTAGCAGCAATACTGCAAAAGAAAAAATATTTCTGAGAATGTTGAATATAATATTAAAAATGCAAATATTTTTAAATATATAAAAATCCTTTAAACAAAGAGATGCATTCACCTGAGAAGCAGCATATAAGATTTTTAGACTTGCTTTTAGAGAATAGATCTTGAATATAAGTATATTTTGTATTTACTGCACTCGCAGATGTATAACCAAGTGAAAAATACACTTATATACAAAATACACTTACAAGTGTACAATACATCCTCTTAAAGCAAGTCTAAATATCTTATATGTTGCTTCTCAAGTAAATCTTCAGTATATCTCAAGGATCTTATACTGTACACAATTGTCATAGCCGTCTGTATCACTAAATTGCTGACATTCATTTTTTAGGCAAAACATTTCTGTAATAATAGCATAAAAAACATGAGAAATTACCTGAAACTCCGACATTCCACAGACGCAAAAGATATACTATATGTTGTTTCCACGTCGATAGGTGTCAGTTTAGAGTCTAAGACCACTATCACATCGGCAAAAAGGAAGACTAATAAGAGCCATGCTAATGCTCGCAAAAAAATCGCTTAGTGCACCTTTTAGCATGAATGCACAGACAGCTCACTGTCCAGAGGTTCAGACCCAGTAACAGTTACACATATACCCACTTGTAACGTGTTCAAGTTTAAATGTGTGTATTCTTTTTTCTATTCTATCTTAAAAGGTAAAGTGTGTATTTTTTTCAATGGTGAAATACTTTTTTCTATCACAGCTTTATATGGAGAGATCACTATTAGTAAGCTGTTCATATTGATTCCCCCAAAATTGAGAACACTGAGACTTGTAAAAGCATACTCTGCTTGTTTTAAGAATCCCGACCAGCCCTACACAGCTACACTGGCTCAACCAATTATGTGAATTTGGGATGGGATCGGTTTGTACAACCAAAGTAAGATGGAGTTTTCGGCAAACCTATTTGAACACAGTCATTATTGTTGCAATTGTTTTGGTAACAGTAGTGGTGCAGAAAAATATTTCCAGAAAAATACAAAACACACACTTTCTACTCACACTGTTCAACACACACACATTTTTGGACTCTTTTGGGCACTTTTTCAGCTATGTGCTAAATAAAGTATAATTTGTTATTTCTGTTGAAAGACTGGAGCCATCTCAGAAAACACAATGGCAGGATGCACATACTTTAATGAAATTTACTCTTGTAACCCCCAGGCTGTTCCACTTAATATATATATCACTTGATGAATATTCAAACTCAGAATATTTTTTTCTTAAAGCATGGCCATTCTATAGCCAGCAGCATTAAGAAACCTATAGAGTTAGTTCCCTAAAGTTATATTATTTACTTGTGGAAAAGTGAGAAGAAACAGGAGTCATGATTTCCAAAGCTTTTGAGAGGGTTTTCATGCTTTTTTCTCCACAACATAAACACACACGCACACACATAACTTTCTTCACGAAGTACAACTTTTGAAATAATTGCTCTTTTTCTTGCCACCTCCAACCCAATTAAAAACAAACACTTAATCACAAGTTTCTGTCCAAAAATAGCTGAACTTTCTCTTTCCTTTTCTATCTCTCACATATGCACACACATAGACATACAGTATTAGAACTGCCATGTTCTGCCAGTTACTGTTTGGGGGTTAAAGAGTGTTAGATGGAGTAAAACAAGAGACACGCTATGGTATGGCGTGAGAGACACAGATGGAGAGACAGACACTGACCATGTTTACATGCACTAAAAAGATTAGTTTAACAATTTTTTTTTAATTCAGTCATAGTTTACTCACCCCTGTGTTGATATAACCCCATTCAACTTTCTTTCATTTTCTTAGCACAAAGGGGGAAATTGTGAAAGAATAATTGTGCTCTTTGATGTCATACAGTGGCAGTTTATGGTGACCACCTCTTCAAGCTTCAAAAGGACACAAAAGTATAATTTATAAGTCTAATAAATTCCATGAGACTGTTATGAAAGCATACGATACGTTTTGGTGAGAAACAAACTGAATTCGAATGTATTATTTAGTGAAACTATTGACAGAAAATTGCTCTCCTCTGCACGTTCATGAGACAGCACGAGAGCAGTAGTACACACAGCCCGCTGGGGAAAAGGGACGTTCAGATGAAAACGTGTTATTTGTTATTTAAAAACAAGTCCGCCACAATGATACTTATGAACAGAATACAGCACAGCCGCACACAACCCAAAGAACCGAACTAACACAACATGTCTGAAGAGTTTGTAGTCCAAAAATAGATAAATCTCTATGCCCAGCCTTATTTATACTTGTTTTATTTGTTAGACGAAGTTCTCAATCAAAGTGAGAGAGATAGGCTGCATCCAAAAACGTAATCAGTTAACGGCTTTACCGAAAGCGTTTATGAATGAATGGAACTCTTAAGGAAACTGGTCTCAGAACAGTTTGAAGAGCGCCTTATTTTCATCCTACCTCTTTATACAGCCTCCGAAGGCTGCATTATCCAGTTTTTGGATGCAGCCATAGACAGAGGAGGCTGAAGGCAGCTACAATCCCACCGTGTCCAAACCTGATGGCAAACAACCTGCGATAAAAGGTATCTTTTCTATGTTATCATCAGAGTTTTTTCCTAACTATCAGTGAAAAGTGACGGTACATTCTGTCATTCGATTGGTTTCTATTTTCGTCATCATCGCACTGGGAAACCCTGCACGCTGTGAACTTGCATGGTCCAATACGTTCTCATAACAGTATATTGAAGCCAGCATCTCATGAGCCTGTTAAAAACAACTTGATTTTTGCCAAGAATGCCACACCTACCGAAGGTTTCACTGAGGTATCGCTCTCTTCAGATGGAGGTTCAGAATGGAGAGTAGGTGCAAGACATTTCCGCCAACGCTATCTCTGTTTGATTGAGTATTTCGTAAAAAAAAAAAAGAAAAAAGCTGGGCAAAGAAATGTATCTGTTCTTGGACTGCAGCTGTGTTCTGTTCTTTAGTATCACTGAGGTGGACCTGTTTTTAGATAAACAAAATGCTTTTTAGCTTGAATGCCCCATTTCACCAGCGGGTGAACTACTGGTGTCATGCAGTCCCAGGAATGTGCAGAGGAGAGCAATGGTCCGTAACAGTTTCACTAAATAATACATTCGATTTCGGTTTGTTTCCACTAAAACTTATCGTATGTTTTCATAATAATCCTGCGTCTCATGGGATAATTTATAAGACTTATTAATTATACTTTTGCATCCTTTTGAAGCTTGAAGAGGTGGTCGCCATAAACTGCCACTGTATGACATCACTGAGCACAACATTATTTCACAATTTCTCCCTTTGTGTTAAGAAAAAGAAAGTCATATTGGGTTATAAAAACACAGGGGTGAGTTAACAATGAATTAACATTTTTGGGTGAACTATCCCTACAAAAAAAAACTGTTTATTCCAGGGTTTTAGCAGAAAGCGGCATTCTGAAATGTCATGTAAACTAGAACACTGATTTCCTTACGTCATTTAAGGTATTAAGAGAAAGCGGTTTAACACACCTAGGTTTCTCTCTGAGAAAGCGGCTGTGAGTAACTGTGCATAAGCACAGTTCTGATGGTTGTCTGAAGAGTGTGCGTGCGTGGAACAGACCAGATAACAAACATCATAGGATGGAGACCAACAACAATTCAACACAGTGGAAAGAATTCAACATTTCTGGGAGTACAGTGAGAAAATCACATACACTATAAACTATACCCTACATTTGGGGGAATCCCAGAATTTTACATAAGAGGGAAACCCAACTACTGCATTGCAATTCCGCTGCAGGTCATCATATAAAGATAAGGAAACAAACACAACAACAACTCTGGTATATCTGGAAATAAAGCAAAGCAACAGAGAAAAGAATAGCAAAGTCTTCCTCGGTTCCCATGTTTGTTATTTACACCAGCGTTGCAGGTAAATGACATTGCCATGCAGAAAGCTGCTTACTAAACGAGCCACATGTATAAGGGACTAAAGAGTATGCCACTTATACAGTGCATGTAAAGGGAAAGCTGTTTTCTTGAAATAACCCACATTCTCACAATAAGCTGCTTTCAGGTGTCCATGTAAATGTAGTGAGTATGTCTAAGCTGTGTAGGCGGGTGTAATGTCTAAGCATATCTAGAAATGGCTTCCTATGTAAAAGTATGTGTGTGCATACACTGAATGCCCATCAGGAAACACATATGTTTATGCTCTTGGCATAGGCTGACTTCCATATACGCAGATAAACACCCATGAGATTATTAAGGGTGAGATAAAGGCCTGGTAGCAGAGGGGTATCTTTTTACACCAGGGGTAAAATAGAATTATGTTTGGGAGAATTTCAATATAATCTACAGTTCCCAGACACTATTATCATCACATTAAATAACTACGAATCAAGTAAACAAACTTTAATGACAGATTTTGTGTATGTGGGTGTCTGTGTGTGTATGTGCACAGCAACAGAGTAGTTTGGGTATGTGTCTTGGCTGATAATGATAAGCTGGATGTATTCTAGAATGTCTAATCCTTTTAAAATGTTTTCCCAAGAATTCTATTGTATAAACATTAAAATTTCATGGCAAGATGCACAAGCTCACACTAACATGCATTTGCACAACGTCTCTGAAGTCTAAGAATGACAAATTCAGCACAGAAACAGAATGTAACACATGGATAACACACTATGGATATATTATGCATCAGTCACACATCGAAAACACAGATTCACAAGCAAACATACACACATTCTCACAACATGATGACAAGGCCTGGACAAATTTCAAACTGGCAAAGGAAGAATAGTCTGAATATAGAGAAACCTATGAAAAGAAAGAGCACTCTCTGTTTAACCTTTGGGACAATTTTACATTTGTCCAAATGTCCAAACACTTCTTTTGCAGATGGGTATGAAGGACAACCTTTGAGTGTTTTTATATTGAATGTGGAAATGTCAGGTCTATATTTAACAATCTCTCTCTCTCTCTCTCTCTCTCTCTCTCTCTCTCTCTCTCTCTCTCTCTCTCTCTCTCTCTCTCTCTCTCTGTGTGTGGGTGGGTTTGTGTGCAAAGCCACAATGTGCATTAAATTCATCCATGTGCTCACCATCTGTGTGTAACCTCTCTTATCTGACACCTTCAGACTAGTGCCACAGAACAATGTGTCAAGAAATCACAATTTTCACAACTCGGCTTGAAAAATAATGGTGGCACTAACAGTGGAAAATCCACACTGAGCAGCATCTGACACACATACAGCCAGACAGCTCAAAATAGTTGAGCAGAATTATCAAAGGATCGAAAGCAGTCAGCTTGTCAGCATGCTCACAACAACACAACGAAATCACAGAATAATAATTAGCTTTTAATATGACACATTTTACACAGATACTGTACAATTTAAAAGTTTGTTTGGTTTCTTAGCAACAAAATAAGAAATTTGCAGAAAGGTCCAAGGAGTTATTAGATTGATGAAATTAAAATTATATTTATATTACACAGAAATAAGACCTAACCCTAACCCTAATATAAGACACAGAAAGGGAGAAAATGAGAGGTAAGGAGAGGAAGGGTGTGTTTCAGAGGGTGAGAAAATCAATGAGGATATTGAATATATATATATATATATATATATATATATATATATATATATATATATATATATATATATATATATATATATATATATATATATATATATTTTTTTTTTTTCTCACTAAAATAAAAATTCAGTTAGCATTTAGTCACCCTCATCTTGTTCCAAATATGTATGTCATTCTTGCTTGGAACACAAAAGCAGATGTTAGGCAGAATGTTAGGGACCTCAGTCACTATTCACTTTTGTTGCAACTGGTTTTCCATACAATTAAAGTGAAAGGTGACTGAGACAACATTCTGCCAACATCTCCTGGCGTGTAACAGCATTATGGTGAGTAATGATCATGATCATTTTGGGGTTACCTATCCATTTAAAACAACTACAGTGAGAAATAAATGCCAGCCAAAGTTACAATTAACAAGGAATACAGTGAGGAAGGAAAGATTAAGAAAGAAAGGGGAATGATGGAAGAAGGATTGAGGATGAGTGACATAAACCAAGACATGATAGGGGAAAAAAGAGGCTGTAAAAAAGCTTAACACATAAATACCTATCAAATATTGTCTATGCAAATGCACCGCTAAAATCTTGCCAGCCTATCACAGCAGAATATCTCTATTCAAACCCCCACACACATTAACAGAAGAATATGTAAGAAACAGGCATCTTTATAGAAGAATGCACTGTCACTTACTCATTTCAACAGAAAAGGATGAAAGTTAGTCCATTAGCTTTAGATAAGAACAGGCTGAAATAATCCACTGTAAGTAAGCCATTATTCCAGCGGTGTCTAGCATGAGTGAGCGTGCATTAGAGTGCTACACTCATGTGAGGATGATGACGATGAGTGTACATGTGAAGAGGGCAAAATCTAACACCAGCGGGATGAGCAGCCAATCAGAGCGTGCAATCAGATAGTGGGGCTTTCTGTGACATTCTCTCATCCCTTTCTCCTCTCTCACCTGCTTTGCCTTTCTTATTTCCTTCCCTCTTCCTCACTCTTGCTTTAGGGGAGTGGGTGATAATGGGAGACTGTCCGTCATGCTAGTGAATGACCCAGATTCACAACAAGAGAGGGGGAAAGGGGAAAGTGACTGGACAGAGTGAAAGTGAGAAAGCAAGAAAAGGAGAGAAAGAGTGGAGGAAGAGGGACGATGGCCATGATGATTTGATTAGACGCACTGATCATGAAGCGGAAGAGATGAAAGATCCTCATAAGATAGTGGAAAGAGGGAGCGAGAGAGAAATAAATGGAGAAAAAGGGACAGAGTGAGAAAGAGAGTGTGGAAAGGGGGAGGGGGAGTTCTGCCACAACATACAGTGCCTGGCTGTGGCTAGCATGTAATGCCCACATGCATACTCACATTTACTTAGCTATCTTACTAAGGACATTAGGGCTGCACAATTACCTGAAAAATAATCAAGACTACAGTCAAATGTAAGCTAATAATATCAACTACAGACTAAACCTAACACAAACCCTACCCATAAAAGTACATTTTGGAATTTTTAAAATTATATATATATATTTTTTACATTTTTATGCATTTGGCAGACGCTTTTATCCAAAGTGACTTACAGAGCACTTATTACAGGGACAATCCCCCCAGAACAACCTGGAGTTAAGTGCCTTGCTCAAGGACACAGTGGTGGTGACCATGGGGTTAGAACCAGTGACCTTCTGATTAACAGCCCTGTGCTTTAGCCACTACGCCACCACCTTCTCAATTGGAGATGGTCAGGACCGCAGGCAGACCAATCTAGCACCTGTTCTCTCTGCTTATTCAGCCAGTATGTGGTTTGAAATTGTCCTGCTGAAAATTCCAGGACATCCCTGGAAAAGACTATGCTGGATGGCGGTATATGCTGTTCCAAAATGTGTACATTCCAAAATGTATATATCTGTCTGCATTAATGGTGCTCTCACAGATGTGCGTGTTACCCATGCCATGGACACTGATGCACCCCTGGCACATACAGACACTGGTTTTTGGACCTGATGCTGATAACAGCTTGGATTGTCCTTTTCCTCTTTGGCCAGGAGAATATCATTTTGTTTTTCAAAAACTATTTGAAATGTGGACTCGGTTCCACTGTTCTACTTTCCATCTAAGATGAGACCGATCCCAGAGAAGTCGTCAGTGCTTCTGGACAGTGTTGATGTAGGGCTTCTGCTTTGCATAGTAAAGTCTTCTTAAAGTTCAACTTTGTTTAACTTTAAGTGTTCCCGAAGGGAGGTTTTGTCAGATTTAACTAACTTCTGGAGACAAATTTGTCCCCAAAAATGTGGGATACCAAACGTAATTAAAACTTTTTTAAGATATGAAATGCTTAAGAAAGTTTAAAAAAATTCATTCTAAATTTTTAAGATTCAGCACTTTAGGTCACTAATCAAATACGCAAATTTGTGACAATGACCATGTTAACTCATTTGTACAAAAGGTCAGTTTTCCTTTTTTTTCTTTCATTGAAGCGCAAAAGTTGCTCTTTGGGGAATTATTAAATCGAGCTGGATAACATGGATCATTAGGTTTTGCATAACATGTGATGTCAGCTCGAGGACATGCTGTCATTAAAGCAAAAGAGGGACATACCAAATCCTAAACAAAATGCACCTTTTCACTTTTATGCTGATAATATATTTGGAATAAAAAACTGTATTCAATTAGAAAAATGCAAAATAGGAGCATTTTCACAAGTGGACTTTTGAACCCCTCTGTACATAAAAATACATAGACGCATGAACACAAATGCACAAGCGAAGAAACATATTCAGAATCATTTGGTAATTCCAGCTAAAATTCAAAACACAAACTGCCGAAAGAGTTTATGATATTTAGTGTCATTTAAAAGAAAAATGTTATCAACTTTGCTTGTAAAGGAATGCAAGCTTTAAGAAAGCCAAGTCTCACTCGGCCGAGACCAACACTGACCTCCTCCAAAAAGCAAGATCTCATTAGCATTAACATACTGTAAGACATTAAACACATTCAAAGGCTTTCAGAACCGAATCACTGAAGCAACACAGTCTGTACCATTCTAGACAGCATCAATATAAAACATGCATTAAATGGAAGCGTTTATGGTAACAGGAGAGTAATCATTGTTTTCAGCACCAAAGACAGTTCCAGGTTAGCCCAGCTTATCAGAACCATGGATAGCACCAGTATGTACAGCAGAGGTGATGCTCAGTTCACACAGCCCAGAAAACACCAAATTGCTATGATTGTTGGATCAGTGTGTTAACATTGTTGATGTTTATTGGGGCAGTTTGAAAATACCAGTTATTATTCTCAACATCCTAAATCCAACAGCCAGCTTTAAAACTTTTGAAATGTTGGTATTTATTGGGGCATTTTGAAAGTTAGAGTTATGTTTCCCAACATTCTAAATCCAACAGCCAACTTTATAACGAATTAAATGTAGGTGTTTTTTGGGGCAGCTTGTAAATGATAGTTATGCCCAAAATTCTATATTCAAACTTTTAAATGTTGGTATTTGTTGGGGACAGTTTAAAGTTGCAGTATGTTTCTCAACATTCTAAATCCAACAGCCAACTTTAGAATCATTGAAATGTTGCCGTTTGTTGGGGGCACTTTTTAACAGACTCTAAATCAACACTCTAAATCCAACAGGAATTTAGAATGATTGAAATGCTGATTATTTGTTGTGGGCATTTTGAAAGTGACAGTTGAAATATGTTTCTCTACGTTCTAAATCCAACAGAATGCTTCAGTGTTTTGAATGCTTTTGTTTGTTGGGACAGTGTGAACCACAATATCACAGTCCTCTGGTGCAAGGGGAAAACTGTAGACATTTGTAGCTGACTTACATTCTGATATGAGACATGCACTAATACATTGTAAAAAAAAAATCTGATCAAAGGAGGAATGACTGAAAATAACAAGTGGTGCTATAAAGTTTCAGACTTTAGAGGGCTGGCGAGGG
This sequence comes from Xyrauchen texanus, assembly GCF_025860055.1. Taxonomy (NCBI): domain Eukaryota; kingdom Metazoa; phylum Chordata; class Actinopteri; order Cypriniformes; family Catostomidae; genus Xyrauchen; species Xyrauchen texanus. The sequence goes on along the minus strand of NC_068283.1, from coordinate 21,121,644 downwards.
TGAGCAGTATTTACAGTCTGATGTAAACATTGGTTGATTGCACTCAGTGGGAGAGTAAGAGAGCAGTACTTCTCCAGCGCTGTCTTTCACTCGCCCTTCAAATCACTGCATCTTTGAACAGCTCTTGTTCTCTTTCCTTATGCTCTCTAAAGCACATTTTAAAGAAGCTATGTTATTTAAATCAAGATTTTTCTTGCTCTTTTGAAATAAAATTGTTTGATGTACTATTCAGAGAACGATCACAGCGCAAATCTCTCGCTCTTATGTACTTGACTCTTTATGAAAATGAAGCTGCAAAAATGGGTTATTCAACCATCTTTATTGTTGTGAAGTCACAGCCATAAACAATGTATGACCAGTGGCATTAGTGCAGGCAGTGCAGGGTGTGCAGCCGCACTGTGACCCGGGGAGAGACGACGGGTCGTGAAAACGACAAAGAGGGACCCAGACTGCCACTGCATATGACTTCCCTTGTTTACATTCAGTTTCAGTTTACACTTAATCAGTTTTCAACAGCATTGCCCAACCAGTCACAGAGAAGTAAAAAGAGGGAAGCAGGAAACATACTATTATTCCTAAACACCAAGGAAAAAGATGATATTATTCCTGACAATACTTTCTTATACTGACCAGCTTTATTTGGAGGAAAACCTCCAAAATTTGTGCTGTTTCTGAATCTCTACATATCCTACCAAACAATTCCAATATTAGAAACCAGTCTTAGAAATGAGTCCCTGATCATTTCAGTCTTACAACGGTTTGTGTGAGACATTTCAGCACAGTTTGCTCTATGAACCTGTCACAATGTAATGCAGGCTTTGGAAAGAGAATGGAGCAGTGCCAACTATATATTGCACCCAAAATCACTTACTTCACATGTGAAGAGCCAATAGCCAATAATAACAAGGGTAATTTACATTTACTGTATAAGTATGGTATGGTACCAAAAAAAACCCTGTAATTCTAATAGTAAGAGAGGATGGAAAATGGATATGTAAAACTAAATTCTGACTGTTTTGGGGCAAGAAACCTAACTTGACTAACATTAAAAATGGATGTGGTAAATTTAAAGTGGTTCAAATAAGTTCTCAAATAGAGACATTTCTTGGCAAATCCTACATCAGAGAAATGTTTTCATGTCCTCTGTGAGATAAGGAATCGATTTTTGATCACTGAAGTGGAAATCATTTAAGGCTGAGGTTTGCTAAAATAAAATGGAACACATGTACCTGATTGATTCTTTCTTTTCCAGGTTGTACTATTCTTATGCTTACATGTTCTTCTCTCTAACTATCTGTCTCTAACTAACTATATTTCTAATATGTGGTATCTCTATTTTAAGAAATCCTCTTTGCACAAAAAAAAAAAAAAAGAAGTTCACTGAACTTAATTAAATTGAGGGAAACTTTTCCACACAAATAAATGAAATTTGTCCAACAAAAAAAAAAAAAAAACAATTGGTTTGAACTGACTTGTTCTAGTTCTACAAACTTAAATTAATTTTGTCAGACCAACTATATACAATCTAGTTAATTGTCTTAAAGGTGCTATTTGTAATATTTTTACTGTCCTAAATCCTAAAATTACCATAATGTGTCATTAGAGAATTTGGAAACATGCTAAGTTGAAAACTGGCTTCTCCGATAACAATGCTACAGCCAGTATATTCTACTTTGAGATTTCCATTCCGGATTTTCTGTTTATGTTTTTGCCTGTGTGATCCCGCCCACTGCACACTCACCAATAGTATTTCGACACCACCGGATTGCCAGATTTTAACAAGTTTGCAGGCAAACACGGCGCACTACAGACATGGAAGCCACTAAACAAACTGGATCAGAGATAACAGATTCCTTCCACCCGACCTAAAAAGCCTCGCCATCCATCTAAAAACCACCATGACAAGAGGCATAGTAAAACAAGGATAAATGTTGAGATGCCTTTGGAAAATGGAGACAGCTTAAAACCCAGAAATCCTTTCAAACGGATTCTGAGTTGGCTAATTTGTGTGTCAACATTCTTGCAACCCGCATGAGCCTCGAGTCTGGAGCAGACAACTCTCCAATATTTTGAATTTGGACTGCAGTACCCATTTCAAACACTTGTTGTCAATCTTACATATAGCACCTTTAGGTTGATCCAACTAAATAAATTGTATTAACCATTAGTATAGCCCAGGTGAACAAGTGTAATGACAATGAAACTGTTGCACTGTCAGTTTGATAGCAACTGCTTATAGAGCAAATCAGCACTTGTCATACTTCACCGAAAGTGAGAGTCCGTCCTCAGCCTGAGAGCAAGCACCAATCTTCACCACAATGATGACTCCAAAAACTCCAGCCTAACAAACAAATGCCAATATAACACAATATTAAAAAGGAACAAATCTCTACCTATTCCTATATTCCTCAAAAATGCATAACATAACACTTAGTTTCCACATTTGTTCACCCTCTCCAGTCCCCTGCAAAGCATGCTGGGAAATGGAAATCCCCTGCCCAATTTCATCAATGCTACAAAAAGTATTAATGCAGTCTTAACTCTAATTGTTTAAGTAAACTTAAATCTTAAAAATGTAATTGGATAGAACGTAATGAAATCAAAACAAAATGTTCTTGAATTGTGTTGCTTTAATTAAGTAAACTAATCAACCCACAAAAATCTTTTTTTGAGTGTGTGTGTGTATCTTTCATTTCTCTATCACACATACTTCTGAACCCCCCACACCTCTGCCAGAACCAAATATCGCTCCTTTAATTTTCCCTCCCCTCCTTCACTTTCATTTTTGCTAACTTTGGAGACAAAGAATAAGTAATCTCTGCATCTTTTCAATCTGTCACTCAGCCGGTGAATGGCAGAGGAGCGGAAGAGAGGGTGAGAGAAAGATGGATGGGATCTTTTCATTTTAGAGTGCTTGTTAATTTCCCCCAGCTGTCGTTCACTCAGAGCGGTGCATGCACTGCTATAGATAGAAGCTAAACAGTTTAACGCAGTGGCATACTTTCATGACTCATTATGCTGAACAGAGGCAAGAGTTCGCAGAAAGCTGCTGAAATATTTTGTGGCCTTGAAATCTTCAATCTGATGAGCAGTTTAAGGTCTCAATCTGATATCAGGAAAGAGATTAGGCTTGCTGTCCAATATCAAAACGATGAACAATAAGCAACTGTTGCAATAACCACTGATAGCACAATATACAAGCACAATAAGTATGTTATAAGTACTGGTAATAGGTAATATAGGGATAATGTAGTCATTAAGGTTTTGATGTCTTAACAAATTATTTTGTTGACAGGCAGTGTTGGTCATAGACATAAAAATCATTATGTCTATGGAGAGACCTCATAAGGACAGCCGCACCAACATACTTTTTTTACAGCAAATAACAGCAAATGATTTTATAATTTTTTGCCATATAAAAAACAGTGTTAGAGTTAGGGTTAGACCAGTGAATGCTAAACTTGTACTCTTGGAATTGAGGCCAAACAGTTCAATCTTTGTTTCATCAGAAAATAGAATATTGTTTCTCACAGTCTGAGAGTCCTTTAGGTGCTATTTTGCAAATTCCAAGCAAAGTTTTCATGTGTCTTGCACTGAGGAGTGTCTTCCGTCTGGCCACCCTGCCATAAAGCCCTGATCGGGTGAGTATCGCAGTGATGGTTACTCAGTTTGAAGCACTGACTGTAACACTCCTGTAATCACATTTTCCAATCGATTTGGCACATTTACTGAAACAAACTAACAATTGTCAAAACTCTAAGTACAATCCTCACATCATGTGGTACAGTCAGCACACAACTCTATGTGACCTGCAAAAGGTGATTACTCAATCAAAAGTATTAACTCATGTTTCAAATGTAAATAAATCCATCAATGAATAAATCATTGTCATCAAAACAAAAGGTTCCTTTATCATTGTTTAGACCAAGACAGCCAAAATGCAAAGACATCTTGTCAAACGAGCAGTGTACTCATACACTGAAAGTGTGATGGTTACCCACTATGTAATATTGTCCAATTGGTAACATTGTATATGTTGGCAGCTGAAAAGTATTGATGTAAAAATGTCATGGCACACACTTTCAATAAAGCATTTATTCAAACATTTCTCATCATTGTATGTACACAATTTAAAGCCAAGGGGAAAAAAACGTAAAGAAAGCTTGTACAGAAAAAATATATACAAGAGCAAAATTCAGGGACTACAATATGTGCAAGAAAAAAGAAAATATGCTGCAAGTTCATCAAACTCATGGATCTTCCAATCTCTCCTCTCTGTTTGGCCACAACTGATATCCTCCCTTGCAATGCAAAGAGGGAAAAATCTTTTGGCATGACACAACCACCCCCTAAAACAATCTGTTGTGATAGCCTCACAACCAGCATCCATTGCACCCAGTAAGGACAACTGGTCATGAGGACGGTGATCACAGACCTTCCATCTCCATGCAGAAAATAACTCCTCAATGGGATTTAGGAATGGTGAGTATGGTGGGAGAAACTCAAAAAACATGGGTGGGCAACAAACCATTCCGACTGATGAATTTGAATGATGGAAACTTGCGTTGTCCCAAACTATAACATACATTGGCAAGTAATTTCTTACCAACCCCCTCTCATTCTCAGAAATGAGATCCCTGTAAAGAGTTCCCAGGAATTTGTGGAGACATTGTTTTTTATAGGGCTCCATGGCAGCACACATTGTAATGTTCCCTCCACACTGGCCTGGCACCATCAACAGTGGCTCTGTGATCAATAATATTATGGCCACGTCTCCTGACTTAGATCAAGTTGAATCCTGCCTCAACAACATAAACAAAAATGTGTGGGGATTAATTCGCCTCCAGTTCAGTCACTCTCTATAAAAGATAGTAAAGCAATTAAGAAAATATTTTAAAGTAGATATTGTAAATCATACAGTTACACATATCCCACATTGTGTAACATATTCTGCTTATATAGGTTGTAACTGTCAATACTGAAAGACAAGGAGATTACAGCACTGTGTCGTGTACAATGATGAATTCTTACCTGTACATACTGTACATTGCTCTAAATAGTGAGGAAATTGAATTGTTCCCCATCTAGCCTAAGTCTATCCATCTGACAACTATTACAACAATGCCACATAACTATCATGTATCTAATATATGTGTGACAGATTATTGTGATTGTTGGTTGTTTTATTTAGCATGTAGGGATTTACACAATGAACATGTGTATAATTGCATTTGAGAGTATATCATTCAATAGCAAATGAATGCAAACTATTTTGATCTGCAAGGCTTACTCAATACATTTTATGCCAAAGCAATTATAAATGACTACAGTTATGTGAACAAATGACCTAATGTGCATATAGTTAGTCATATCATTTGACAAAGTTTAATAGTCATTCGATGATTGTACCAAAGCGATTGAGAAAAACTGTAACAAAACCTGCCACGTTATGCTGATTCACTTAGCCTTTGTAAATTTGAGAACCTTAAACCACACATTAAACACACACCAGATTAGCTCAAGACAATCCTAGCTATTTGTTCTCCATTCACACGAAAAGTCAACTGGAATGGAATTTAGGTAGAGGAACATTAGTTAAGTCTTCCTGAGCTCAGTAATTCACTCTGGCAGTCATAATCAGTCTGTTTCCTGACTAGAATGCTTGCAGAATCAAAGCATGACTCATTCCTCACAGCTTGGAGAGACCACAGAGCAGATGAGATTCATGCAGCAGAAGTTAGCTTAAACCAATTGAAATCAAGGGATCTGATAGGGCTCCATGAATGCATGAACAAAAAAACATACACTCCCATAATGACAAAGCAAAAGCTAGATTTTTGATAACCTTGCAAATTTATTAAAAAGAAAAAACTGAAATATCACACTGATATAAGTATTCAAGCACCTTTGGCAGCGATTACAGCCTCAAGTCTTTTTGGGCATTATGCGACAAGCTTTCCACACCTGGATTTGGGGATTTTCTGCCATTCTTCTCTGCAGATCCTCTCAAGCTCTGTCAGGTTGAATGGGGACCATCGGTGGACAGCCATTTTCAGGTCTCTCCAGAGATGTTCGATTGGGTTCAAGTCCTGGCTCTGGCTGGGCCACTCAAGGACATTCACAGAGTTGTCTCTAAGCCACTCTTGTGTTGTCGTGGCTGTGTGCTTAGGGTCATTGTCCTATTGGAAGGTGAAACTTTGGTCCAGTCTGAGGTCCTGAGTGCTCTGGACCAGGTTTTCATTAAGGATATTTCTGTATTTTGCTGCGTTCAGCTTTCCTTCAACCTTGGCCAGTCCCCCAGTCCCTGCTGCTGAAAAACATCCCCACAGCATGATGCTACCACCACCATGCTTCACTGTTGGGATGGTATTGCACAGATGATGAGCCGTGCCTGGTTTCCTTCAGACATGATGCTTGGAATTGAGGTCAAACAGTTCAATTTTTTTTTTCATCAGACCACAGAATCTTGTTTCTTACAGTCTGAGAGTCCTTAAGGTGCTTTTTTTATATTCCAAGTGAGCTTGTATGTGTTTTGCACTGAGGAGAGGCTTCCGTCTGGCCACTCTGCCGTAAAGTCCAGATCGGTGCAGTGTTGCAGTGATGGTTAATCAGTTTGGCCAAGTGGTCAGCTCTAGGAAGAGTCCTGGTTGTTCCAAACTTCTTCCATTTAGGAATTATGGGAACCTTCTTGGGAACTTTCAATGCAACTGAAACATTTTTGTAGATCATAGAAAACATTTTCCCTAGATCCTCGACATAATCCTGTCTCTGAGCTCTGCAAGCAGTTGCTTTGACCTCATGGCTTGGTGTTTGCTTTGATATGCATTTTCAGTTGTGAGGCCTTATCAGGTGTGTGCATTTCCAAATCATGTCCAGTCAATTGAATTTGCCACAGGTGGAATCAAAATCATCTCAAAGATGATACAGAGAAATGGGATGCACCTGAGCTAAATTTCAAGTGTCATAGCAAAGGGTCTGAATATTTAAGTCAATGTAAAATTTCATTTTTTTCTTTTTAATATATTTTTAAAGTTATCAACAATATTGGGGTATAAAGTGTAATTTGACATGAAAAAAAGGTCATTTAAAGCATTTCAGCATAAGGCTGCAACATAACAAAATGTGAAAAAATTAAGGGGTCTGAATACTTTCTGAATGCACAGTAACTCTAGAGCTGGCTGTGGATTGTTTCATCGTTTCCCATGATAGTTTTGCTCTGCCATGCTCTTCTGATGCACTGCACTAATTGGCCTGGTCTGTCAAAGGCCACAGTGCATAATATGAAAGGGGAAATTGCCAGCATCAAATAAATCAGCCAGAATGCCTGCAGAGAGAAACCTGTTCCATCTCTCTCCTTTCTTTTTTCACTGTCACAATTATTCCATCATTCTTACAGATCACTGTTACACATATTTTGTTTTCTATTAAAAATTCTCTATTAAAATAAAGCATTTTTTTTTTATTATTATTTTTAATCCTTCTCTTATTAAGAAATATTTTACTGTCTAGTCTAGTTGACTATATGGCTATTCTGAGACCAAAAAAGAATAGGTTAGAATTGGTTCTTTAGATAAGCATATTATTTTATGGGATCTTTAAATAAATATTACAAATACTGTGTGTTCATATGTCAGAAACTATGCTGGAAACGGAAAATCTACTTTTCTTTTATGAGACTTTTAAACCAGGATATAAACAGAAAGCTTGAGGATTTAAAATAATAATAAAATGAAGAAACATTTATAATTTTTCACTATATGATACTAATCAAAGGTATGTCAATTTGTGACATTGTTAACTCATTAAAAATGTAAAAAATGTCAGATTTCCTTATTCCTTTAAAGCACACAAGATGCTGGAATAACATAGACCATCAGTGTTTCCAGAAACTGGTGGAATCCATGTAATCTTGAATGCATGCAGGCATTAAAGAAAAAACCTTTATATAAATCTTCTATAAATAAAATAAATAACAAAATAATTACATACATTTTAAAATTTAGCTTTTCATTCAAATTGCTATGCTGATACTATAATTTGTAATGAAAAAAAAATGAAGAGAATTAGCAAAATTTAAAAAGAAGCATTTTCACAAATTGCAGAACCAAAGAAAAAACTAAGAAAGAATAAAAAGTTCTTAACTCAACAATAGTTCATCTGTGGCATCAGGCTATATATTTTTGGCTCTAATTGGATCCTTTATTTTGAAGATTGTTTATCCACCATTCTCTCTCAGATTTGTAATTTTCCTGTTTTTTTTTTGTTTCTCACAAATAAAGTAACACTCTTTAAAGGATAGTTCACCCAAAAATGTAAATTCTCTCATCATTAAGTCACCCTTCTGCCATCCCAGATGTGTATGACTTTTTTAATTCAGAACACAAATTAAGATTTTATAAGAATAATTAAATTCTGTCGGTCCATAAAATGCAAGTGAATGGGTGCCACATTTTTGAAGCTCCAAAAAGCACATAGTCCCATCATAAAACTAATCCATACAACAGTGGATTAATTAATTTCTTCTGAAGCAAAACAGCGATCAGTCTGTGGTGGCACAGAAATTTGTGGGCAGCATTTTCCTATCATCATAATGGTGATGGTGGTTGTTGGGGTAGAAAGCAGAGGTGCGTGAATACAAAAACAGAGGGGAGTGGATACAGTGACACCCGGAACGGAGAGGTGTGGTGATCTTGGTGTGTGCATGTTAAGTCTCCTGTGTGTTGCGGTTGTACAGAGATGATTCCACCTCTAAAAAACTGATGCCTCACAGCTCCTTGCTCAGAGTGCTGCATAAACAGCTTTTGTGTGGAAACAGTATCGCTGTCCATAGGAACAGCTGCTAATATGGTATCTACGTATGAATGTCAATGCAGAGGAGGTTTTCGCGCTTGCGTCACGTGAGAGGCAGTTTGAATTCTACCCTCGTCAATGAGCTGGCCGAAAGCTAAAATTTTTAGCAAAAAAAGGGTTTAAATATTTATCCATTTCTTACACGCACCTAATGTTTGCTTTAAAAGCCATTCATTAATCCACTGGAATTGTATGGATTACTTTTATGATGGCTATGTTTTTTTTTGTTTTTTAGGGCTTCAAAATGTTAGCACAGATTCAATTGCATTTTGTGGACCTACATATCTGGGATGGATCCTGAATTAATTTTAGTATCTATCCCATATTTACAGTCATACTCTCCTGAAATTTCAGATCAGAGAGGCAACAATCTCTTATAAGGGGGTTATATTGCACCAAATATGTAAGCTGCACCACACACAGACACACTCACAATAAAAATGACATTTGTGCATTTATCTTAGGCCTGCTAATGATGTGAGCAAACAATTAAGAAAATACAAAAGCTTTTCATTTCTTTGTCTATGCAATCCAAACACAGCACTATCTAATCTGATCTAATCTGAACAAAAGGCAGAGGGAATACAGCTGCTGTCTATATCAAAGGTTTTAGGATCTCTATGAATTAAAATACTATATCTCATGTAAGCCAAGCCAGCCTACAGTTCTCCATGGAAGGGAAAACCTCAAGGGTTATACCTTTATAAAAAGCTTGGACCGAATCCAGACACACCCCGGCCAAAACTTACTGCATGGAGATGAGTCCGGTGAGCAGAAGCCCTCCCCATCCAGCTCAAACATCAGGTAATCTTCCTGCATGGCTGCTAGAGATTACAGTTCAAATATACATACTGCATTATCCCTCACTGTGTGTGTGTGTCCACAGTATATGTGTGAAAATGTATTTGGAATGGCCAATGGTATACATAATTGTATACATAAATGCCTCTGGTCATGAATGCGCACACGCACCGACACACACATGCAGGCACAGGCGCACACACACACACACACAAACACACACACTTTAAGTTACCTTTGTCTGCACACTTAAGAGTATGTCTATTCAAGATCTGAAAAGAGACAAGCACCAGAGGGCATGAAAGCCTTTAATTCCCTCTTTCCAATCTCTCTCTCTCTCTCTCTTCTTTACCCTATACCTGTCTTATAACAAATATTGCTGCCCCATTTGCTTAAATGAATAGTTCACCCAAAAATGGAAATTTGCTGATTATTCACTCTCCATCCAAGATGTATCTGAGTTTCTTTCTTCATCATACCAGAATTTATGGTTTTTAGGATTTCATTTCAGGCCTCCTCCTTTAAACAATGCAAGTGAAAGTAAAAAATGTTTTGACGGTCCAAATTGCATATTTAGGGTGCATCAAAATAATCCACACGTCTCCAGTCGACAAATAAACTTCTTCTGAACCGAAACGAATGATTATTTTGAGAAACAAAGCAATACTTATATACTTTTTAACTACAAATGTTCGCTTCTGTACGTCACTGCGATGCACGCTCATGAGAGGTATGACATAAGCTCGTTGGTAAGGTCACGCGAGGAGGAGGCAGGAAGCACATCATTGTTTACAAGAGAAGGAAAGCTGTACAAAAGTTTCATTGTCTTTGCTGTAGATTTCTATTTGTATAAGTGTATTGTTCACAATGGTTGTTTGTTGTGTGTATCCTGGATGCTTCAACCTTCAGAAACCCCAAAGTAAATACACAAAATATTTATGTTTCATGAGCAATTAGAGCTCTGGCTTATCTTGCTGAACCTGGATAGCATTACACCCCTAATTCTCTCAAATATTGGAGGGTGTGCAGTGAACATTTTACCCCTGAGGATTTCAGACCATCAAAAGAAACAAAGGGTCGATATCTGAATTTATCGGCTGTGCCTGTGCTGTTTTTCAGGTATGTGTTTAAACTCGGGCTCTGAACCTCCCTCAGCACTCCGCTCCTCATCACCCAATTTCGAATTCACCGCACCTGCACTCAATTCACCTCTTGGATGGCCTGAGGGTGAGTAAATTATCAGCAAATTTTCATATTTGGGTGAACTATTCCTTTAAAACCTCTTCATACGCCCACCCCCTTCATCTTTTAAGAGGAGACAGGGAAGCATTGATGAACATTTAAAAGAAATGAGAAAAAAAAATGGATGACCCAAGTGATGTGTGAAAATGTTATATGGACACAAATAAACACTTTTTGGGACACTATATAGCAAGATAATTTGTTCACATACACAACATGTATCAAGGTAAAAAAAAAAATAGATTCATTTTTATTTAAAATTGATGGAGCAACATAATTTGTGAGAAAATAAATAATAACAGAAGGTTATTTTGATTAAAATTCAGTTTTAAAAAAAGATGTTGAGGAAGCCTTTTACCACACACTTGGGGTAACAGTCTCCCACACTTGGGGTAAAAGGCACCTAGGGTGTTTAAAGTGATATTGTGTAGATACTGGAGCAATAATTATAAGTCACAATCTGCCAACTAATGCAAATCATTTTGAGACAGCAAGATGACAGAAGATTTTTTGAGTAACAAATTAAGATGATGCTCATTCAAAATAACTACTTCAGAAACATCAACCATTTCCTGTTAATATTAAACCCATTCTGCATTTTATTTCAAGTATTCTATAAACAAACTAATTCTCTATTATGATTGGATGAGTCAATGTGAGCCCAAACAATTAACATATCTATTCACCTGACTTTAAGAAAAACAATGTGTTTTATTGGGGCACCAGCAACAGGGGGGATTTTTACCCCAAATACTATCCTTTCACTTATTGGACAGCTCATTGTCTGCTAACACTAATGTTATAAATACAGCACTGGCCCGATCGGGCAAGTGACCATTCTAGCAAATGGCCCAAACATCTCTCACTAGCCGGGCCATCGGGCAGTCCTTTTTGTCGAGCCCTGCAAACACAGAAATCTTTTTGATTTTTAAACTTTCATTATGACTAGCACCTTTCACACATGCAACCTGGTAAATTACTAAATATCTGCTATTCACACGTGAAGGTATCCATTTTTTTTCTCTTTTTTTTTTTTTTTGCATTCACACATCAGCATAAAAACGTCATTAAAATATGTAGTTAGTTATTTTATCAGTTGACAAATTTCTTCATCAACTCTGATAAAGAGAAGTGCTTTGAGGCTGGATTACACTCCACCACTTCTAAAATATGAACAGAATCTAAAAGTAGGTATCACACACTTACCGACAATGAAAATGATACAGACAAAAATTAGGCATCGGACAGTAAATGACTGAGGATCACTCTGGCTGTCAGGTCAATCCAATCACAAACTCACATGGAAACACACACCCCTATTCTAGGAGACACATGACAGATGTAAACAAACGTGAAAGTATGGGAGCACTGCTGTTGATGTTACCGTTTCTATGTTGAGGCAGAGATCATTTGAGTGCAGTCTTGGATGGAAAGATGAAGACGTGAGATGGAGGCGAGTGCATGTACGCCATCTTAATTTCTTCATGGTGGTGAGCGATCAGTATCCATTGGGTGCTCAGCATGTGACCTCAGATTTGAATTGTGGAGCATCATACACTACAAGATTTCCTTTATAGTCAGCTCTAAAATATCAAACATGATTTCGTATCATCTGACTAAATGTAATAATTTAACAACCTCTACAAACTGATGATATTTTTTGGACCCCAGCACGCCGTGCTCAAACGGTTAAACTTACAACTCTGTTCAGACATAGAATAACAACTGAACTTTTCAGGTAATGTTACAGATTCTCACTCACCGAAATAGCCAATGCTACACTTATTTTTGAACGGGTCATGTTCATGACCGCTAAACTGAACATTGCTGATAATTTTCTAGAAATGGCTGTATGTGTGAAAGCAACTATTACATTTTAGGTTTATTATGCAAGATGTTTTCCTCATGGGGATGGTTGGCTGGTCCCTATAATGTATTTGATTTCAGGTTTCACTATCCTTGTAGAAGGCATTTGGCCCCAGTCAAAACCCGACCCCACACACACACACACAAATGTGTGTGCTAAAGGTTGTTCCTTGCTTTCAAATGACGTAATTAACCTCTATTCAACCCTAGAGACAATGCTGAAAACACATCAACAAAAACAGCAGACAAAAGCCAGTCATCGGTTGCTCAGTAAACACAGCTCTTCAATCCTGCACACTTTATCTCTCTTTTCACTCTCACTCTTTCTCTCCTCTTCCACTCTCTGCCAAATTACCTCCTTTCTACAGCCTCCAGTTAAAGTGATTATGAGTGTGCAATGCTATATGTGTGTGTATGCAGAGAAAAGAGTAATAACATACTGATTATAGCTCATAGAAAACGTGCATGTGTGGCTGGGGCAGTCAGTGTCTTGAAATAATGTATGACAATTTGTGGGCCTATCATTTCTCCATGTGTGTGTGCATGTGTGTGTAAACATTTGTGTGTGTATTGTGAAAAGAACATTATTTAGCATTTGCAACATTTTTAAATTCTGTGAAGTGAAACAGAATATTTTGTGCGCATAATGTTAGCCAAGACTTGATTTTATAATTTTTTTATATAATAATGTTCACTAATGAATCATTCAATAACACCAGGGACATTTATTAAGTAAATAAACTATTTTAAAGGTGTAATGGTGGCAGACTGGAGAAGGCAGGATTAATTTGCAATTTTAAATAAAAGACAATGTAAAACAAGAACACAAAGCACATTACAGAATGAATTAACAGAACAAGAATACAGGGATTAAATACAAAGAGAACAAATAATGAAATGTGGGACACCAGACACTAATGAACACAAGGACCAATGAACAAAGACCATGAAAAGGTACCCATAAACAAACGAAAGCCACTAAATGAACAATAAACATACATAGCTACCCCTGGTGGTTGCTCGGGTAATCCTTACAAAGCTCCCCATCTAAGGAGTGGCTCCAGAAGCTCTTGAACAAAACAAAAAGTTCATGGGAGGAGCAGGAGGCGGAGGTGGAGGCCCAGAGGGCGGAGCCGCAGAAGCCTCAGGAAATGGAGGCTCAGGGAAGGAGCCAAAGGAGTCTCAGGATATAGCATCCCAGGAGGCCGAGCTGCAGGAGGTGGGGACTCAGAGAGCAAGGCACTAGGGGACTCAGGGATGGAGGTGCAGGGGGCAGAGTCTAAGGAGTCTCAGTGAATAGAGTCCCAAGAGGTGGCATCAGAGAGCAAGGAACTTGACAGCTAGTAATGGGTAGGGTAATGGCCTACATGGCCGTGAGCACTGGCAGTGACAGTGGAACAGCCTCTGTAGCTATGAGTGCTGGCAACAGCAGGGGAACGACCTCCGTGGCCATGAGCACTGGCAGTGGCAGGGGAGTGGCCTACGTGGCTGTGAGCACTGGCAGTGACAGGAGAACAGCCTCTGTAGCTGTGAGCACTGGCAGGGGAATGTCCTCCGTGGCCGTGAGCGCTGGCAGGGGAATGACCACCATGGCTGTGAGCACTTGCAGTGACAGGCAGGAGCCCTTCTCCACTTCCTCCTCTTCCAGATGGGTGGGAGCACTGCTGTGGGAACGACCTCCATGCCCGAGGATGCTGGCACTGGGACGGACGAGGCCTCAGGCGCTGGCTCTGGGACAGACGAGGCCTCAGGAGCTGGCTCTGGGACGGACGAGGCCTCAGGCCCTGGCTAGTTGACCATGGCATACAAGGGCACTGGCTAGTTGACCGTGGCAGATGTGGCATCTGGATCATTGACCTTGGCAGATGTGGCAGCTGGATCATTGACCGTGGCAGGCGTGGCAGTGGGATCGTTGACCGCGGCAGGCATGAACGTTGGATCGTTGAGGTCAGCTGGCCCTCTGAGTTGGGGACCACTGGGACCTCCATCATGGGAATCCCTGAGAAGGAAGCCTTGAGAGCCACATGGGGACTGGAGCATTATCCCACTGTGTAGGGGGAGCAATTTAGCAGTAGGGCATAATCTATGTACTCCAAAGTACAGTTAAAGTTGCATCCTAGCATCCATGACTTGATGGGCTTGTGAGCCCAAATCGAACTAGGTCCTTTAGCATGAGCTCTCCCCAGTTTACACAATCTGCGTGGGCACAAAAAAGCTCAGTGAACTCTTCAATTGTGTCACCCTCCTGCTTCAGAGAAATCAATTCCACTGCTGGATCCATTTCTTTGGACGGTTCTTCTGTAATGGAGGCAGACTGGAGAAGGCAAGATCCAATTGTAGTTTTTAATAAAAAAAACACAAAACACTGGAGACAATGCAAAACTAGAACACAAAGCACATTACAGACCAAACAATAACCAACCATACAGAGTAAAACACAGGGATTAAACACAGAGAACTAATGATGAAAGAAGGACACCTGACACTTATGAACACAAGGGCCAATGATGAAAAAGAACTACAAAACCCATAAACAAATGAAAGACACAAAATAAACAATAAACATACATAGAAACCCCTGATCGTCGCCTGGGTAATCCTTACAAAGGGGTAGTAAAGTAATAAAGTAAAATTCGCCTATAGTAACTATAGTGGTGAATGGGAGACCACACAAAATATAATTTTTGTGTTCGTATTTGCTCAAACAGCAAAAGAAAAAAAAAATCTCTTTTACATTTCCCAGACTTTACTAAATAGGATAAAAATAAACATAGATGGATTATGGCAGTCAGAAAAGAGAAAAATGCTAAATTTACTCTTATTCCCTCAGCAGATATTTAAAACCCTATCACAGCAGTATTGACTGCTTTTACATTCAATAATAAACATTTAAAAAAGACACTTTTTTTTTTTTTAAGTTTGCTAGATATATACTGCTAAATTAAGATAGAAATGCATCATCACAAACTGTGAAAAGGGATCGTTCGGCAAACCTGTTTGAAACAAATTTTCCAGTGATGCTAGTGGCACAAAAACACACTTTCTTTTTTTTTTTTTTACACACTTTAAATAACTTTTCACACCTTTAAACACACTCACAGCATTATTGGTGTTAAACAAGTAAAGCACTAACTTTATAAAACCCTATGCATAGAAATGCAAGGCCTCGTTCACCAAAGCACTTTGAATGCCGAACAGATTGAAGGTCATGCTAATGGAGCACAGCTCACAACCAGAGCAGAGAACAGCAGGATCTGTGGCTTAGGGCTCCATGCTGTACGTAGAGTTGATGGTAGGTTTGTCAATAGCCTTTATGTACACTGAACAAAAGATGGAAAGAATAATACAGAGGGAGAGAGGAGAGAATGAAAAAGAATGGGAGGGAGGGCGCAATGTCACAGCAATGTGTCAAACAGACAGAGGAACAGGAAGGAGAGCAGAAAAGATGAGAGGTAAATCAATACTGTTTCATATGCAACATAAAAAAAAATTATAATGCAGAGGGGTGGGATAAGTGGGGAAGAAAGGAAATTACAGGCACAAATAGGAACTGTGGTATTGTTTCCTTATTTGACATGATTATTTGACTCTGTTTCTTTCCCTTTCACACACTCATTTTCTGCCTGTGTCACTAAGGGTTCACATGTCCACACTAAAGTGCGCATTCCCACATATCAATACTGTCCAAACAGTGCCAAATACCTCCCCAGTTCAGGCTGGACGTCCCAAAAATGTAGATCGTGTGCCTATTGTCATGTATGCACCACTACACACAAGCACTGTTCCCACAGTTATAAACACTTCCCCAGTAAAAACGGGAAATACTATAAATGTAGCGTGCGTGCCTGCTGTACTGCACGCACCCCTACACACAAACACTGTATGCATAGCCAAGAAATCCCCGCCGCGAGCGGAAGACTTTATGGAAGTGGTGCGCGTGCCTACTACAGTATGTGCACCCCCACCCATAAGCGCTGCCCATACACTTCCAAACAGCTCTCTATCTCATGCCGCAAGCATCACAGATGCAATGCGCGAGCCAAGAAACTCCCCGCTGAATGCAGGAAGCTTTATGAATGTGGCGCGTGTGCCTATTACGATGTATGCACCCCCACCACAAAACTCTGTTCATACAGTTTCAAGCATCTCTCCGACTCATGCTGCGAGCATCTCGGAGATAGCGCGCGTGCCTGTACTCTCACACGCACCCCTGCACTCGGCACTCAACACGGCTGCTCAGCGCGCACCTGCGCCTCTGAGAGCTGTAGACTCTGTGTTAGCACAAGGCAATTTGCCGGTGGGGCCCATACGTCACTGCGACACGCCCCCAGCCAGCATTCAGCCCATATCTGTGCGAGCAGAAGCCTGGGAAAAAATCCCTGACATGCCGAAATGGGTTTTGAACATAATAAAACACGGTTACTCACTTCAATTCGCTCGCAGACCGCCCCGCTTTTCAGCGGTGGTCGAGACGAAAGTGAGGAAAGATGTGTCACATGTTCTATGCACCGAGGTGCTCAAACTGATAGAGAAGGGCGCTATAGAAACTGTTTCTCCCTCTTTGAGCGAGGCAGGTTTTTACAGCCGCTATTTTCTCGTCCCGAAAAAGGACGGTGGCCTCCGCCCCATCCTAGATCTCAGACATCTGAACAAAGCTTTAATGATTCGCTCGTTCAGAATGTTAACGACCAAACATATCCTCGCGCAAGTTCGCCCCGAGGATTGGTTTCACATTCCGATAGCGCCTCATCACAGGCCTTTTCTGAGATTCGCCTTCGAGGGACAGTCATACCAGTACACAGTACTACCATTCGGCCTATCATTGGCCCCCCGTACATTCACGAAATGTATGGACGCGGCACTTTCCCCCCTGAGACAGCGGGGAGTGCGAATACTGAATTACCTCGACGATTGGCTAATCATAGCACAATCAGAGGATCAGTTAACGATGCACAGATCTTGGATTATCAAGATCAGCCATCTAGATCTGCCTGGGTCTGAGAATCAATTTTGCAAAGAGCGTGCTATCCCCAGCCAGAATATCTCTTTTCTGGGAATAGTGCTAGACTCAGTGCAGATGACAGCGCGCCTCTCATCAGAGCGCGCGCTCTCTATTCGACGCCTTGCAACATCATTCAGAACAGGCGCGCACGCCCCCGTCAAACGATTTCAAAGAATGCTCGGTCTCATGGCCTCGGCATCAGCTGTACTCCAGCTAGGATTGTTGCACATGCGTCCTCTCCAGCGCTGGCTCAAGAGCCGTGTCCCCACTCACGCGTAGCGCTCAGGCCACTTTTTAATCAGAGCGAATCACGGCTGTATAAAAGCCCTGACGCCCTGGAAAGCCATCAACTGGTATCAAACTGGCGTGAGTTTGGGCGTGAATACGCAGAGAAAAATGATCACGACAGATGCCTCCAAAATAGGATGGGGGGCCCTTTACGAGGGCAGGCCTGTCTCCGGCTTTTGGTCAAACCCGGAAAAGCGCCTACACATAAACTGTCTGGAAATGAAAGCGGTCGCCTTGGCTCTCAGAGCCCTGCTTCCGTACCTGAAAAAACGAACACGTCCTGGTCCGAATGGACAACATGACGGTAGTTTCGTATATAAATCGCCAGGGTGGAATCAGGTCGAGCTCCCTGCACTCTATGGCTAGGGAGCTCATCCTATGGTCACAGCACCACCTGCGCTCGCTAAGAGCAGCGCATGTGCCAGACGCCCTGAACCAGGGGGTGGACATGCTGTCCAGAGACAAGATTCACCCAGGGGAATGGTCTCTCCACCCCCTGACGGTTCAGTGGTTATGGCAAACCCTTGGCGAGGCAGAGGTCGAAAATGTGCACTGCCCCCTTTTCTTTTCAAAAAGCACGGACGCGCTCGCCCAGGTCTGGCCGAGCCGCCCCTTGTATGCTTTTCCCCCGATCGCGATGCTACCTCAGGTCATCAGTCGGATCAGGGAAGTGAAATGTGCAGTGCTCCTGGTAGCCCCACTCTGGAAAAACCAGACGTGGTTTCCAGAACTGATGCAGATGATGCAATCTGCCCCATGGCCGATTCCGTTGAGGCTAGACCTCCTCAGGCAGGCCAACGGGATGATTTTTCATCCCCGCCCTGATCTGTGGGCCCTCCATGCATGGCTCCTCAACGGGTTCCCGAGAACCTCCCTAGTGGAGTTTTGAGAACCATCACTGAGGCGCGAGCGCCCTCTACGAGGCGCTTATATGCCCAAAAGTGGAAAGTGTTCGGCGACTGGTGTGATACCAAGAGCTTGAACCCCAAATCGTGCGAGATACCAAGTGTACTCGCCTTTTTGCAGGAGCTGCTGGAGGCGGGCCGCACACCCTCCACGCTCAAAGTCTATGTGGCTGCCATAGCGGCGTCACACAATCCTGATAAAGGACATTCATTAGGGAAAAACGATCTAATCATTCGTTTCCTAAGAGGCGCTAGGAGGATGAACCCTCCTCGCCCCCCCTCGGTGCCGATCTGGGACCTGGCCACGGTCCTGGACGCACTCAAGGGTGCCCCGTTCGAGCCTCTCCGAACCGTGCACCTTAAACAGCTCTCGCTCAAAACCACGCTCTTGCTGGCACTCGCTTCAGTCAAGAGAGTGGGAGACTTGCACGCGCTGTCATCGAGCGCTGCTTGGCTGGAATTTAGACCTAACGACTGCAGAGTTGTCCTTAGGCCAAAGCACGGGTATATTCCTAAAGTGCTCTCTACACCCTTCAGGGTACAGGTGATATCTCTGGCAGCACTATCGTCCCCAGCAGACGAAAGCGACGCTAATTTACTCTGCCCGGTCAGGGCGCTCAGAGTATATTTGGAACGTTCTGCCCTGTTCAGACAGACGGAACAATTATTCGTATGCTTTGGCGGCCGTTTCACAGTGTGTTTTGGTTTAGTGCTGTGACGTTTAGGATGGTTTCACAGAGTGTTTTGGTTTAGTGCTGTGATGTTTAGGATGGTTTCACAGAGTGTTTTGGTTTAGTGCTGTGATGTTTAGGATGGTTTCACAGAGTGTTTTGGTTTAATGCAGTGATGTTTAGGATGGTTTCACAGAGTGTTTTGGTTTAATGCAGTGATGTTTAGGATGGTTTCACAGAGTGTTTTGGTTTAATGCAGTGATGTTTAGGATGGTTTCACAGAGTGTTTGGTTCAGTGCTGTGATGTTTAGGATGGTTTCACAGAGTGTTTTGGTTTAATGCTGTGATGTTTAGGATGGTTTCACAGAGTGTTTTGGTTTAGTGCTGTGACGTTTAGGATGGTTTCGCAGAGTGTTTTGGTTTAATGCTGTGACGTTTAGGATGGTTTCGCAGAGTGTTTTGGTTTAGTGCTGTGACGTTTAGGATGGTTTCGCAGAGTGTTTTGGTTTAATGCTGTGACGTTTAGGATGGTTTCACAGAGTGTTTTGGTTTAATGCAGTGATGTTTAGGATGGTTTCACAGAGTGTTTTGGTTTAGTGCTGTGATGTTTAGGATGGTTTCACAGAGTGTTTTGGTTTAATGCTGTGATGTTTAGGATGGTTTCACAGAGTGTTTTGGTTTAGTGCAGTGACGTTTAGGATGGTTTCACAGAGTGTTTTGGTTTAGTGCAGTGACGTTTAGGATGGTTTCACAGAGTGTTTTGGTTTAGTGCAGTGACGTTTAGGATGGTTTCACAGAATGTTTTGGTTTAGTGCAGTGACGTTTAGGATGGTTTTACAGTGTGTTTTGGTTTAGTGCTGTGACGTTTAGAATGGTTTCACAGAGTGTTTTGGTTTAGTGCAGTGACGTTTAGGATGGTTTCACAGAGTGTTTTGGTTTAGTGCAGTGACGTTTAGGATGGTTTCACAGAGTGTTTTGGTTTAGTGCTGTGACGTTTAGGATGGTTTCACAGAGTGTTTTGGTTTAGTGCTGTGATGTTTAGGATGGTTTCACAGAGTGTTTTGGTTTAATGCAGTGATGTTTTCACAGAGTGTTTTGGTTTAGTGCTGTGATGTTTAGGATGGTTACACAGAGTGTTTTGGTTTAGTGCTGTGACGTTTAGGATGGTTTTACAATGTGTTTTGGTTTAGTGCAGTGACATTTAGGATGGTTTCACAGAGTGTTTTGGTTTAGTGCAGTGATGTTTAGGATGGTTTCACAGCAAAGCAGTGGTTCTCGGCCAACAAAGAGGCGCCGGGCGCTCAGACCAGAAGAGCGTGAAAGGATTGCAGCAGAGGTTTGTTATAGAAATTAGTCAAAATACCATTTTACATTATTTTTGTGTCCTGCACACATATCATATTCTACAGACTCAAGAAAAAAACATTTTTGTTTGGTATAAATCCTTACAAAAATCATAATTTTAATATTATACAACAGCATCCCAAAAATAATAAATTGGCAACATAAAAAATAAATGATCAAATGGAATATGTCCCAACTGTCTTGTATGGGACAAAAACACAAATGGCTCCATTTTTATTTTGAAAGTCATTGCAACTGTGACAACTAGTGGCCTACTCCAGGTTACTACCTTACATTTACATATATATTTAATTATCTCTATAGGTATGTGATCCTGGGACACACTAGGGAGCGTTTCTCCTTCACAGACCACCTTGTCTGTGCCACCTTGTTGCAGGGGGACAGGTTTCATAAGTACAAGAATACCTTTCCTGAAGATGCATTGAGCAGCACCATGAAAGCGTACCCGATGCTCAGTGGAAGCAACTGAAGACAGAGCTCAGTCTCATCTACAGCAAGGAAGAATTCAAAGCCTGCCGTGGTGCTGTGGACCTATTCCAGCTGTTTATGGAGAATAATCTCGAAGTCGTCTTTTCCTAAACTGTGACTCTCCTAAAAGTTCTCATTACCACACCCATGACCACGGCTGAAGCTGAGAGGTGCTTCTCAACCTTGAAAAGAATAAAAACATTTCTCAGAAACACCATGACCCAGGAGAGGCTGAATGCACTGGCATTGCTCTCCATGGAAAAGTGACTTATTACTGAGATGACTGACTTTAATCAGAGAGTCATTGAGAAATTTGCTGGCCAGAAAGAAAGGAGAGCAAAATTTATGTTCAAGTAGTCAACATGCTTTTTGGTACTGCTTTGTATTTATTTTCGCCCACAAAAAAAGCCGCCACTGCTTTCTAGATAATGCTGAAAATCGCTTTGAACTGTGGTAAAGTTTGTAACTGACAAATTAATAATAATAGCCTGATGTACCTCTTTAAAATGTGTGTAGCGATGTGCAATCACCTATAATTGATAAATATAATCTTTAATTTTGTATGATTCATCTCATTCTACCAAGAATGTTAACTATAAGTCTTAACTTGATAAAATGCAATGATGTGTAAAACCAATATGATTTTGTAACCAGGGATTTTCATGTTTTGTTACCTACACGTATTTCAGCCATGAAAAAAAATCATGTTTAGTAAGCAAGCATTAGCTGGCGTATGCAGAGAAAGCTGATGACAATGAATATCATGTCTCTTTTACCATTCTCAAGATATAAAAGCTCATGATTAAATATGCACTATTTTTGAGCAGGAAATTTTTAATAGTCTGAAACAAAGGACCATATCTCAACTGTCGGAAAAGACAGCCCAGTTGACCATGTGACTCTGAAAAGTCACTTTTGATTGGCGTAGGACACCTTTGAGAATGTGGCCAATCTCGGTTCAAATATTTCCAAACAGGAAGAACACACTCTCGTGTCTCTTCTCTCTTCATCATCTCTACATTCTCGCCTTTTTCGGCTCTCCACTCTTCTGCCTGCATATGTTTCGTCGTAAGAGTTCCATACCATGTGAGGTCCAAGGAAGATCGGAACTCGACATCTCTAGAATTCTCATCACTCTCGCTTCAAAACCAACCCCATAATTCAAACAGACAAAATCATCATTCATACAGAGATCCAAAACATCGATGGAATGAACTTTCAACCAAGAACCAAGCAACACAAAGAACACAAGGAAACACCAATATTGTGCTCAAAGTGCTGGTGTATTAATTAAATAATTTGGGTAGTCCGATAGCAAATCGATGTAGACTCAAAGTATAAATGGTTCTTAAGGTATTGTCAACAGACTACATAAAGTTCATTTTCACTGTACTGAACATTTATTTCACATTCTGTCACTACTCACCAACCTGTGTTATGTATATATGTGTTAGATTAGATTTATGTTCAGAATAGTAATAAAGTTTGTCTGTGTTCAAAAACTACGTGACTGTGGTATATTTTGATAAATAATCTCATCCCTGATTCTAAAAGATTTCGCTTCAAAGCTGTACCTAAATACATGTGATATTATTTTCAATAAGCTATGAGAATAATATGACTTTAAAGTTCACTTTTAAATGTTGCATTTCCTTTATTCCCTACAGTAGTAATGTTTAGGTTAGGTTTAGTGCAGATACATTTATTTTAGACTTTAAAGTGTGTTAGGGTTAGGATTAGTGCAATGATTATAATTAGCTTTTAAAGAGGTTGTAGGTTCAATGCAATGGTGTTAAGGTTAGGATTTAGTAGAAAAGCATATGTTTGTGCAAGTTCCCTCAATATTGCTAAAAGCTCCTGATCATTCCCTGCATACATGGCCTTCCATTCAATCCCTCTTTATTTCTCAAACATTGGACAGGACATCAGTTTTCATTTTGTTTTTTGCTAGTTTGTGGTTGTTTAATTTAGTTTAAATCACCATAGGTGAAATCTCATAAGCGGTGTCTGTCAAGCAGTATTTTTCTCAGTGTATAAACAAGCACACATACTCAGTCTAACACACATATTTTCACACTCTCTTGCATTTCATACTGTCCGAAAAAACAGGCTCATTAAAAACTGCAAAACATAGAAGCCCTCCCATGGGAAGAACTCACGCACTGCATCAATAATTCCAGAAGTTCATGTATATTTGAAGATTCCAAATCGGAGATGGTGACAGGAACTAAGGATGCAGAAGAGAAATATAACTGAGTGCACAGTAGAGATTTAGAGCTTGAGTGCATGTGTTTGACAGAAAGAAAGAGAGAGAGACAGGGGGAGGTGTCAATGCTTTGGTCACCATGTGAATATTGAAGAGGATCTTTAAGTGACAGCAGTGGTGGACAGTTATTGATGGTGTTTCAGGATGGACAAACAGAGTAAAACTGCAACGACTCTTCAGTTACCGAAAGTTCACTGTGGGTTTGTGTGTGTGTGTGTGTGTGTGTGTGTGTGTGTGTCTAACAGCTAAACAAAACACAGAGCATCTTGCCCACACAGATGCCAGGCTGCAGAGAAGCCAGCTCTTTGATACCTGTCCAACAGTGTCGACATCACATCCTGTCCACACAGCAGGGGGCAACAGATGGTTTGTGTCATCCGCCATCTACCTTGGGTGCTTTCAAAAACATCTTTCACTCCCCAATAATGGTTGTGATGGAAGATGAATAGAAGAACACATAAGAGGTTGAAAATGAAAGAGATGGAAGACCGTTTCAAGCATCTCCATGACTACAGTATCTGTCTGGCCAAATGTGGCTAGTCATTTTAAGTGTGTCTCTGTGTGTATGTCAACACATTATTTCTGTTGTATTCTGGAGTCTGAGTTAAACCAAAATTATACATGATGGTGTGTCTGTGTGCTTGGCTATCTTCATCATATCTATATCTTTCTACTGTACATCTATATGTGATGTCAACATGAGAACCCCATCCTATAAGGCTATAGAGTGGTCAACTCCTGTTTGATATCCTGTGGAGCAAAGAAATAACCATAGCACATAGGAAGATATGGACCCCACTTACACACCACTGTGTCAGAGCATTACGTACCATATGATTTATGTATCTATGCTGCTGTTTTTTCTCACTCCTACGTCTGTAAGTTCGTTCAAGGTTCAGCTGATTCACAAATTGGTCATTTCACCTATGTGAAGGCGATAGAATCAATGGGCATTTAAATGCAATATAAATATATTTACCAATATAAAGCAGCTGTTTAATTAATTTTGGGGTTGTGTGGATCAGATTTTGCCAACATTGTGACTAAATGTTTCCACATGGATAGGAAGACCTAAAATCACCTACATTGAGACAATTATTTTGGCTGGTCCCCACAATCAACATAATAGATCATGTCTTCTTTTCATGAAAATATAAAAATGCAGAATGTTGTCTAAGGATTAGGTTTATGGTTGCGGTTACGGGATATAAATATAATTTGCTTGGTATAAAACCAATAGAGACCAATGCAAAATCCCCACCATGAAAGAAAGAGAGAAAAAGGGAGCGTGCCAGCATCTTTGCTGCACTCTTCCTTCTGATTTTTGGTGATGAAGGTCAAACAACAGGAGGTTAAACATGCTCAGACATAAAAAATGTGACACTCTCTCTACAACACACTTACATATTCTCTAACACTCGCTCCTTCCTTTCCTTTACTTCTTTCCATCATTTCACTCCTCATGAATGTTCCTGGCTGCCAGCGTTTCCTTCTTCGTTTCCGCCTTTCTCTTTCCTCACGTCACAAAAGCATTAGCAATTCAGCAGGCAAATTAGCAGGATACAGTGTACAAGAAAATCATTAGCTGACCTGCTAATTAAACTCCTTTTCAAATCTATGTAACAATCTTTCAAATTTGCATGTGTTATTAAGTAACATCTAAATGTGTATTATTATTTTTTTCCAGTTGTTCATTGTAGAACACCACTATTGTTCAGCCTGTAAACAAAACCCTGGTGTTCTTATTATGGAGTTAAAAATGCTAGCAATTACTGCCAACAAACTGAACACACAAACTCTGAGTTTTAGACATATTAAACTGTGCTGCTCATGTTTGGCCCTGTTAATTTTCCCATCCCATGCTGCTCACTCTCTGCCCCGATTTCTCCTCATTTTACTACGGTGTAAAAAATGCCTTGATAATGCCAACAAGCTATTTAAAAACATCTCAAAGTGCAATTCAGCACCTGTGTTATACAGAGACATAAAATAAAAATACTGTAATATTATTATGAGAAGGTGTGAGGATTGCTTGCAAGGTGTCATCAGTGCATCACCTCATCCCGACCCATAACCCTCCTCCACCCCATACACTCCTACATCATCTTTCGCTTGCTATGTATTCTGGAGCCGCTGCTGTGCGCTCCATCTCTCTCTCCAGCAGTGACGGCTGAAGAACAGAGGGAGGGAGACAAGTGTCAGAGGGAGACCAGGCGATTACCACTTCAGTGCAAACACACACTTTCACAGCTTCAGAAAGACACAACAAACGCAACCACACATGCAACAGCAAACATAAACACATATGAAGGGTGTGCCAGGAATTCACATGGATCCTTAACTTTGTTCTGAAAGCCATTATTTAAAGATTTATAGATTAGTTACAGCTGTGTGAATGTGTGTGCAACTGTGCATATGTGTGAGTCAAGTAAATCCAGGGGTAAGTCACATTTCTGAATCAGAACAATAAATATTAGTGTGCAGGGCTGTGATGATGCATGGCCGGCCCTGAATCAGCTGATCAGCGGGAGAGCGAGATAAAGGGGAGCCGGAGGCGCCAGTTCGAGAAACACATACGGCCGGCCGCGTTGCATATGTGTCTGTTTGTTTATGGTTGTTTTATATTGAGTTTCTTATTACACTTTGTTTACCATTCAACCGGTTCCCGCCTCCTCCTTGCCCATCCTTTAACTGTTACAGTTAGACAATTTAATTGTATCTGGGTGGATCTTAAATTTTATGCTTTTTATGACCATCTGTGTTAACATATGTAGCTGGATGTTTCCCTCCCTAAATTTGTTTGCATTTCCTGCACTGATTTTGAGGGGAAATCTGCGGAATTCTGCAGAAGGGATTTAAATATTGTGAAATGTGTTAAACTGAGCTTAAATACTTCACTCTTACTGTAGTTGCTGAAAACATCATGAATATAGCCAAAATATTTAACAAACAAACAAACATGCAAGTGGTGAGGAATGCACTTTTATGAATGACAGATGTCGCAATTCTGCGGAAATCTGCAGCCTCTAAAGTTGTACATACATTTTATATGCAGTCAATATAGATTCACATTGTTTGTTGCAGTTTCAATCCAAATAGGCAAAAATGTACACGTATGCTTTACATATAAATCCCTAGTACGAATACAAATGATATCACCATGATATTAAACACCTTCCTGCAAACGCATATGGCTATTAGATGGGCAACTTTGCTCTCTTCCTTGTCTCCCACTGTGTACTTTGACCTCACACATGGCAGACATCTGTAATGATATAGGCAATGTTCCACTTCCAATCATCTATAAATACTACATTTATTAACACCTAGTCAGGAGCAAGTGTAAGGATTAGTGAGACTTTTAAAAGCAGATATATGTCTGCATGGAATGATTCATTGAATGTGTTTATTGAATTGAGCTCAGTACTGATAGTGCCTCATTGTCTGCTACTAATGGCTAACTGCAAAGAATTGTGGGTTCCCCAGGCCAGATAAAGTGGTGATTGCTTGTTTCTGTCTGCAGTCTCAGACTCAGGCTCCCAACTCACCAAGTCTGACCTAGTTCTGCTGCTGACAGAAAATAATTACCGTTTTACTCAATTGTTAAGATGCCTTTACTGAAACCTATAAGGTAAAACACATTTCTCAAAATTCCTGCCATAGGATCAATACTAAATCTCAACTGAACAAACCTCGAACTTAAATATTCAACACTTTATTCAAAACTATATTATCCTAAAACTAAAAAATCTGCATGGGGAAATTCTTCGCAGATTGATTTTTGCTCGCAGAATTTCACCGTGCAAATGTAAACGTGACCACACCTTTTCTTAACTAACTCAAGAACAACAATGTGATGGTTTTTCAATGCTGTGTGATGATAGTGTAAATGTTGAATTTGTGAATTGTTTTTACAAATGTGTAACTTGAGACATGCTGCAAAATTAGAGAGAAAGAGTGAGCAAGAAGAGAGAGAAAGAGATCAACAGACAGAGAGATTAATTTGCAATTTGTGTTGGTAATGGAAGATTCCTAAAGACAAAGCTACTAAGATATGAACACCAAGAGTATAAGAGACAGAAAAAGTAGAAAAGAATAGACAAAAAAAGATTATTCCATGTTATCCCAAGACAAATACATTTGAATATTATCTCGGGCAGTTATTATGAGATCTTATCTGTTTGAAACTGGAAACCCACTAGAACATACGGAATAAGGTATATATGGTGATATATATGGCAATACATAATACATAAAGTGTACATGAAAGATATATGGGTAAATTATTTTTTGGAGCACATAAAAAGAGAGTCAGAGAACAGTCAAGTAACTGCCAAGTGATATTGAAAAAGGCAGTGGGCTCAGTAACTGCAGGAGAGGAAGAACAGGCTCAGACACCTATGTGGCATCTGTGGAGCAGTGTGATTGCCTCACTGTTTGAATTATATCAGGTAATGATAAGAATCAATGAAGAATGACATGGAGATCATTTTTTCCAGGAGTAACAGCTTCTAAAAGACAGTTTTCATATTATAACTGAACATCAGAGACAACTGTGAATCTGAACAATAAATGTTAACAAAATTTAATATCTGGGTGGATTTTCAGATAGGGAAATGTTTCTGATTTTAGAAAAAATAAAAAGTTTAGAAAATGTATTTTAGGCTACAGTAATTACATAAACAGCCTTGAATAGTCTCCTTTATTGCTTTTCCAAATGTTTCGGAGTGCCAAAAAGTTACATGCCAGTTTGGACAATTTGGAGAAGTTTGGACTTGCCTCCTAAATTTATAACAAGTTTTTAGAAAGATCTTTGCTCTTTTATAAGAAAGTTTCTTCCTCCTAAGAATTTGAACAATATATATTTTGTATATATAGCATTTCAATTTATTTTATGTTTATGAGTAAAAACAAATAAGGTATGTTTTGTTATTGTAATTTCATTGGATCTTAATTTAGAACCCAAGATAACTGTTTTAACTAAGATTTACATGTATGCATTTAGCAGACACTTTTAACCAAAGCGAATTATCAAACATTCAAGGTATACATTTGATCAGTGATCAAACTTACAGCCTTGGTGTTGCTAGAACCAACATTATCATGTTCCTGTGATGAAATAGTTTTTTTTAAATGTTCAATAAAGTAACTTTCCGATTAAAGAATCCCTAATATATAAATATACTGTAGACTATCTAGACTAGCATGACAAAATATGTCAGTCAACACAGTAAATGACAGAGAAAGCAGTGGACTGTTCTGACAAAAACAAAAAATTATCAGATATATGTTAGAGTCCATATCTACACAGACAGGCCGAAAAAGAGAGCAAAAGAAAGAGATGTAAGAATGGAGAAAATGGCAGAAATTGTACACATAGGACAAAAGGGATGTCGAAGGGTATCTGGCTGTTCATTCATAAAGACTAATCGATCCACAGAAACAAATTACTAAAAAAGCATTTTGTGGGCTTTATTAGCTCCCCAGCAAATTACACACTGATCGATATAGATCCTGCATAGATAAGGCAGCCAAGTACTGGATTTATGATGTAAATCTTTAGATAAGGACACACACATTCAAAAGAGCTGCACATACAGTACACACAGTCGTGTTTAGGGGTGTAATATTCTGATTTATTTTATAGCAATTCCAGCCCTGGTAATTCCGGCCAGGTACTGACATATCCAAAACAATTGATCCTGGAAAGAAATAACTGACATTAAACAGCCCGGCTGTTACAAAACCTCAACAAATACCAGCAGCACCTGTTTGTATGTGTGTGTATGTGTGTGTGTGTGTGTGTGTGTGTGTGTACCAGAGTGAAGAACTGAGAGAAACAAGAAGAGAGTGAGTGAAAGGATGCATGGATGTCAAGGTTACCGGTCACAGCAATGTCATTGACAGAGGACTGGCATTTCCCATGTTGCCCGATACTGTGGATTAGTGCTCTAGCTGATTTAAGTGTAAAAGCAGTGGCACTACATCCAATCATCAAAAAACTGTCACAAAAACATTGTCATCATAAGCAAATCTCAGCGAAATTCATAAAAAACTCTACTGAAGACAGTCAAATGCACTCAGATTAACATGCAAAAAAAATATATTGTTATTTTTTCCTGGGAAATTTGTATTAAAAAATAAATATGATGGCAAGGCTCTCCTGAGGACATGTCTACACGTCTCACACACACACACACACACACACACACACACAGTCAAATGCATTCCTATTAGCATGCAAAAACTTAATTTTGATAGGAACACTGGCCTAATATCGCATAGCTATTAAAATTTCATAAGTTTCACTTCTACTGGAAATATATCCTTGGTTATTTTAATGTTGCAGCTATAAATATCATTATTCAATATGCCGGGTGTTAAAGTGGGTGTTAGCAGTTAAACACTTTGCAAATATCCAAGCATCTAAAAAAACAAATCCAGCAATAAAATTAAACTAATTTAAATGCTCTTCCCATCTCCTCAAATAAGACTATTGATTCACTCCTACCCAACTGCACAAAGACTCATACTAAAGACCTGCTGATAGCTTGACATTTGTCAATGCAGCTGTTGGAATTTAAGTTCTAAGTAGTCCAAAAACAATTAATTTGTTATTCATGCTTAAATTATTTGAAATTATAACATCCATCAAGGAGTATGAATATTTGTGTGTCATCAAGACACAATATTTGTGTTCTGACAATCAAGAGTGAAGTGCAGTGTGTGTATATATATATATACACACACACACACATTCACATATACTGTATACGCTTATACAGCCATTTATTGAGGCAGTAATATTAAGACCTGTTACCTTACCTGATGTAACACAGAGTCAAGACTTGTTCTGTAAAACATTCTTTCTGCTTATTTTTCCAAATTTTCTTCTGCCCGCACCAAATCTGAAGCGGTCATATGCAATGTACTCACTTTTGTGCAGCTGGACTATCAGAAATGACTTCAGCATGGTATGAAGAGGAGGAGGGCGTGGCCGGGCCATGAAGATGCACGCTCGGTGCCGAGTTGTCCTAATCAGCCAGGAGGGGGATAAAGATGAGCTGGAGGCGCCAGTTTGAGAGAGAGAGAGTGTGTGCAGCACAGAGGAGCCACGGTCATCCGCCAGGGGATGGTGGACTCGCTGCCATCCGCCATGGTAGGAGCGGCTGTCAGCCGCCAGAAGGCGGAGTAGTGGCTGAGGACCAGGCGACGGCGTGTCCCGGGACTGGTGAGCGAGTTTTTTTTCTCTGTCTCTCTCTCTCCAATCCCCACCCCCCCCATCCCTCTCCATCCCCTCATCTCACCCAAGGCTCCAGAGGCGGGAAGACTTGCTGGCAGAAGGGTGGCCAGAAGGGCAAAACCTCCTCTCCAGGAAGGGAGGGGAGTACGTCAGAGGTTTCCCCAGCCTGAGTCGTGTGGTGAAGGAGTATGATGGATGGCCTGGTTGAAGCTGGTGACATGAAAGCAGATGATTTCTTTTGTGCAGTGAGAAACTTTTCAGCATCGGTGGATTACCTCCATAATTGGAGCCACTCATTGTAGAACACAGAAAAACTTGAGTGGGCCCTACTGAGAGACATCCCAGATTGGAAAGACATTCAGAGCAGCCTCAAACACTTCTGCTCCAGAATCTCCGTTCTCAGTTTGATTGACAAAATCACGCTCTTTGATGAGTCGGCATGCGCAAAAAACATGGTCACTCGTCGCATCGCTGAGTGGAACATGAACAAGATGCCCATATCTGAGAGATGGACAGATGTTTTTCGTGAGTTGGAGAGCAAGACCATCAACTTGAGTCTTAGCCAATGTCGTGGAGTTTGTTTTATGCCTGGGACATCTGCATCTGTAGAGCATGTGTTCTCATTAATGAACTCAGCAAGGACACTAGATAAATCTCAACTCAGTGTATTCATGAGGGCAGTGCTTTTCATCTTAATTTTGGACTGGACTGCTCTGCATTTTATGATAAACTCTTGAAAAACAAGTTCACACTGAAAAAAACTGCTGCCAGCGAAAAGTGACAACAGCTACAGATGCGGATGCAACCTCTACTTCGCATTGATATGGCATTGGTAAGGATACATCGATTTCATTTTTGCTGGGAGGGGGCTGTCTCATTTTCCACAAGCAGGAATATGGTCACCCCATATTTATGGGCCCCATAAATTGAGGACAGTTTGGTGAATGAGCATTTAAAGAATCAATTTTCATTGAATAAAGTCCCTTTTCATTCCCTTTCTGTTATTTACAGACAGGTTAATTCTAAACACAAATACAGTAGCACAGTGGTAAAGAAACCTCTCAACAGATACATGTTTGCTGAACTGTGCTATATCTTTAAATATACAGTATAATTTTTGTGCTTGTTATAAATATTATGTAAACTCAAATGTAAATACTTACACTATAAATTATGCATGTAAAAAACAAACGTGTAATAAAATTTGTAATAAATGTGTAAATGTGCAATTACTTAAAGGGACAATCTGTTATGGCAATATATTTTAACTTCAAATGCTTTAAATATTCAAGAATTCCTCAAGGCTCCTACTGCATCTGTGGATGGGTTTGGTGAAACCAGTCTTAAGAGGGTTTTAAGAGCCCTGCTCTTAAACCTAGTGTTACCCTAGTAATATTATTAGTATAAAATAGTAATAATTATTTTCAGATGCCTACAGAGGTAAATCATGCTTGTCACATTCAGGCAGCCAAGCACATTTGACAGACAACTTTTTGTTGATTTTGTGTCAGCATTTAATATATTGCAGCCCATTATTCTAGCAAAGAAACGTGCAAACCAGTTTAATGTCAATCACAGCCTTGTTTTGTAGATTTTTTTTTTTTGATAGGTAGGCAGCAAAGGGTTAGGGGTGAATGCAGTTTTATCAGACACATTATATACATATATTGAATCACCACAAGGACATGAACTTTCATTAATTAATTTGATACTTTACAAATAAATGCCGAAGTTATCAAGCCAATTGTCATGTTGTTAAATAGGAGGACGATACAGTTCTTCTCTCGCTGCTTTCAAGCTTTGAGTATGATGATAGCCCTGCACTGCATGAGTATATTACCTGGTGCGATGGAGCAGATTTGCAACTAAATATCACTAAAACAGATGAGATGGTGGTCGATTTTAGAAATAAAATGCTTCCGAACTGCAGCCGGTCTACATTCATGGAATTGAGGTGGACAGAGGAGTAGAAGTACATTGGGACAATTGTTTGATAATAAAATACAGTTTGAGAAGAGCACTGAGGTCGTTATTAAGAAAGCTCAAAGACTCTATGTTCTGAGGAAACTAAACTCCTACAGTGTCCAATAATCTATCTTGATAACTTTTTATAGCACTTTTATGTTGGTTTTCATTGCTCTCTTGAGAATAGGAACCATCTGCAAACTATAGTTAAGACTTGTTTGAAAATTACTGGTGTGCCCTTTTTATGAACAGCAAGTTAAGGAAGGCTTAGACTATTTTGGGAGATAACACACATCCTTTGCATCCCCATTTTGAGTTATTGCCCACAGGCAGACGGTTACGAAGTGTAAGGTGTCTAACTAATTGTCATAAATTTACTTTCGTGCCCAAGGCTATCAGCCAATGTAATTCTTAAAATGTGAGTATTTGACATTTTTATTGTTTTAAGAACGTATTTGTATACAGAAACGTGCTATGGGTACAAGCCCTTGAATGTTACATCTGGAATTCCATTTTCATTTTTAGATTCTTGTGAATATTTTGGGTTAAAACTGTGTAGCTGACACATGAAATTTCAAACAGTAACAAAGGTTGAATTTGTATAATTTTAAAAAGCTAAACTGAGTAAAATCACCTCACCTCAATCCGTGTGGCAGAGGACACATATTAAATCGGAAAAACAATGCAAAGTCTTCATATTTCATTGATAACTGTCACTATGGAAAGGGTCCTGGACACTGGCCATATCAGCCTGGTCCATGTTTGGAGTGCTAAAAACTATTCTGTTAATAAACAGTTTGGTTATGAAAGAGTGACAACTGCATTTTACAACTGAAGTGACTACCTTAAATTTACAGGTGTCAAACCTAAATTAAGAGAGTGAGTTCGATTGATGTGTGCTGTATGAATGGAACTGCAATTGATGACTAATAGTTGGTCATGTTGTTGTCATATGACATAAGTGCACGCATTGCAGGTTATATTTATGCTGTCAGTCACTAATGTTAGGGCTATCACCATCTCCAGTTATTAAAAAAAAAAAAAGGTAGAAAGTGGTCATAGAATAAGACAAACTCCTGTACTCCTGGTGAAGGAGGGAATTCAAGGACTAAAATGAAACCTGAGCTTTTTTGGCCACAAAGCTGAGAGAACGCTGAACACTTTAGAATAAATATTAAATCGTAAAAAACAATGCAAAGTATTCATATTTAATTGATAACTGTCACTATGGAAAGATGCATTAGAAGAGGTTAGGAATTAGAGTGTTGAAGAATGGAATTGTCTCCTGTAGTATATTCAGTACAATTCGAGAGTCACACCTGTTAGTAAAGACATTTTTTAATCGAAAATATCGTGAATGTAGGTCTTGTGACACAAGCAAATAACACATTTTACAATGCCACACACAAATAAATGGGTAGTCCTTTCAGGGGAATCACAATATTTTGAATAATTGTCTAACCTCCTGACTGAGTATATGATACATCCCTTTGAATAACTGTTTGGCTGAACTGTAAAATGGTGCAGGGTCAGGATGACTATTTTTACCTTGTAGTTCACACTACACAATTGCTTCTTTCAAGCTATGAAAATCTTATCCCGATCCAAAGCGGTTTGAAAAATTGTTTGTGAGATAGGCAAAATGTTCCATACAATATCTTCACCATTTAAACATATCTTTTGAACTGCAAATAAATTAAATGGGAATGTTTACAACAGTGTGGAGTGGGGTAGGAAGATAATATAAAAATCGGTTTGTGTCATGAGTATTCATGATCACAAGAAGTGTCACAAAGTGTCACACACACAAAGCGGTCACAAATAATAACCTTTTGTGATGGATCTTATCCACATATCACATCCTTGAGTGAAAATAATAAACAATAGACCAATGGAAGGGGGAACAATCACCTGGAACAGACATATGATCAGATATAAGAATATAAAGCCACAATAATGTTAATTAATGATGTCATTACTTAATGGTAATTTCTTTTAGATAAGCCTACAGTATAAGGGTATGATCTAACCCAGAGAAGACACTGATGGTGTGCATTCAGTCAGATTATAGATACTTCAGGAACTACACACGTACACTATTGATGTTGTAACAGCTGCAAGAGATTGACTAGCTACTTTTAATGTTATTAAAAGACACTTAATTCCACTATTTTATATATATATATATATATATATATATATATATATATATATATATATATATATATATATACACACACATACATACATACATACATACATACATACACACACACACACACACACACACACGCCCCCGTCTCTTCACAGCAGGAGCGCTGCGGACATGAGTCCTCCACCTTCGCACACCCAGCAGCGACACACATATACCCCTGATCAGTCATATGTGACGTGCTACGAGGACGCACAGCCTCCTCTCCCATCACAGACACAGCTATGGTGGGTACTCGAGCAAAGTGCTCTAACATTTCTCTCAGCACAGCCACGAGTTAAGGATGCGAGGCCTCTCGACATGGCAGCTCCTGCTCCGCCCTACCGCAAGGCCCCATCCGCAGGTATGTCAAAGGCGACTGTCCCATCCAGCCAAGATGAAGGGGTTTTAAAGCCCTTACTTCATACCACAAAAAAGAGGGGCGGTGGGTTGCGGCCATTCTTAGACCTGCCAGCTTTGAGTCGGGACCTGTGCAAGCTCCCATTCAAAATGCAAAATGGAAAAGAGCAAGCTCGCCCCAGTGCAGAGCATCTTTTTTCTCAGGACAGAGTTGGACTCAGTCACTATGACAGCACGCCTTGTGCGCTGAATTGCCTGAAGTAATTCAGGGGAAGTACAACTGAAACAATTTCAGAAGCTCCTGGGAATATGGTTGTCCCCCTCCACCTTGAAAGTGGGTACGAACAGGTATGTAGACAGTAAGTCCTTGGGGGAAGCACGACTTGGTCATCAGATTCCTTAAGAGGCGCCAGGAGGTTGAATCCTCCAAGGCCATGCCTCATTCCCTCATGGGACCTCTCTGTAGTCTTGCTGGGCCTACATAGGGCCCCATTTGAGCCCCTGGAGTCAGTTGAGCTAGAAGCCGTCTCATTGAAGTCGGCCTCCTGACTGCGCTCACTTCCATTAGGAAAGTTGGGACCTGCAGGTGTTCTCTGTCAGTGATACATGCCTGAGTTTGGTCTGGCATTCTCTCACGTGATCCTGAGACCCTAACCGGGGCTATGTGCCCAAAGTTCCCACAACCCCTTTTAATGATCAAGTTGTGAACTTGCAAGTGCTGCCCCGGGAAGAGGCAGACCCAGCCTTGTCGTTGCGGTGTCCAGTACATGCCTTGCGTATTTACTTGGACTGTACAGCGAGCTTTGGATGCTCCAAGCAGCTCTTTGTCTGATTGGGGGACGGAGGAAGGGGAAGGCTGTCTCCAAACAGAGGCTTGGTCAGGCCAGGGCGCACCGTGCCCCCTGGGAGTATGAGCACAATCCACTCGGAGTGTGGCATCCTCCTGGGCTCTGGCGAACGATGCCTCTCTAACAGGCATCTGTAGAGCAGCGGGCTGGGCGAAACCCAATACCTTTGCAGGATTTTACAATCTTTGGGTTGAGCCAGTTTAGTCCTGTGTGTTAGCAGGTACGAACAGGAGTATGCGGACAGCTGGTCAGGTGTACCGCTTGCACACAGTGCCTTTCTCCTCCCTGAGGGGACAATGTGTGCTTTTTTTGTCCATGCGAGTTCCCGGGACCAACGAACCCTGGATGCATTTCTTCCCCCAGAACCCTGCGGCAGGTGCCAGGCCCAGTTCTCGTGAAGTATGCCTTGTCAGGTTATCCCGTGTACTTGGGAGAGGTGCTCCATATGTCGGTTATCCCATATGAGGTATTTTCCACAGTACGGTTTCCCTGACGGTAAACCAGTGTCTTCCCCTGAGAGCAGTTCTGCTCTGCCACCAGTCGCTGTGCTTGTAGAGCTCCTCCTTTCAAGTTAGGACCGACCGCGGGGACTTCTTTCAATGTGTGGTACTTCCTGGTTGGTAGGTCCACGTGATGTATTCTCCACATGTTAACCTCCCCTTTGGGCAGGATGTGGTCTTCTCTGTGTCTTTTCTCCATTTGGAAAAAGAATACCTTCCCTGTCGGCAATATATATTGGTCCCAGCTGTGAATTTGTTATTTTCAAAGAGAGAAAATTTCAAAAAAATTGGGGTACGAGAGACTATGCGACTTATCTGGGGCATTGGAAAGGTTCCGACGGGACTGTGTGCACTTGTTACTAGGCACGCTGTAGCTTGCCTGCATCTGCACCACCGATCCACGTAACACAGTTCAGCTGGTTGTGGCATTTTGTATAGGGACCCCTAGTGTCACTACATCAACACAATGTTGAGTGAGTGACCAATAGGGAACTTCTTGTTTACTGATGTAACCTCTGTTCCCTGGAGAAGGAAACAAGACATTGTGTCCCTCCTGCCACAACATTGAACTACCCGCTGATATGCCCGGGACACTGTCTCGGCTCCTCAGCACAAACCCGAATGAGTGGATGCAAGCCATCTCCTTTTACACATGTCCTGGGGAGTGGCATGCAAATTCCACTCGCCAATTCTCAATGGACTTTTCTCCCGAGTTTAACCCCTATTGTCACTATATCAACACAACTTCTCGTTCCCTCCATCAGGGGGACTTAAACTCCCAAGTTTAACCCCTATTGTCACTATATCAACACAACTTCTCGTTCCCTCCATCAGGGAACTGAGGTTACAACATAATACTATAATAATTACCACCCAAAATACTATACTATTGATATTATGACTTAAGAAATACTATATGCCTCCTATAACAGCAAACTTTTTACCAGAAGTAATGTATTCTACAGTAGATACATGTATATGTAACTTTTACAAATATAAATACTGTAACTTCTAAATATGGTACAGATATTTTTACTTTTACAGCTGATACTCTACTATATCACAGATCCAACACCTTTGCAAGAGACAAACTACAAACATAAACATTTTGTTTTTAACCAGACATACTGTATTATAGATATTGTAACATTTACCAGAGATACAAAAGGCCTAGGCCAACTTTAACTTTTACTGGAATTGCTTTTATATGATTTTGTTAATGCATTACAATATATAGCCTATACACTGTAACTTTTACTAGAGATGGTGTGCCAATAACTTCTACTAAATATTTTCTATAGATTTGTAACTAGAGATGGTACTATAGTACATATCCTATAGATACTACAAATACTTTTACTGTAGATACTACACCCTATTTCAGCACTGCCCTTATCTGACACACCTATTTCAGGTCTTAGAGACTTTACTAATGAGAGCAGTTGAATCAGGTATGTTATATATATGTAATATGTATACATGTTTGTAAGATAAGTTAGGTTTGTAGGAGACATCAAGAATGTGCATTGATGGGGTCCTCCAGGACCAGGATTGTGAACCACTGCTCTAGACTCTATGACATTTTCAAGAGATAATATAACTTAAGATACGAAGATATCACACAACCAACAAGCACAAACATACAATCAGCATCATATTGAACCTAGATATGACCAGATATTGCAATGTCTCACCTTCAAGTTTCATCCTGGAAACTTTTCTCCTTCATGTCATCTCTCTATCCTTCACTTTCATCGTAGGGTTGCTTTCATCCTCTTGCTTTCCTTTCATCTCCACACTGTACTCTCACTACACCCACCTGTCTTGACATTTCCATTTCTCAGAGCAATGCTCTTACCCTCTCCTTCCTCCACACCTTCTACACTTCTGCTTTCCGCACATTTCAAATTAGTATGTTTTGTCAGACTTTCACTCATATTATCTGTTAAAGCTGAAGTGATTAATTTCTCTCAAAGTTTTTTTTTCCTTCTAATTTTAGACACTTTTCTCCCAAATTTGGCATGCCCAATTCCCCAACTTATTAGATCCTCATGGTGGTGCGGTTATTCACCTCAATCCAGGTGGCAAGTCCCAGTTGCCTCTGCTTCTGAAACAGTCAATCCGTGAATCTTATCAAATGGCTCACTGTGCATGAAAGCATGTGGAGGCTCATGCTATTCTCTGCGATCCACGGACAACTTACCACAAGCCCCATTGAGGGCGAGAACCACTAATCACGATCACATTACCCAATGTGACTCTACCCTCCCTAGCAACCAGGCCAATTTGTTTGCTTAGGAGACCTGGCTGGAGTCACTCAGCACACCCTGGATTCGAACTCGCGACTCCAGGGGTGGTAGTCAGCTATTTTTAGTGGTTCTAGCTCTCAATGGTGTACATGTTAAGTTGTGCATGGATCGCAGTGTAGCATGAGCCTCCACATGCTTCAATGCGGTGTCATGCACAACGAGCCACGTGATAAGATGCGTGGATTGACCATCTCAGAAGCGGAGCTAGAAGCTACACACTGCATCAGTTAGGGTGAAGAGAATTGTTGCCATCTGAAACATTAATCACTGCAATAATTATCCAATCATTGGCTCTTAAGTATCTGCTTATTTAAATCCAAACAGTTACTGCCAAGCAGTGTATTTGGAGTCAACAAAGCCACAGAAGTTATATACTTCATTATTGATTTTTAATTAGCTTTCTTCACATATTTGCTCTCCTTATATAAAGAGAGAATTAGAAAAGATGAAAAGGAAAACTCGTTCTCCTGTTCTCAGCTAAATATTAGTGATGTTCTCCATCCTCTCTCTCACCCATCCTTCTGTCCCTCTCTCTCTTTGCATCCTTCCGTACTGTTTTATCCCATGTAAGCATTGCCTATTAAAATGTCCTTCTCTCCATTTCCCATCTAATCTGCCATTATTCTTCACTCTTCTGAAGAATTTCCTTGTCTTCTTTTGTACCATTCCTGTCCCAGGCCTCATATGAAATGTTTCTATCATTCTTGTGATCCCATATTTCTCGCTCTCCTCAAAGCAGACTTCAGGTTCAAAATCTTCTTCCTTGAGGAGTTACTTTAAGGCATGACAGCAAGCCACTCTTTAACAAGCACGAGCGCTTTGAGTGAGAAGGGAACAAAGTCCCTTTAGAAGGGAATGTATGAGGAACATTTTAGGGGAATTATAATGATGTAGAGAGAAAAGAAAATAGATGTTACAGGTGTACTTTTAGTCTAATACTTTATTTTAATTATATATTAACTCTTTCCCCGCCAGCGTTTTTAAAAAAAGTTGCCAGCCACCGCCAGGGTTTTTGATGATTTTCGCAAAATTTTAATGGCCTGCAGAATATTTTCTTCCATGAATATATGAAGATGCTATATATCAAAATAAAGATCTGAGCCTCTGCTTTTAGGCAAAAAAACCGATTTTATTTTATCTTCATTTGTTCTTTTTTTATTGCCACTTGAACAGAGGTAGGTTTTGTCAAAAACAACATTTCGGACAAAAAGCTGAGAAAGAGGCATTTTTATCAAACAAGTGCTTTAGTATTAGTATGGTGTTCCACTTCACGTTTGAGACCATCGCAGTCTGTTTCTTTGATCAAAGAGTTGCGTACTCTTTCAAAACATGCGCGCGGGTCTTCCTTACCATATACCACCTAAAACACGGATACCCGGAAAATTCTGTGTTTGGCGGGGAAGCGTTTTTTCATAAAACCCGGAACATTCCGTGTTTGGCGGGGAAAGAGTTAATATAATTATGCATATTATATACCTGGCACCCATCTACTGAGGTACTTCAACTTGGGAATTAACATTCCTTGAGTTTGAACATCGTATTTACGGGCAAATTGGCATCTTTTGGACATTTCCATTGAAGCAAAGAATTGTGGGTTATGGAGTGTCCACGAAGGATACACCACATGCATTCTCCGAATTCCCATAAAAGAAGGTCGCATTTGAAGGCTGCGTTCGAAGTGTCCTACTCACTTTTCTAAAACGAGACAGCCTGGACCTGGACGAAAGCATGGGAATTTTTTGTGCAAATCTTCTGTAAATTTCCACTTTCGTTTGGGCATTGTTTCCACTCAGCTGTCATTTGCTGCTACTGTCAAGCAACTGTTTGTTGCCGCACACAACAGCAATTTGCGTGTTCACAGAGAGATTGAGAGGCAGGAATTTAGCCAATAGTTGCTGCAAGCCTCTTAAAATCAACCAATTGGTGTGCGAGAAGGCGGGACTTACAAAGAGGGGTTTAAGCAAAGCAAATATGTGCACACACACACACACACACACACACAATGAAGTATTAGACCATATGCACATCAAAATGCAATCCTGGACATTTTCGCAAATTTAGAAATCCCGGCCGGATGCTTTAAGGTCCGAAAAAGAGGACGTGTCTGGGGAAAAAAAGAGGACGTGTCTGGGGAAAAAGAGGTCCGTGGATCGCAGAGAATAGCATGAGCCTCCACATGCTTTCATGCACAGTGAGCCATTTGATAAGATTCACGGATTGACTGTTTCCAGCAAGCAACCATCTAGTGACCATCTAATGGTAATTTAGTAATGCCTAAGCCACCAGTGCCTTAGCAAATAGTAACCCCATAGTAAAC
This sequence comes from Xyrauchen texanus, assembly GCF_025860055.1. Lineage (NCBI taxonomy): Eukaryota > Metazoa > Chordata > Actinopteri > Cypriniformes > Catostomidae > Xyrauchen > Xyrauchen texanus. Next base: position 21,080,187 of record NC_068283.1, on the reverse strand, counting down.
ACTCCTTACTTTGCATAAACTTAAACAAGTATCCTAAACATGTAATACAATATTTTTTACTTTATTCATTGTTGTGGAGAATACAAAGTAATTTTGACCAAATACAAGAATAAGATTAGTTATTCACCCATTTTATTTTAACTAAAAAAATGACCCAGACATAACATTAGGGATAAGTCTCAATATTATTGTGGTCCCAAGATATGGCTCGAGTCCATCGTTCAGTGAACGTGAAGATAATTATTTGCCCATTTTATCATTAAGGAATATTTTTAATCATTCAGTTAATCCATTTTTGCTAATTGAATTAATATGTATGCAATATGCAATGATCTATAAATGACAATGTGTAATCAATGTACTATGAATAACTGCATTATGAATGTTATTCAATATGTTAGATAGTTAATCATTCATTTGTTGATTTAATTATCAATACTCAGTTTAATAATCAGTGTAAATCAATGGAAAAATGCAGCTTGATGGAGAATTACAGCCTCTTTTTGTATCTCTGTGTATGACCTTTTATGTGAATGATCCAAAATAAATGTGTGTATTGATCTTAAAGTGATGATCTAATGTTTTAATTAGAACAGAGCCAGGCACTGTCTGGTACCTAACTGAAAGAAGCAGAGGATACATGTGCATGAATTAGTGCTAGAAACAAGATGAAACAAATGTATGTGGGTGTGTACACATTTCCCATCTTACAGGAATGTGTGAAACCAATGAGTGAAATAAGGGAAATCATTTAATGTACTAATCAAATGAATGCAGGAAGATAGTCAATATAAAATATGCAACAATATGAAGTGATTACAGTGTGTTTTATGCATTTAAAAATAAAATATTTATGCTTTTGCAATCATTGAAGCAAGTTAGGGTAAGTAATAAAAGTCTATTTTTGGAATCAGAACTTTGCGCCTCTGAGAATTCTTTGGTTTGACTGTGCATCGATGGCTTTTGTGGGGAATCTGCCATGACATCAACCACCAGGCAAGTGAACACTTTGAAAAGTAATAGCACCCCTCTCCTCAACAAGATGTAAAATTTGAGGTATCATTCATGTATGCAGCACAAACGGTACAGGATGAGTTAAGCAGCAAAAGTTTAATACTGCACGAAAGGGGTTTGTTAAAATCCCATACCCTAGGTACAGTATGGAATAGTCATTGTCTTAACCACCATTAATAAATCTCACCGCATGCTTACCGGTATTCCTACATCACCATCAAAAGCTCAGACACACACCAACAATACAAATGCAACATAGGATGCTGGAAAGAGGGAGGGAGAGAAAACAATCGGTGTCTCTCCAGGCATGGATCCACACCCACTAAGGCAGCCTCCCCACCTCCATCTCTCCATCCCTGGATACCCTCTTCACCAGCATAGCCTTGGAGCCCAAAGCTACAGAGCAATCTGTACGAACCACCAAAAAGAGAACCACACACACACACACACACACACCCTCCTACCACACCTTGCCCCACCCCCCATCCAAAGAAAAAAAACAACAGCAGATGGAGGGGGGGAACAAACACGCAACACCCCAAAAAATACCTGCTACACAGGAATGAATGGAGATATGACTGACTTACCTTGAGATGGTGCATTTCCCATAATGCCTTCACTGTGCTCCGCTGCCTACGAGAGAGAGCCACCAGTCTGCTTCCTGATCCACCCTCCAGTCCTCCTCCTCTCTCCTCTTCACTCCGTGCGTTAGCCTCTCCCGGAGCCGGTCGTGCTTCTATTCGCTCCTCTTCTCCTTCCGTTCCTGCCTTCCTTCGTCTCTCTCTCTCGCTCTCTCTCTCTCTCTCTCCTCTCGCCCTCTCAGCGTGCGAGATGGGCTTTCTCCAGCTGATTCTGGCAGGCAGTGCTATACGTGCTCGAGGAGACGTGTGTGTGTGTGTGTGTGTGTGTGTGTGTGTGTGCAAGTCAAGGAGAACAAGCGCATGCGGTCGTGTGTGCATGTGTGTGTCCTTGTTCAACGCAGTGGAATTGAGCTGGTTTATTCGTGCTGAGGAAGCTGCAAAGAGCTTTCGCTAAACAAAAAATAAATCCATGATAGATTAGCATGCTCTTGTTCTTCCTCACTCTCTCTCTCACACACACACACACACACTCTCTCTCTCTCTCTCTCTCTCTCTTAAAGGTACAGTCTCTTCTATGCAGCGATTGTGCATTGGGCTGTGGGGTAATCAGTGTCTCTTTTGTCTTTGCCACTCACTCATTCACTGTCTCTCTGCAGACTTCTTCGTAGAGCACTATTGGAGCTCTAGGGATCGGAGCTCTCTGTGGTGCTGAAAGTCCCAAGGAGGACCTGTGGGATTGTCGATGAGACTGGGGAGAGATGAGGAGCCACGGGGGTTCCTCCATACACCTCAAGAGATGAAAGCGACTCAAATGTAACATGGACCCCGTTTGTACCTGGTAATAAGATCCATCTTGGGTGATCCAATTTCAAGTTAAAAGTAATAAATACACTGTAAACAGGGTTTAAAACGTTATCGAAAGGAAACTCAGGGTTCAACAGATCACTGGTTTGCTTATAAATTGGAGGAATCATGACGCTGAATACGTTGGCTAAAGGAATGGAATGGCCGTATAAATAAATTACCCAATCACCATTTTGATAGAGACATTACCTGTCAGTTTTCATAGACAATTTGAAATCTGTTGCTTGCTTGTAATCTTGACCAACCATTTTAGAGATTTCGTGTTTACATTCAGTAAACAAAAGCTGTATTTTCCTGTATCCATTGAAAATATTGTCCAACAGGCTCTCCGGAGGCATTACAAATATGGCTGCTGGGTGATCTGTCTTGCCTTGAAGGAACTTTTTTGATCACTCAAATCACATTCGGAAGAAGTCAAAAACACATATGTTTAAATGCTTATCCTTTCTGATGCATTCTGGGCAATATTGAAGTATTGCCTGCTTACCTGTCCATCAACCATTTCACAAAAACAATAGTTTCAAACTTTGATGGTTATGTATTGCGTTTATAGAAAATAATCATCCAAAAAATTGGTAAAGCACATACATACATATACACACACGCACGCACGCACGCACGCACGCACGCACACACACATACAAGTCTTCACAGAACTTCTTCAGTACACCTGATTTCATTATGCAATGACACAAGGAATAATTTACACAAAAAATTGTAATATTATCTCATGATTGAATCACCCTCATGTCATCCCAGATGTGTATGACTTTCTTTCTTCTGCAGAACACAAACGAAGATTTATAGAAAAGTATTTCAGCTCTGTTGGTCCATAAAATGCAAGCATTTACATTTATGCATTTGGCAGACACTTTTATCCAAAGCGACTTACAGAGCACTTATTACAGGGACAATCCCCCCGGAGCAACCTGGAGTTAAGTGCCTTGCTCAAGGACACAATGGTGGTGGCCGTGGGGTTAGAACCTGCAACCTTCTGATTAACAGCCCTGTGCTTTAGCCACTACGCCACCACCACTCAGATAAAGCGAATGAGTACCAAAACTTTGAAGCTCCAAAAGCACAAAAAAAAAGCATTTACATTTTAATCTGTTTCTCACCCACACCTATCATATATATCAAATAGATTTAACCACTGGAGCCTTGTGGATTACTTTTATTCTGCCATTATGTGCTTTTTCGGGCTTCAAAATTTTGGCTACCATTACCTTGCATTGTGAGGATCAAAAGAGCTGAAAATTATTTTGAAAATCTTTATTTGTGTTCAGCAGAAGGAAGTCATACATCTGGGATGGCATGATGAGTAAATAAGGAGATAATCTTTTATTTTGGGGGAACTATCCCTTTCTGATCTAAGACGGGGAATGTTTTCTAAGGTTAAATGTCAGGAATTGTGAAAAACTGAGTTTCAATGTAATTGGCTAAGGTTTATGTAAACTTCTGACTTAACTGTAAATACTAGGTGTAAATAGCAGTCTGTCTCTGTTGACCACTCTGTTGAGCAGATGTTAACAGCAGGTATAAACTGGGCCATGGTTTGATAATGACAGAAATTTACAGCCTGAAAATGACAAGATGAAAAAGTGTTGTCACTGACAATTTCAAACAAGGGAAGAGAAACATAGTGAAGAGTGATCCTGAGTGTTTGTCAGGATCTCAATGTAGAATAGCAATGCTGAAGTGTTTCATGATTGCGAAGAAACATGTCGAGGTTGCCATGACAGCAGCATATCCTTCTGCATGGGAAGATTTTTTCTTTTTTTGCCAAAGTTAGTAGATTAGCGAAGCCGGTGAAGGACAGGACACCGCGTCCTTCAGCCACCAAATGTACAAACACACTCTCAAAACACACACACACACACACACACACACACACACACACACAAACTCAAAGACAAACATACAACAATGACATTGAAAGATTGTGTATGACTGTTAGATTAATTATCAAATCACTGCCAGACATTGTGGACAAAGCTAAACATGATGTTTTTGGACCAAAGCAGAGATATATGCTCAGTGTGGGGATTCTACACCAAATGCATTGCCTGTGAAAGGTCAATCCATCTCCTCCACATCATACTGAACAAGGAAATCATCAAGGGCATCCCAAGGTCACATAAATTGGACAAACTATGACATCATGCACTACAGGTTTAAAGCAAGGTTATTTTTATAAACTAAAGTAAAATCAATATTTCTAAATAAATGAAACACTAAAAACTAACTGAAAATTTAAAAACAATTCATAACAAACAAGCTCTCATGACATGCTGGAAACATCTGACCTGTGTGTGTTCGAGTTGTGTTCACCTTCAGACCAGGAGAGTCATACATTATCAGGCTGTTTAAGTGAACACCTGCAAATGCCGTTGTGGCATGTAATGCACATGAGTTTAGTCCTATAAAGCCTATATTAAATAATTGTCAGAAAATTAAAATGTCAAATTTGTAAAGAGTGGCTTAAAACAAATTCAATTAGCAACATGAAGGCAAAAGGGTCCTATAAGTGGGCTGGGGGCCCTCATAGTCACAGGGCCCTATTGCAGGGGCTTGTATAAGATAACAGCTGTGGGGCCAACATATGCATGCATATGTAAACATTTCCTTTCAAAGTTGATGGGCTGCCAGACCTTGCAGCCCAGGGTCCCCCTGGACCCCTGGTAGTCAAGGGACAAAGGGCACTGGCCCAGGCTGTAATACAACTATACTAAAAAAGTGCTGTTTGTGGGGTTGAAACACCTGTTTTTCCACAGATTATTGGAGATTAGTGCTTCTTCAAATTTCCAAAACACAGGGTTTTACATAAAATATGGTATTTCACAGGTCACCGTCAACGTTATCACATTCTGGAAATTAAAAACAGCCATTTGCGATATGATCGAACGATGATCACACTGCAAAAAAAATATTTCAAAAGACAAGTATTTTTATCTTGTTTTCCAGTAAAAATATAGAAAATATGAGATTTATGCTTAAAACAAGAAAAACTGTTTGCCAATGGAGTAAGAAAAATAAACTTAATTTAAAAGAGAAAACAAGCTGATTTTGCTAACCCCACAGGCAGATTTTTTATCTTATTTCGAGTCTAAAGTTCACTTAATTTTGTTAGATTTATCTTAAAACAAAACTAAATATCGTATCAAATTTTGCTTGACAAGTAAATAAATCACATTTTAAGAATGTTTAGATAATTTTACAGGAAAACAAGACAAAAATACTTGTCTTGAAAATCCTTTTTAGCAGTGCAAGACCACCATATAAGATGTAACAGGAGGAACAGATCCCATCTCCACCACCGTAGTCACTGTGAAAGGATAAGTGAATAAAAATAATGTCATACAGCAAAAATGATGTCTTTGGATTTATTTTGATGGCAGTACATAATATTATTCTATCGAAAATGGCTGTTATTAAGTTTTATTTTGGAATATAATCATACTGCAATAAAAATATTATTATTTATTGTATGTGGGTTAATAATTTAAGCGGTTAAGACACATTGTATGTCTGATGGTAGTTTTCCTTTCAAAGTACACAGATTCTTAGGCTTTATAAGTGTGTTAAACGTGTGAAGATGTGTATTCATCAACCTGTTACATGTCCGACATAATCTTACAGGCTCACTGAACCAAGTTTAAACTTGTTTTGCCGATAATTCAGAAAAGAACCCATCTAATTTCTTCACTGTAAACCATAGATATTCCTTTATAATAACTTTTATTAACATTACATTCTATAAAGCTTAAAAGATTATCAAAGTAATTTAATCTATAAATATTTTCAGGTCCTACTGTTGCGAAGACTGGCATAGGTAGTAACAGCTGCAATACTATGGCAAAGGCACTATTGTTAGCATTAGCCCATGTAAACATTACAAATTACACAAACTAATGCAAATATCTTACTTTCAATCAACATAATGTTGTTATAACGGCTTCTTTTACGTATTTCATATGGAATCTATTCATAGAAATTAGCAGAAAGAGTAATATTTCTAGAATTTGCAGCCTGAGCCCAGTGCCAGATACAGGACTGTTCAATAAACCTATACAATTACAAGCAATCGCCTGAAAAATATTGACAAACCAAACATTTTCATAGTCATCTATATATTCATGACATCAGACTAAACATAATTTTTTTCACTTTACACAGAGTTTATATGTATAAGTCCAAATGAGGAAGTCTGATCATGTGGTCTGATGCTGTAGCCACTTCTCGCAGTGGTGTGTAATTATGTGATAAGGAAACACAAAATTGTAAATAGACAATGTATGATAAGCAATAACACTTCTGATCATAACTAAAGGCAATAGAAGGGACCATGGACATGTGGGAGGTTTTGCAGTTTTTCGCAAGGGTCCAGGGCTGGACTGGTAATCTGGCATACCAGGCATTTTCCCGGTGGGCCGACGCACTTTGGGGCCGATCAAGGGTGGACTTGCCATCGGGAGAACAGAGTGGGTCATGAAACGGGCTGAATGGGCTGCGATAAGCTAAAATGAGCCACCGCGTTATGCAGAACGGACCACAAAACGGCGCCGTGGCCAATTGCTATGTAAAATCCTGGGCTGATTTCTCTTCCCAGTCCAGCCCTGCAAGGGTCTGTTTGTGTGCATGTGTTTATATGGATGCTTCACAGAAAGGAGCTGTTAGATTGACAGATAAAGGGATGGCAAGAGAGCGAGCGAGAGTTCTTAATGATTTGTCTCATTAATAATGTATGGCCAGGCAGGCTCAGAGAACACGACTGCCTGCCTGCAGTCCATCTGCTAAATGACAGCAAAAAAACAGAAGAGGACAGCTTCAACCTGCTGCTTTACCTCTATTAAAAAGAGGGAGATTACAGGACATCTCAGGAAAAGTGCCAGGCAGTTATGCAGTTCAATATATTACTTGCAGGTCCAAGATCAGTTTAGCCAATAAAATCCTTGGCGTGTTATAATGAGATGGGTCAGATCTGATTGCAAATCAACCTCAGTGCAGTTTTTTTAATGGTTCTTACAGAGCAAAACGATGTATGATTCAGATCAGAAGCACACACACATATACACACAAACACACACTCATTAATATGCAGTACTGCATGCGGTACAGTTAGACCACAGGGGTCTATCACACTCAAACACATGTGCATGATTAAACACACTCACACACACACACACACACACACACACACACACACACACACACTCAATCATGCTCAACTTGCACTGTCTCTAATTTAGCACATAGGCACCATGACGATGACGGGAATGCTTATAATTGCCAAGAACTTTTCAAGGTCATTACGATTATGATGGAGAAAAGCAAGGGAGGGGAGAGGACAAAAAAACATTATTGGGGAAAGGGGAACCGTGAGCATGAGAAAGTGAGAGGGAAATATGTATTTATCAAAAATAATGACCACACAGATCCTTGGACCCCTACCAAGCCTGGAGCCATAGAGATCTACAATAAACAGGCACAACCCGTACACAATACAATACAACACAACTGAGATATTGATGGGGCAGAAATAGCACTCTAGTTTGCTACATTTGGGACAAAACATTCACCTCATCAAAAAATAAAAAAAGACATCTCAGAATGTGTTTGTGGTTGATTTTACCTGCACTGTTTAAGAGATCTGGCAGTGACAATTTGCTGTCTACATAATTGCATTAAATGCATTCAGTCCTGAATCTGTGGTATCTGGTCCCTACTCACATGATTATTGCACCTTTTATTACAACAAATGCATTAATCAATGTGCAACCTGATTAAACAAAAAACTTGGGGTCACTTAGATGATATATACTTCTGATTGGGGTGTTGCATCTATTATCTGGCAACCCAGAGCATATTAAAAGCTTGAGGATGTGTGATAGGTCCCAAAGCCAGATAAATTAAAGTTCTAATAAAAAATTGAATGATAAATCGACCCGCAGGCTGTAGTTTGCCCTGGTCTGCAATTGAGTGTGTTCCAAGTTTCATTTAAGGGTGCTTTTCCCTCAAGCACCCCCTTAGAACCGGGCCTGGGGCAACGTGCTAATGGAATGGGTGCCTGGGTCAAGTGCAATTTATTACTTAAATCTTAAGTTCTTCTCTGGTTATTGAAATGTCTGTGTCCAATTATATAGTCCATTCCCTCAAGCACCAGCTATAAAAACAAAGACAGCACATTCATATAAAGTTGGTAGAGTAAACGGACTGTATGCAATAAATTAGAATAATAGTAATATGGACCCACTCCTTTTATATGCTTAGAAAATTTGAATCTTGTCAGGATTTGGATGTACGTTCCGTTAAATTATAAGGAATATTAAGTACTATTAATAATATTCATCTACTGACACACAAATCTTGGCTAGTTTTAATAGTGATTTTATCGGCATGCACTTCTACAGGTTGATTTTGATCAGTTACATTCATTTATTGAAACAAAAATATTTCCAAAATTAAATTACACTAAATATATTCAAAATAATGAAGTGGTCAAAAAACCATACCAAATCCAAACATTTTCTTTCACCAGCACATTTTGCAGTGACTAAAAATCACTATGACAAATTAGATCATAAAAACAATTGTAAATATAATAATAATACAAAAATAAATCATGACCTATATATGGTTTAACACAATCTCATACATTTTTGTTTCATAAGACAGCTATACAACTCTGATTGTCGGGGACATAATTTCATGTTCCACAATATTTTCAGGCTTTGGACAGGACATTTATTACCACCTACTGGTGGAATATCCAAACTGCAAATGCTGGAATAGACTTTATACTTTGCAATGAAATCAGACCTGCTTTTGAAACGTTTTAGTGCAATTACCTATTTCTCAGGAAAATATCAAATAGTGCTTTGCACCACTTCATTAACATACAATACACCCACAGTGTGCATGCATGCACAGACCCACCCACAACAGCGCAAACACTTCCAACTGCTGCCACTAGCGGTTTGCACTGCCATGAAAGTTGCGCATAGAATTAGAATCTCACAAAAATTGGATAAGACATAGAGCACAGTCATTGTCATGAACATAGAGCCCATTAAGTATCAGCCCATTATTAATTATGAGATTTAAAGTCATAACTGAGATATTAAGTAATTAAAGAAGCAATATGTAACAGTGACATCAAGCATTTGAAATGGGTACTGCAGTCCAAATTCAAAATATTGGAGAGAGTTGTCTCCCTCGCCCCCTCCTCCCCAGACTTGAAGCTCACGGGGTTGCCAGGTTCAGGGCACGCAACAGGAACGAGCAAACTGGCAATGACAAGCAACAAGCCTTACACTGCAAGTTTATCAGCTAATGTATACATTTGCAATGTTTTTATTGTTTTCAAATTATAATCCAGCTCATGTGGTGTTTTTTTATAACTCTGTCAATGTTAGCTAGATGTATCGCTGGCTTCCATGGCTGCAGCGTACGGTGTTAACCTGCTAACTTGTTTCAAATCTGGTAACCCGGGGTGTCAAAATACTATTTGGGAAATGGGCAGTGGGCGGGATCACACAGGCCAAAACACAAACAGAAATTCCTGCCCGAAATTCCCTGTCTCTTCCTAAATCTCTAACATTTGATAATGTTATACTTTAGTACAGTAAATATATTACATATTGCACCTTTTAAGTAATAAAAAGTCAAAATTGAGATAATAAGTCATAAATATGGTTAATATTAATAAATTAAAAATTAATAGTCAAATTTCAATTTTGAAGGGTTAGTTCACCCAAAGATTTTAATTCGCTCATTTACTCCCCCTTTATGCCATCCCAAATGTGTATGGCCAAGTACACACTACAAAGTTTCGGGTGTGACAACCACATTTAAATGCGGGAGTGAATCCCCTAAATCATCGCTTTGTGTGTGTACAGAATAAAAGACTGACACCCACAATTGCGATGATTGACAAGTGTTAACATAGCAACGCTGCGCAACATGAATGCCACCAGTTTAACTCATTTGAGCAGATTATTCACCACAGATGTTTGATCATTTGACCATGTTTAGTTAGCTGCCGTCGACAGAATCGTTGTGTTCTGCTTATGCACGTACTACCAACGGCTGTTGTTAAACAGAGCGCACACTCTCTGTGCTGTAATGTACGGGTTATCCCGAGAAGGCAGGACTGAGAGAAACTACAGTGGAGAGAAAAAGACTGGAATATATGAATGAAGATACATAACTCTGTAAGTTTGATTTACACCAGGAGATGACAGACAGATCTTACAAGTGCTATTAATCACATCATTAACAACTAGTTGTTCAGTTCCATACACGCTGCATGAAATGTTTGAAAACGCGGTTGTCACTCCCTGAATTGTTTGGGAGTTAATTTGTTTGCAGAATGCGGTTGTCAATTCTGTATTTTATCGATTTTGGTGTGTACACAGAACAGGATTAAGCACTTAAGGGTGAACGGACATCTGAAATTAGCTACAGTGTGAAAGACTTTTTCTTCTGCAAAACAAAGATTTTTTTGAAGAATATCTCAGCTCTGTTGGTCCTCAATGCAAGTGAATGGTGACCACAACATTGAAGTCTAAAAAGGCACTATCAAATTATTCCATAAGACTCGGGTGGTTAAAAACATGTCTTCTAAAGTGATATGATAGGTGTGGGTGAGAAACAGATCAATATTTAAGTAATTTTTTAAACTGCAAATCTACACTTTCACTTCCACATTCAGCCACCTACTGGTTGAGGCTGGTCAAAGGTGAAGATTGATAGTGAAAAGGGATCGCATAAGGGTAATTAAATGAGAATTTCATTTTGGGGTGAACTATCCCTTTAACATTTTTTTCTCATATCCCAAATATAAATGCAGTCAACTGTAAGCCATTTGTAGGCAGAGCCAATGCAGCAACATTGGCTTAATCAATAGTGTGAGTTTGGGGCAGGACTAAAAGTAGACAGGGGGGTTCTGTAGAATCTGTATAAAAACAATGGTTATTTTTGAAATTCTGTTTGGTGATGCTAGTGGTGCAGAAATTACACACTTCAGCTTTAACCATTACAAATTTTTTATTTAACACTAATAACATCAACAAGAATTATGTTGTCTCTTTTTTTCTAACTGAGCATCTCAAGTCTGAAATTCGAGTCATCCTGCCAAACTGACAAATCATCATTGCTCTTCTCAAAATATTAAATGATCAATGACTCAAAAAATCAATAACAATATGCCTTTAAAAATGTCAAATGGAATGTCAGCTTGAACAGCTGGTCTTCTGAAGCCAACAGAATCATCACAAAGCAAATTTTACAGTGACATTTGGCATGACATTGAAAGCATTCATCTACAGTATAAGGAGTTTCTTTGTCGCACATTTAATCAATGTCATTTTGTTAAAAATTCCTGTTTCCAAAAGGCAGCCTTGATGTTATGAGAAAATGACTCATGACGTCCTGTCTTCGTGAAGTATTTTTTAACGAAAACGGTCCATAATTGAGTCAATGAGCACTAATCAGTGGAGGCATGCTGAGACAAACTGAGGGATTTGATTACTGCAATTTAAATATCGCCAGGGCTTGTGAGCTCTACCGACCAGCACTGAAATTATTTTCTCTGAGAATTCTAGTGAGTGGTTATATGACATCTTTTCTATTTTTTCCGAGGCAGAATTTGCAGTTTCACAGTTTTTAAATCGCTTCCTTCTAAAGCTGCACAAATTATAGAGCCATGCACTACTGACAGTTCTTAGCTGGATGAGACTGACCACTGCTGACCATTTTTTGGTTTATTTCTCCTTGAGCTCTTTGACGATTTGTGTATTCATGTTGTCTGGGTTTAATCTCAATCATAAGGGGGTCAGTGAATGTGAATGCTTACAGGAGTTCCTTTTGTAGATCCACCAACCAATCTATCCTGTGCTCTCACTTATATACTTGTTTTCCTGATGCTTAGGAGTTTGTGTCAAGGTTATAAGAATTAATCTTGTAATTCATTTGTCTTTATCTCTTTATTTTCAATTTGTTTTTTCAATTTAGTATAGTTTTTGTTCGTTTTCACTCTTTGATTTTGGTTTTAGTTTGTTCATGCTTTTCTAATTTCAGATAAATTCTGTTATTCATAAGTTCTGTTTTAGGATTTGTTTAGCATTTTGGGGCTGCTAAAGTTAATGCGTTAACTGATAGGATCTAAATATAATTTAAGGAATAGTTTATCCCAAAATAAGAATTGTTAAGTTGTTCACAGTGGCATGAGTACAAGGGAAAACTTGCATTGCTTTAGCACTAAACAATGCAAGTTCTGTGAACGAGCTTCTCTTATAATGCTCCTGAATGTGCAACAGACATCAAGACTTTCACTGAACAATGTCTTAAAAATTAGACTGTTCCTCAATAAAAACCAATTATATGCCATCAGAGGAATATGGAATAATTTACTGTAAGTTTTAAAGTGAAACAATATCTATTCGTTAAAATGTATCCATTTGTGTTCCAAAAAAAAAAAAAAGAAAATATATGGGTTTGGAACAGCGCATGGGTTAGAAAAATTATAAAAATATTTGGGTGAACTTCTCCTTTAAAGCCATTAAACTTCTCAAGGCTGTTTTTGCTTTCAACTGACATTTTATGCAGGTTGTAAAAGTTACATATTTTTTAACATACAGTGCATACGGAATGTAATCACAGCGCTTCACTTCTTCCACATTTTGTTATGTTACAGCCTTATTCCAAAATTTATTAAATTCATTATTTTCCTTAATTCTACAAACAATACCCCATAATGACAACGTGAAAGAAATTTGTTTGAAATATTTGAAACTTTTCTTAAAAAAAATTAATAAATAAATAAATAAAATCACATAAGTACATAAGTATTCACACCCTTTGCTCAATACTTTGTTGAAACACCTTTGGCACCAATTACAGCCTCAAATATTTTATGTGTATGATGCTACAAGCTTGGCGCACCAATTTTTGGGCAGTTTTTCCCCCATTCTTCTTTGCAGGACACCTCAAGCTCCATCAGGGTGGATGGGGAGCATCGGTGCACAGCCATTTTCAGATCTCTCCAGAGATGTTCAATCGGGTTCAAGTCTGGGCTCTGGCTGGGCCACTCAAGGACATTCACAGAGTTGTCCCGTTGCCACTCCTTTGTTATCTTGGCTGTGTGCTTGGGGTCGTTGTCCTGTTGGAAGATGAACCTTCACCCCAGTCTGAGGTCCAGAGCACTCTGGAGCAGGTTTTCATCAAGGATGTCTCTGTACATTGCTGCATTAAATTTTCCCCTTGATCCTGACTAGTCTCCCAGTTCCTGCCGCTGAAAAACATCCCCACAGCATGATGCTGCCACTACTATGCTTCACTGTAGGGATGGTATTGGCCAGGTGATGAGTCAATTGCCATTCAGGCCAAAGTGTTCAATCTTTATTTCATCAGACCAGAGAATTTAGTTTCTCATGGTCTGTGAGTCTTCAGGTACCTTTTGGCTTCCGTCTGGCCACTCTACCATACAGGCCTGTTTGGTGGATTGCTGCAGAGATGGTTGTTCTTCTGGAAGGTTCTCGTCTCTCCACAGAGAAACGCTGGAGCTCTGTCAGAGTAACCATTGGGTTCTTGGTCACCTCTCTGACTAAGGCCCTTCTCCCCGGATCACTCAGTTTGGCCGGGCGGCCAGCTCTAGGAAGAGTCCTGGTGGTTCCTGTACCCTTCCCCAGATCTGTGCCTCGATACAATTCTGTCTCGTAGGTCTACAGAAAATTCATTGGACTTCATGGCTTGGTTTGTGCTCTGACATGCACTGTTAACTGTGGGACCTTATAAAAGACAGTTTTGTGCCCTTCCAAATTTGTCCAATCAACTGAATTTACCACAGGAGGACTCCAATCAAGTCGTAGAAACATCTAAAGGATGCTCAGAGGAAACAGGATGAACCTGAGCTCAATTTTGAGTGTCATGGCAAAGGCTGTGAATACTTATACTTATGTACATGTGATTTATTTTACATGTGATGCACTGTACAGTGTAAAAAAAAAAAAAAAAAAAAATGTTTTGTTTACAGTTTGTTACTTTTTATTTGAGTTAAATGGTTTAATTTAGATAACACTGATGTTCCCATGCAGCTTTCTGACTATGTAGTCTAGGTTTCACCTTAATCATAAGTGGATGTGCATCCTTACAGAAGGCTTTTTGTGTCTACCTTCTAACTCAATTTATGCTGTGCCTTTCATTTCTTTACTTGCATTCGGTGTGTGTGTGTGTGTGTGTGTGTGTGTGTGTGTGTGTGTGTGTGTGTGTGTGTGCTGCGTGTTTTACGAGGACTTTGTTTTTAGGTTACAAAGCTGGTAATTACAAGGGTATTATGCTATTAATGTGGTTTATGAGGACATTGTCCCCATAATTAAAATCGCTTAAGAAAAAAAAAAGAAATACTAAATAGTTTTGGTTTTTTTAAGATGTAAAAATGCAAAATGTTTTTTGTGAGGGTTTGGTTAAGGGATACAATCTATAGTTCATACTATATAAAAATCATTATGCCTATGGAGAGTCCTCATATGGATAGCTGCACCAACGTGTGTGTGTGTGTGTGTGTGTGCGCGCTTCAGTAAAGCACTGAGCAGCTTCCTCCTATGCACTCAATCCTCTCTTCCCATTGTGTGGACTGTGCTGCACTCCTCCTTTGCCTCCTGTGCTTTAATAACATGTCATCCCCCTTCACTGCTCTGACTGCACAGTAAAGCCGATGAGGACAGATTCAAATGCCTGTGTTTTTTTAACCTTCCTCATCTCTGCTCTCCTTTCGTTTTCTCTACCTGCCATTTCCATCAGAAAGGCCACCGAACTCAACACAATTGATCTCTTTCTCAGTGCGTGTGCGAGCGCAATTGGGTTTTCAACAACTGTTCTCCTTGTCGTCTGTTTCCAGCAATGCCCCTCGGAGCAGACAGCAGCTCAACTAAAATATTTTTTCCTGTGCTCCAGTGACAGCATTGTTATATGGCAATTCTTACCCTATTGGAGGTGGAGATGTCAATTTGATATGTGAGGCTAGTGGCTTGAGAAGACAGGACCAGACAAGGCTATTGAGTGAGACAGTAATCACAAAGACATTTCCACACATAAACATATTTCTGGTGGGCCAGCAGTGGAAACCAAATTTAGATAAATCAATAAGGTACACAACCCACAGACATGTACTTCACTAGTCTATCACAGATTCACAGCAGTTTTAGAAGATTGCCTACCCCTTTCATTGAAAATAAATTATGCTCAGTACAGTCTTTTAAAATACAGGTCAAGTTAATTAAATTAGTAAAAATCACAAAATAAATGAAAATCTAAATGTATCCACCCCGATTCCTTGTTTGTTGAAAATGCAGGTTTTATTATGAACGGTGTTAAAAAATAAGTATTATATTATTACAATGGACTTCATGGAGGATGAACTGCTGCCAACTCCAATCATATAACAAGGGATACTTTACAGTCCACTGCCTTCACCTCAGACTTAGGATGGACTTCACCAGAAATAAGCTGCCAGAAGCTTCCAGACGGACTGCAAGGCAGAGGAATGCTGACCTCTGCCAGTATTATGTTGGTCATGACTACATTCTCCTTAAATTGAATACATGGACAATAAATTAATGCTAACTAAAGCCTATTTCAGCCACATAAAATGGACACTTCAACATACACTTTGACAGAAAATCAGGATTGACTTCAAATACACTTAATCATTAATTTTGCAGTTCATACAAAATCCTTTAGTTTTAAACATTGCCCTTCAACATCTACCCAGTTTACTCACATAAAACAAAACTTGTCCTAGACATAGATAACTACTATTGGCATTATAACGATGGTTTAGCCAATTGGGTTGTGGCTGCCCCAAGATGAGCCTGGTTTCTCCCAAGGTTATTTTTCTCCTTAAATTAACATTTTATACAGTTTTGGGTTTCTTGCCACAGTTGCCTTTGGCTTGCTCCAGGGGGCCTAAAAACAATCATTTTTAAGGTATAATTTTCATCAGTTCCAAAGCTGCTTTGAAATGATGCATTTTGTGAAATGCAGTTACAAATAAAAATGGCTTGACTTGATTTATGATTAACTATGTGTCAGGATATGAATTCAGGTCTCTGGGATTACATAGCATTATATTTTCCTCTAAATCAACTAAGTAAAAAACATTAATAAATAATGTTTGAGGTCAATTTAATTGCACTGCTTTTGCAATGCAAAAACGGCTATTTCAGTCAAATCAAAATAGAGTTGCAATATGAACTAGAAAATGCAGATTATAGTTTGAAGACTGGAATAGGTCCTGAGCTGTTTTTAAGACCCAACCCATACTTGCACACAAAACTGAACAAATTATTGTGCATTTATAATAGCTTCCCCCAGTTCCATTTCCATATACAAAAACACCTATACATATACAAGAACACATGCCATGTAAACGCATATGGATTTATTTTCACATATCCCTGGGCCTTTGCAACTGCCTTTCAATGGATGGATACGCTTGTATAGCTTTCACTCCTTTCATGGGTACAGAAACAAACACAAAAATACCTCATATTTAACCTGCACATTTGTGCTCCAACCATTAAGGACATATTGAATTGTGTGTCATAGAACAGTGATGTAGAGCTGAGTTGATTGATAACTTTAAGACAGCACACAGGCACAAAGGATTTAATAACCACTATTCTTCATCACACATTGACATCCCATCTTCTCCCCATCTTGCTGGATTTCTAATAAAAATATCTTTTACAAATAATTCTCCTTAGTGAATGTGGAAAAGTGTCCCTCTCTAGACCAAAGAGTTCCGTTATACCTGGAGAAAGCCACGCAAAATCATTCCCATTCATCTCATTCACACAGTTTGAAAAATGCCATCATTGCTCATAGAAGCCAATTAAGTTTTTCGGGACCCTGATGCACTCTTCTGGCGAGCCTGCATCAATACAAGCTATCCAGTGGTCGATTGACCAACAGTCCAGCTGCGGATGCTCTTGACCAATCACTTCGTACTGAAGTTGTCATGCCAGAGGAAAAATCATAGTAGACAAGGTGATGTCAAATGCCTGCTTTTTATTATCCTCATAGCCTTGGTGACTAGCGCCCCAATGGTCTGCATTTGCTTCAGATACCAATGTCTGGACTCGAATGAGGACCACAAATGCGTAGGGTGCTATTTGGGACAGGGCCTTGAAGGTTGCATTTTTTTACAACATTGACGTTAAGTTTAGGATTAGGGTTTGGGTTAAAGTTAATAAAATATGCATTCCTGTTGACTCTAGCTGTCTCGTTTCGAAGACATTTGCTAGGAAGGATGCATCCTTTGTAGGCAGCAGTAAAGCTATTTTTCTCAACTCTGTATAAATGAGAAAGTCTTCGAAAACAAAAACAGAATGTATAAGGTTGCAATGACAGGATGCATCTCACTCAGAGCGCTTGTGTAGGTTGAGAGCGAAGGGAATTTCTGAGATAACCTTTGAGTTATAATGGAAGAGATTTTGCTGCTGTACTTTTATATTTACTTAATTATACATTTATGTTATTATAATTTGACATTTCATATATTTTAGACCCATCTACTGAGGTACTTCAACTTGGGAGTTAACATTACTAGCATTTGAACATCATACAAGTAATTCAACAATTGTTTCAAAGAAATGATGTATATTTTTGTTGAAGCAAAGAATTGTGGGTTGTGAGAGCCAAGGAAGAGACCACCTGTTGCATCCTCGGAACAACTGTGAAAGTTGCATTCGAAGGTTGCATTTGGAATGTCCTACTTGCTTTTCTGAAACGAGACCCTAAATCCTGGTTTACACTTGGAAGAAGTCAAATATTTTTCTCCTGGACAAACTAAAGCACCCTAGGTGAACAAAGCCACCATTTATACTACGCGCAAAGTTGTTTTAAAATGAGTTTAAGGTGATGTCACAGTGTTTAATGTTCTGTTTTAGCCACAATTTAAGCCAATAATGCAGGTTTTTCCCACCTCTTTTAGCACTGTGCAGCTTCTTTGCTTTATTAAACTTGTAATGGCCCCTTTCACTTTTAAAAACTCAAATCTCTCTCCACTCATTTGTCATGGTCATGCTGTCTTTGTAGTTTGTGTTGCAAATCATGTATAAAAAAAAAATTACATTTAAAAACTTCTGCACAATCTCTGAGAGACGGGCTTGAAAGTTAGCCAATTTAATGACAGTAACATAGTAACAACTCTTTAGCTGGCATGTGCAATTGTAAATAGAAGAAAAAATACCCATGATAGTTTGAATCAATCATCAGCGCTCTTCGACCAGTCGAGTTCTCTTGGGTCAAGAATTTCTGAGCTGTACGTGAACAGGAGAAATCTCACCAAACGAACACCTTGGCACAACAAAAATGTCACTGCATTTTGTCATCATTTGTAGGTAAACTAAGCAAAGACTGTTTGCCCAGTATGTATAAAATAGCCTTAACCCTAGCCTACAAATGTGACATTTGGAGCACACAGCCTTGGAATTGAGACCTATTATTACCTAATTTAAGACAAAAAAAATAAATACAACTTGCTTTTGCCCCACTCTGTGGACATTTCACCCAGAAACTAAGGTTTACATGTGCCCTTACATTCAACATCATTTCAAGTTTTTGCCACAGGGAGCAGTGATTCGAATTTCAATAAGCACAGACTTAAGCAAAACATTCTACCAACTGTTGCCAAATCGAAGTATGATCAGTCTAAACCAGATTGTATAGTTAAGGCATCACCATCCAAACCCTGACTCCTTGCCCTAAAAGCCTCTAATAATTTCTGTGCATCTATGTGCATTGAGACAGAAAATCAATATTAATTTTCTACTTAGATTACGAGTCACATTTGATTTGTATTGGTGTATGTTATTTGAGATGATGTAAAGTTTTGTAATGGGTGGTGTAATGGGTGGGAACCACAGATATCAGTCTTTCTTTTTTGGAATAATAATAATGTGAAATAGGATGGTTATGATGTGCATATTACATGCCATCACTCATGTCTTCCCTCAATAAATAATTCTCCATCTCTATGCTAAACTCATTCCTATGCAGACAGTCACTTCCCATTATTGCATTAAAATTATTAAGGAAAAATGTAACAAGAGAACTGTTAAAGCTCTATGGAATCTATAAAATCACTAAATATTCCAGCATCTGATATATTTTATGCTTTATTTGGAGGAATCTTTCCTCAAATAATAAAAGTAGAGCACACATCATCATGACAACCCAGACCTTTTGGTTGCTATGGCTACCACACAGGACTGGTGGAGGGGGTGCTGTATTATTTGCATTGTCGTGCAAGATGAGGAAAGCAAAGAAACCATGTAGAGCTGTTGACAGGGTCTGCAGAGATCTATAGGGCATTGAAGATGTCTGTATGTGATAGGGCATTGTAGCAACTAAAGGCAGAAAGCATTTGGAAGGGACAGAAATATAGACAGAGAAGGTTGTCATTTGAAGACGCTGTATAGAAATGTAGAGAAGAATACGCACAGGTGGTTTTAAGACTTCAAAGAAATAGTGGGTAAAACAAATAAATAATGAAGGGACATGGAAAATATCCCTGAGCATTGAGCTACTGACCACTGCTCTAATGCTCTCACACACACACACACAAAAGAAAGAGAGAGAGAGAGAGATATTTGCAATGTCCCTTGAGTGTGGCTCGCGTGACAATGATTTTGTGAGAAGCTGAATGTGAGCCATCAATCTGAGGAGAAAAGGGTGATATGACAATTCAAAAAGAGGTCACACAGCAGATGAAAATCTCAAAGACACAGAGACACAAACCCCAAATGAGCAAAACCATGTCCATACAGTATAGCAACATAAAATGTATCAAACACCTTAATGCATACAGGTGAGTTCACAAACACATTAATATGTGCAAAAACATAATGAATTAGTAAAAGTGCTTAAATGATAAAAATTATAAAAAAAAAAAAAAAAGACACCTGTAGCAGGCTTTTCTCAACTCTCAATGTATAGACGGATGGATGGAAGAATGGATGATGATGAACAGACAGATGGCTACTCAAGAATGTGAAAAACCTATACTAAAATCAACCACTTTTCTGAATATTGGGGGAAACTTTATGTTCATGGTGGCTACAATCACGGATCAATGGATGAAACATAAAGCAGGATTTTCTTAACTCTCCCGACAAAATTGTATTCATTGTTCTTAATGAAATACTTGTCTGCCTAACATAGAAAAATAAAAAGGATGGACAGACAGGCAGACGGATGAACAGACAGCTAGATAAATTAACAGATGGATGGATGGATGTACAGAGAGATGGATGAACAGGTAGCTAGATATATGGATGGATGAACAGGTAGCTAGATATATGGATGGATGAACAGATGGAGACAGATGGATGGAAGGATAGCCAGACAGGTTGTGTTGTTAGGGGGGTATGGTTGTGTACCTGTCAGCAGGCGAGAGCGGTAAGGCTCATCACCTGGGTTATCATTATCTCAAACACCCGTTTTTTGTTGTAGTAATGGCGGAGGGAGACATAAAGAGGCGTACGAGGCCTCAGAGTACAAGAGAGAGACTGCTCCAGAGTTTGTGTGAGTCAAGAATTGTTTGTGTGTGATTACTTGGCCACTGAGTGCCCTTTTTGTTTAAGTTTGTGAACGACGCTGAGTCGTAATACAGAGTAATACAAAAAAAAAAAAAAAACATTTAGACAGTTCACTGCCTCCGGACTCCTTCCTTGCCCAGACTGCGAACCTGCTACACAGATGTAAAGAGGGACAGATGGAAAAATTTATGGATGGGCAGGTGGATGGTCGAATTTATGGATGTGTGAGACAGCATATTTAGGAATGGATATTCTTAAATTCTTTGAAAAACCTATATTAAATCGACCACTTATCTGAATATTGAGGATGACATGTCCCTCTCGATGTCGATGGATGGACGGACGGACAGAGGAATAGGCAGATCCACAGTGCATGATTGCCTTCAAACAGTCCACTGGGCATAATGGGAGGAAAGATCCTCTGTGTGGTGGAGGGTGAAGTTGTCGAGGTTGTCAAATTAATAACTGCCTTCAAATTTCAAAGGGTCCAAAATGTTCAGGGATCAGTACGATTAATGCTAAGTGAGTGCAGGCATGCATGCATGTGTGAGACAGCATATTTAGGAATGGATATTCTTAAATTCTTTGAAAAACCTATATTAAATCGACCACTTATCTGAATATTGAGGATGACATGTCCCTCTCGATGTCGATGGATGGACGGACGGACAGAGGAATAGGCAGATGGATGTACAGATGGATGGCTATTCAAGATGGGAAGGATGGATATTATTAAAATCTGTGAAAAACCTACTGTATATTAAATCGACCACTTATCTGAATACTGAGCACGACGTGTCCCTCTCGATATCTATGGATGGATGGAAGGATAGGCAGATGGAAAAACGGATGGATGGGCATACAGATGTTCAGATGGATGCCTATTCAAAATGGGAAGGGATGGATATTCTTAAAATCTGTGAAAAACCGATCGGTAGCTCAGCGAGTATTGATGCTGACTACAACCTCTGGAGTCGCGACTCCTGCCAGGTCTCCTAAGCAACCAAATTGGCCAGGTTGCTAGAGAGGGTAGTCTCACATGGGGTAAGCTTCTCGTGGTCGCTATAATGTGTGGTTATAGCTCTCGGTGGGGCACGTGGCGAGTTGTGCTTGGATGCCGCAGAGAATATCGTGGGCCTCCACACATGCTATGTCTCTGCGGTAACATGCTCAACAAGCCATGTGATAAGATGTGCGGATTGACAGTCTCACACGCGGAGGTAACTGAGATCCATCCTCCGTCACCCAGATTGAGGGGAATCACTACGCCACCATGATGACTTAAACCACATTGGGCATTCCAAATTGGGGAGAAACAAAAAACCTATATTAGGTTCTATACATTGAGGACGACATGTCCTGGTTGGTCGGTAAACCTATATTAATAGGTCGGGATGGATGGATGTTTGAAAAACCTAAATTAAATTTACCTCTTATCTGAATATTGGGGGGAGGGACGTGTCACTTGATGTCTATGGTGGTTACAATCCTGTATGGATGGGTAAAACATAAGAATGCATGGAATTATGAAATGAAGAGGTGAAAAAGGTATATAACATATATCATTTAACATCCATCATGACAATAAAGAAAGATGGGAAAATGTCTTCTCAATTATACTTTGCTCCTTTATGACAGTGAGGAGAATAAAGGAGGTATAAACTCATCTATCCTCTGTGCATGATTGCCTTCAAACAGTCCACTGGGCATAATGGGAGGAAATGGTGGCTCTGTGTGGTGGAGGGTGAAGTTGTCGAGGTTGTCAAATTAATAACTGCCTTCAAATTTCAAAGGGTCCAAAATGTTCAGGGATCAGTACGATTAATGCTAAGTGAGTGCAGGCATGCATGCATGTGTGAGACAGCATGTGCATGTTCTCTCCCCTTAAAGACATAAAGAGAACAATTTAAGGTTGTTGGGTGTGGTTACTAAGACATTAAACTAGAGGTGTGTGATGCTGAATCCCAAATAATTATTTGAGAGACGTGCCTCAAAAACCCAACTGCAATCAGAAAAACAGGAGCTTTCTTTTTCTCATCTCTTTCTTTCTCTCCTCAGCCTTTACAAATAAGTAAGATTCAGTTTCCAGTATATCATGTCCCCTGAGATTCAGCCCCTTCTACTACTGGGGGGAAAAGATGGCAGATGCACCAACAATCTCACACAACAGGTCACACAGAGTCCTCACAACTTCTATGCACATTACCTTCAAACATTTATGAACAGTGTGACTGGTTAAATACGTCACAGTCATAAATATATCTGTGTGTCTCCCATTTACCATCATTCCTTCCTGCAGTGTTTTTCGCACTGCCACAACATCGTTCCCCATCAGCGGTGCCTATTAAATCACAGCATATGGGGATGCCTTTGTGCGGAGACGCATAAATACATGTTCATAAACTGGGTAGAAAATGTTGTCCTACAAGTACATTGTTACAGCACTTCTGTTACAATGAGAACAGATGCCGAGCTGAGGAAACCTGAATATTGCTTCTGCGGTAAAATGTTCATTGCAGAACATTGACTGCTGACTTTGCTCAAATCAGCATTGTAAAGAAAAGTGGGAAGCTTGTTGTAGTTAAGCATTTAAAAGGTACATATCCTTCGGTATGTTTCACTGAAACAGGACCAGGAGTGTTTTTTGACAGACAAGACCAAACCTCTCACCAGAGACTGTTAAACAGCTCCTTCTAATGTTGGATTATACTGTATATGAATGTCAATGCAGCAACCAGGATCGTAGTAAATGGTAAACAGTCTGCACTTATGTAGTGCTTTTTTTAACCTTAGAGGTTACCAAAGTGCTTTACACTGTGTCCCATTCACACACACACTCATACACCAATAGTAGTTGTGCAAAGCTGAGTAGTTGTGCAAAACCCCAAGTTAGGGGTGCATTGTGGGGAAATGCCTTTCTCTGCAAATATTTTGAACTGAACAATAAAGCTGAACTGAATCTTAATTGGTGTACACCCTGAAACTGACTGTCATGTGACGTGAACCAGAAACCGTGCATGCAGTGACAAGAATGGAAGAAACTGCAAAGCTCAATATGGAGACAGTAGGAATGAAAGCCTTTTAACTGAAATAATTCATCACCTTATTGACAAAAACTTCAATTTTTCAAAACTGATTTCAGCTAAAGAAGCTACATTTATGTCACCATTATTGTCAGATTGTATTGGTGATTTAACATACATTTAAACAATCCTAAGGAGGTTTTAGCTGGTTTAAGATGGTTTGGCTGTACTTTAGCCAATCAAGGTGGACTTGCAGCCTGACCAATAGACAAGTTCCCAAAACCCCCCTTAGTCCAGCATGACCAGCTAAGGCCACTAAACCAGCTTAAGCTAGTTTTAGCCATTTTGCTGCAGTTTGGAAGATTTCTGTCTGTCCTCGTTGAAGTAAATCAGAGCTGTATTTGCATGACTTGAAAATAGCTTCCAGACCCTAAGGGCTTTACCAAGATGGCCGCTGAGTGAACTTGGCAACTTGCATTAAAGGGACTGTGCTTGAACTTAATGAGCACTATAGTCAAACAGAGTTTGTTGAGGTGTTAATGGAACACACCAGGGAGTAAGAGAAAATAGTATTAACCTTCTGATTACACACACCAAGTCTAGTGGGAAGAGTATCCAGCGAAAACCCTCCTTGTCTCTCCTCCTTTTCGATAATGCTAATTAACATCTTTAAGCTCAGCAGATCCCAGGAAACATCAAAGCATATGATTAAATTATCACAATTAGTCCACTGGAAGTCATTATCTGCCGATCATCCTAAATAGCAGCCTTTGGGATTGGGAAATAAAGGGAGGAGAGATGGGTGGAGAGACGAGAGGGAAAATGGGAATATGGAAAAGAATATGATAGGAAAAACAGAATGAGAGACTGAAAGAGGGATTTTGGATGCTCATTTTCATTTCTCACAAAAGCTAATTTGCAGATTTATGCTGATGGTTCTTTAGCTTAGCTAATGTCTGACATGGGGAAGCCGTATACAAGAGTGTAGCATTCAAACTGGACCTTTCTTGAGCAACACACACTAACCTCATTGACTAATTGGCTGCGTCTCGTATGGAAGGATGCATCCTCCGGAGGTCGCATTTGTCAGCCGCACACGTCGTCGAGGCTGTCTTGTTTCAGAAAAGCCTTCTTTCATGGGAATTCGGAGGATGCATGAGGTGTATTCTTCGTGGGCACTCACAACCCAAAATTCTTTGCTTCAAAGGAAAAGTAAAAAAAAATTATGCCAGTTTGCCCATAAACATGATGTTCAAATTCAAGGACTGTTAATTCCCAAGTTGAAGTACCTCAGTAGATGGGTGCAGAGTATATAATATGTAAAATTATATTAATATAGAATTAAAATATAGTATTAGACTAAAAGCACACCTGTAAAATCTATTTTCTTTTCTCTCTACATCATTATAATTCTCCTAAATTTTACCTCATACATTCCCTTCCAAAGGGACTCTGTTCCCTTGTCACTCAAAGTGTCCCTTGTCACTCAAAGTGTCCCTTGTCACTCAAAGCTCACAATTGTTAAAGAGTGGCGTGCTGTCATAAGCAACCATGTTATGTTACGTTTCCGTTTGTCCAACGAAGGCAGTCTCATTTAAACAAGGCTTGTTTAAAGGAGGACATTCTGTATACTGCAGCCTTCAAAGGATGCGTCCTACCTAGCACGCAGTATTTGAAAGGAGACACACAGGTTTCGGACAGCCGTCCATAAATCTCTCTCTCTCACACTGCTGTCCTCGATCGGCCTTTATCCCTCTCGGAGGCTTGATTAGCCTGATTAGGGGCCGGGTGTGCAGCATCACGACACAGCCCCGCCCTCTGCCCTGCCACATTCCTCCCTCGTTCTCCATGTAACATTCCTCCCTCATAACTCCCTGTAACAGAGCAGTACCCCCTAAAACCAAAGTAAAATTTAAAAGAGAGGGAAAAGCCAATGCGTAGCAGCTGATGGAGAGAGAGAGAGGAGAGAAGAAAAAAAAAACACTTACTTGCCAGTTCTCCGATACACCGTAGCTTGGTCCCCGGCCACTCCTCCACCATCTAGCGGACAATAGCAGTGCGCATCCATATGGATCAGAGGCAGTCCACCGGCCTCTGGCGGACAGAATGCAACCCTGCGTTTTTGGCGGACGGTAGGGGCCTCCCTCGCCCCTGGCAGCGGTAACCGCTCCAGGCGGTTGGTTGGGAGCCCCACCTCGGCGGCCGTTCCTCCTCTTCCAGGTGGCCGGGCTCCTCCTCCCTCCTGGAGGAGGTGTAAAGGGATTAATGGAGCGGAGGAGGCGAGAACCAGCTTGACAATATAAATAGTTTAATTATAAACTTAACAAAAAGACAAACACACACAGGTGTCGGACAGCTGTCCGTAAATCTCTCCATCGCACTGCCTTCCTCGGTCGGCCTTTATCCCTCTCGGAAGCTTGATTAGCCTGATTAAGGGCCAGGTGTGCAGCATCACGACCCGGCACCACCCTCTGCCCTGACACATAATTATTCATTATATACTCTGCACCCATCTACTGAGGTACTTCAGCTTTGAACATCATATTTACGGCAAATTGGTGTCATTTGTTTTAGACATTTCCGTTGAAGCAAAGAATTGTGGGTTGTGGGTGCCCACGAAGGATACACCTCATATATCCTCCGAATTCCCGTGAAAGAAGGTCGCATTTGAAGTGTCCTACTCGCTTTTCTGTAACAAAACAGCCTCAATGACGTATGAGGCCGACAAATGCAACCTCCAGAGGACGCGTCCTTCCAAACGAGACACAGCAAATGAAATTTAAAATTGTATTCCCACCTCCGACTTAGTTCGGAACAGCATAGCATAAATCTAAAACAGACCAGCTTCAAGGAATATTCTTGGTTTAATACAAGCTCAACTGACAGCATTTTTGGCACACTGTTGATTACCACAAAACAATATTTCGACTTATCCCTCTTTTCTTTAAAAGAATTCATACAAATGGCACTTACAATAGAAGTGAATGGATGGACAATGCACAAGCATTACAATAAACATGGTTTTAAAAGTATAGACACAAGACGTAAACAATATTCATGTTAATATTTTATTTTAGAAATTATGATTTAAACAACGTTACAGCTAAAATGCACAAATTTTAACAGAAGAATTATTGTAAAATGCTTTTATAAAACTACAAGCGTCACATTTCTGCCTTTAACCCAAAAGCTGTCCCCATTCACTTCCAATGTAAGTGCCTCAATGTAACCTTGCTTTTTGTTTTTAAAGAAAATGAGGAACGAGTCAAAATTATTTTTATGTGGTAATCAACATTATGCACAAATGCTGAGCCTGGAATATTCCTTCAACAAGCTTGGAGACCAACTAACCCACCTTAGCCTGGTTTAGCCTCTCTCTTCATGATGTGATTCAAATCAAACGGTCTAATTAGAGAAAAACATCTATCTTTGAAAAACTTCTATCCCCCATATAAAACCAAATAGGATCTAGTGTTTTTCTACAGAACTCCATGTAATGACACAAATGAGTGATCATTTTAGCAAGCCACCAAAATGAAAATATGAGGGACTAAAACACAATTACTGACATTAAATAAAAAATATGCAAAATTTATTTTCTTGGCCTGTAAGAAATACATAGGCCTATAAATTCTCAATTTATCCACCATTGGCAGGTGTTGCAAAAAATTCATTTTGGACCCTGGCTGTAGAAGTAGTATTGATTCTCCCCCCTTCTTTTACTAGATATATTCAGAATTGCTTAAATGAAAATTACTTGGGCTAAGTGATAATTATCAGCCCCTTTGGTTAACAGCCTGAAATGGATGAGGTGTTTAAAATTAATTATTCAAGCAAAATACCTTAACTTAATGTTAATTCGAACACATTTGTGTTTAATTGCTTGGCTTAATCGCCTGGCATCCATACCTTAAGCGTAGTGGTGACCGCATCTTGATCGGTTTAATTTTCATTTGGAGGAACTTTAAGTCTGCATGGCTGGTTTGTATCAACATCAACAACAACAACAACAACAACAACATGGAAGAAGCACTGGTGGAAGCACTGTTAGTCAGTTGTGGAGAACTTGCTTGAGTCCCATAGATCTGCATCTTTTGTGAAGATGAATTTCTAGCAGGACCATGAACAAAGGAAAATACCAATGAATGAATCGAGTTGAAGGGTAGAATGTTTAAATGTCCAGTTTAAATTCAGTATGTACTGTAGCCTGAAATTTGTGTATGTTAAATGACTATTGAGGCAGTTGCACGCAAAGCCCAAGATCAATTTCTCGTGATTGAAATACAACAGAGGGCTACCTCTGGTGGTGTGGAGGGGTGTCTACAGGCAGATATGTTACATCCAGTGCTTATGGAATCGGAACGTGTATCCACAGCCTATTAAAGCTCCTTTGTGTAGTCACAGCATTGGATTATTTTTAAGTTTCTTATTTATTTATTTTTTTCTTCAATTAATAAGATGCTTTTCTCATATCTGGATGGATGATGGGGCCAGTCATGCTGCACTGTTTGAATTTGCTGGAGGCTAAAATTAGGTTCTTACTCTGCCACTATAGTGAGGGCATGAATTTAAATGAATGGTCATCTAACTTTTTATTTTTATTGATTTTGAAGACTGCTTTTTCTTTTTTTTTTCTGGCAGGTAAAAAGCCTCTGTCTATTGGGAACTGTCAAGGCTGTCTTTACCAGTGGAGCTCATTTCACACGCCAGGCAAATGGCAAATGTAAGCTTTTTCTATTCAGTCAGTGGGCAACTGAGATTTCCCTCAGTTCAGTAGTTTTTGATCCTGATATTTCTCATCTACTTCATTCAGTTCATGGCTTCACTCTTCAGTTTTATCAGGTCTAAAATGAAGCCATTACATTCTTACATTATTCATGTCTATTCACTTCAGGGGAGAATTAGAAAATCAACAAATTGTCATTCACTCATATTGTTTCAAACCATTATGATTTCTTGTGAAACACAAAAGGAGTTTACATTTTCACACAGATTGTTTTCCCCTCTCTCCATACAATAAAATTGACTGGATGCTGCTGACCTCCAAATGACAATGCCACCTTTTGTTGGAGGAAGAGACTAAAATGCTGACGAACATTTGGCTTTATTGCTGCACAATGACCATACGTCTACATTTCATGCATTTTTCACAACAAAATTAAGCACCTGTCATGCACGTCTCCAACAATATAACAATTTTAAAGATTGTGTGTGTGTGTGTGTTTGAAGTTTTAAGATGGAAAATCCCATTTTGATCTAGAAGATGGTTCACTACTGTAATTACTGCAAAGGGACTATGTACAAATTATTGACTTATGACTCTTTTTTTAATTATTCAATTTATTCCAGAGCAATTCATTTTCTTGATTAAATATTGATTCATAGTGTGTCGAACTTGTGTTTAATGGTTAAAAAAAAATAAAAAAATATTTGAAGGTATAACAGAAAATGCACTACATGTTAGAATTGACACTGACTGAAAATGCAGAACAGGGTTAGGTACATTAAGCTAGATCACCTATCCAGTAACAGAATCTGAAATTTGCACTTAAGAAAGATCAACTGATCTTGAATGCTCAAATCCTTATCAACATAAAATATGTTTCTAGAGGAAATTGATTTATTAAAACTTAAAGGTCTGCATACAAATTAAGGTTGCGTGATATTAATATGAAACAGCTTGAAGACAAAAGAACTACTGTCACTGGATTGTGACAACTCCGGTCTGGGGCAGCAATTCACAAGTGCACCACCATTAGTATTTTATGTTCTTATCTCTCACTGATCTAGCAAATGTCATATTTTTCCTAAGGGTATACACATGTATTTTTGAAGCTACGATGTGATGTTTTATGTGAAGAACATTATTCTGTCAGGACCCGTTTGTGTGCATTTTCATCACAAATATCAAAAACAAAGAAGGGAAAATAAGAGAGATGACAACAAAACAAAACTGTTTGGGGATTAAGCAAATTGTGATGTCTTAAAGACCCACTAGCTCAAGTCCTCAAACGTGCTTCTGACAAATATCTGAATCCATATAGTCATGTATTGTTTTTCTGTTGAAACCATAAACCCAGTCCTGTCACCAATCATCTTGATGGCAATTTTAAACAGTTCCACAGCGCCACATCAAGATAAACAAGATTACGACACAGGCACACTGCAGTGCCACCAATAAGAACAATATTGAAAAATTGGATCTTGCTATTGTAAACAAAACAAGGTAAAATAAGTGAAACACAAAATTAAAGGAACAATAACATCAATTGTAATAGAGATCTCTTTATTATAGTGCATTTATCAGATGTTACAAGATGGGTTTTAAAAAAGGCTAAAACAAAACAAAACCATTTTAAGTAAAGGTAAACAAACATATGCACACTTTCCTTGCTTTTGCATTATTTTACAGAATTGTTTTGAAATTAAAGCTTCACATCTGAACAGAGGGTGGCTAATTGAAATTGGCAAGCTAAACACAATTTCATACTTGTTCATACACTTTAATTACTTCTCATAGATGACGCTTTTTCAAATAAATCTTTATCTACTACTGCAGATCTGTATAATAATCACAACTAAAAGGCCAAAGAACATTATATTAGAGTTATGAAACTTGGCTGACTTTTGGTGACCAAAATAAAGGGTGGGGGTGTCACGCAAGGTTAAACATCACATTTTCCCAGTACAGGGTTAGGACCTTTGGGGTCTTTCAGAACATGACCTATACATAATGCATGTTCAATGCTGTATTCAACACTATAGTTGCCTATGAGAAGGAAAACAATGTGTTTGTCAGTTATCTGTGTTACAAGAACATTTAACGTACACGCCTTTTAAAGTGAACATAGCCCCTCTCTCTGCTGGTGCTTGTATCTATCAGTGACATGTTGAAAATTAACCGGTGCATCAGGTAAAGCAGCCACCAACAGATGAAGGTAGAAAAAAATATGATATGTGGGACAGAGAGGACGGTAGGTAATTCCCTGTCAAGTAAATATAACTGGATGGATGAGTTTGCATTTAACTGCAGCTGTTCTCTGAGTCTAGGAGGATCGCCAACAGAAAACCACAGATAAAACCAGGTATACCTGGATTCATGCATGTTTCTGTTTCCAGGGCAACTTCAGATCAGTCGCACTTTAGGATTAGTTGCAGATGTGCCTGGGTGTTCGGTTTGTGGATATGCATCAATCAGGCAAAAACTTAAATGCACCCAATAAAGCCCTTAGTTGCCTCGTCTAAACAATCAGATTCGGACTGTACTTCTGACACAAGAGACCACAGTAAACTGGGGTCAGGAAACCTTGAAAGAGACCATAAAAACAAAAAAATAAAATAATCCATAAACCATCAAATAAAGAAAAAGATAAAAAGATACACTGGAGAGGGAGCAGGGCCCAGAAGACCACACTGCTCCTACAGAGGATGCTCACACTCTCCACAATCCCAAACACAGACACATCTCTCCTGCCATCTTCTCTAACATGGCAATTTAAACACATGTAAGGCTGTTTGTGCCTGGGACCTAGTTTATCATACTATAGCATTTCCTCATCAGTCTGCGTTTGATCACGTCACCACATAGCTCTACAAGATTCAAGAGATCAGTAACACGTGGTCAAAGATTTTTCCAACAGGTAATGGTATTAAGATAACATCAAGTCATTTAACATACTAACTTGTAAACTAAAGGTCTCACTGGCTTGTGCTTAAATGCAGTAGTGAACGTGAGCTGGTTTTCACAAGAAAACTATCCTGGAAAGCTTCATGTGACAACTAAAAGCCTTTGCATGATTTTCAAAAAACACAAAGAAGAATGGATGGAAAATGTCACTTTATTGTCAGATTTTTTTTTTCCTTCTTTTTCCTAACCTGATGCAGGTTACAATGAGTTATCAAATGTGGGGGTCAAAGAATGGCAACTCACACCTTGCAACATTTTAGTCATGCGTGATTGCTTTAAACATTGGGAAAATTAATATCAGGCCTATAGTCTTATTTAAGTGTATTACGTATCAGAAATATTTAACATCCTGGGTAATTTTTTGCGTGCAGAAAACCACGGGGATCAGGAAGGATAAGGGAGAGGGAGAGAAAGAGAGAACCGTGCTGTACTCTGAGTGTCTTTTTGAAAGGCACAGCAACGCTGCTCCCACCCTCAGTATACACACACATACATACACAAACACTCACACTCTTGCATGTGTATATTTGACAGCACTGGACAGAGCCTCTGATGTTTACAAGACTGGACAAAAGAAAGAAATTAATAAACTGGGCATCCGGGTGAGACTGAAACCAGTGCTGTCTCCCTTTACACACTCATACACACAGCACTGACACAAGAGGGGAGAATGGAATGGATCATTTAGCGTTTTTCAGCTGGTTGGAGAGCCAGTCGAGCCCTTCATATAGGCCGTCTCCACTGGTGGCGCAGGTGGCTTGGATGTACCAGTTACGGTGACGCAGGGAATGAAGGCCCAGTTTATCTGTGATCTCTGCTGCGTTCATTGCATTGGGCAGGTCCTATTGGAACACAGACAGACCGAGTGGTGCAATCAGTTATTGAGCTTTTAAAAACTACAAATGAATCAATTAGATGAGTCAAAAAATAAACCAAATCTAAACTGGGGCTGCCGGTGCTGCATGCGTTAGGAATTTTGTATAGCTCTCTCACCTGTTTATTGGCAAAGACGAGCAGCACTGCATCTCTCAACTCATCCTCTGCCAGCATTCTCGTCAACTCCTCCCTTGCCTCGTTCACTCGCTCCCTATCGTTACTGTCCACAACAAAAATCAGTCCTGTGAAAGAGACAGTGAGAGAATAAGAGAAACTGATTATGTAATTTTAAACTGACATGATTAATGCCTGGTAAACTGTGTATTAGGACTGAACAGATACAATCACGTATCAATATACTGCAATATTATTTCTCGATATTGCATCGATACAGCAATTTTTTAGTTATTTGTGAGCGCATTCTCATTTCTCTGTGATCAGAAGTGCTTCTTTGCGGTATTGTACTGGACAAAAGGTGAACTGCGCAAGACCGATTGAAACTGATCCTGCAGATGCACACACTATCACAGATACACTGTGTCTCTCATGCATTTGTTACAGTTTCACCCTCTCACAAACACACATTTTTTAAAAGTGTTAATATAATTAACACTTTTAAATTATATGCATCTTTTCACTGAATTTACTCAATAACATCATTTCATAATTTCTTGTGAGCAGTGACAAATGTGCTCCAATTATGATATTGTGATTCAGTCGTGACCTCTGTATCACAATTAGGGATGGGCATGTTCTAACCCACAAAAAACAAGCGCCCGATTATTCGTAAATTAAAATGCATGTAAACACAAACATGTATGACACATATATGAGTGAATAACATTTGCACTCACCTGGAGCTTAGTTAGAAATCAATACTGATGGCATCAGGGTGATGCACAGATATAAATGAGTCTACATAAAGGCTATCAAATTTTTATCATTTCACATATTATTCAGAAAAACAAGTGGTGAAAGTTGGTTCTAATTCTACAAATTGAATTCAATAAGGATAAAAACATTACAAATATTGCCATGTAATATAATTTGGCTTTCCTTTAAGCACAGATGCCATTATAAATCTTGTTCTCTCATCCAACATCTCACCAACACGTATTGAACAATGTGAGGTATCGTGTAAGGCAGTTGGCGATACTCAGCAATACGGTGTATGTGTGGACACTGACCTTGTGTGTTCTGGAAATAGTGCCTCCAGAGTGGCCGGATCTTGTCCTGACCGCCAACATCCCACACCGTGAAACTAATGTTTTTATACTCTACTGTCTCAACATTAAAACCTGCACAAAGAGACAGGGGGCAAGTTAAACAATAGCTCAAAGAGACAATGTCAGATGGAATGAGAGGCGAGAGGGCATGAACTGGTTGTCTCATGCTGGGGCCCCACTCTAATAACACTAAAGCCTGAGGGTATAGAACTTTACCTACCCCACCCCATGGTGCTGCTAGTGGCACAGAAAATTTAGAAAATTGCAGCTATAACAATCTGAAAGCAAATGAATGTGAAAGAATGCATTTAAGAATGTAACAGGGTGTGTCAGTGCTACAGACCAATAGTGGGGATGGTGGTGACTATCTCTCCTAGTTTTAGTTTGTACAGGATGGTAGTCTTTCCAGCAGCATCCAACCCCACCATCAGGATTCTCATCTCTTTCTTCCCAAAGAGATTCTTAAAGAGGCCTGCAAACATATTCCCCATGGTGGCAGATCTATGGAGAGGAATAGAGAGGGTAAGTGGAGTTATATTGCAGTACAATAAATGCCTCATTTGAGTCCCATACCGACTGACATTTGATCAAACTAAACAAATGACTTTTTAAACTTCTGCTGTTTTCTACTGGCAAACAAGAGTGCATGAGAAATGAAAGGTGATGCAGGTAATGACTTGTCAGTCAACCACCGTAGCTTTGAGTCTCCCACTCGAACAGTTTATTTTTTCCCTGCAATCTACTATTTAAGTAAAAGTGAACGAATTACTCTCTGAGACTACTCGTTCTTCTGAGTCACATAAAAGATTCATTCAAAATGAACGTATCGTTCATGAACGACCCATCACTAGTATATATTAGATGCACCAACATAAGGCATAACATCGTAGGGTTGCTCCGATACCAAAATTTTGGCTTTGGTACGATACCAGCCCTGGTACCTCGGTATCGATACTAACTCGATAATTAGGCAACAAATAATTTTTTTTTTTGAAAAATTGGATAAAATTACACAGAAAATTACTTATAGTAATAATAAGCCTTATAGATACAAATTATGCCTTTTTCAATTTTTCTGGATTTCATGTTAAATGTTTTAATTAAACGTTATTATCAAATTGTGTTTAATCAGATACATACTTTACAGCTTTAATCAAATGAAAATAAAATAATTTTCAACAATATATACACTCGCCGATAGTGTCCCATACCTTTTTTCTGAACTCAATATCACCAGTTTATTTCAATTTTAGCATCAAAATTGTGTTTAAATAAATACATTAAAACTTTAAATCAAAGTACAACAACTAATTTTCAACATAATATTGTATTATTTTTCATCAAATGAAGTGCTTAAATACAGAACCTCACAGCACATTCCTAAATACAATATTAGAGTTATTTGTCAGATAAATTGCTGCATAATAGAGCATCACAGATGTGATATATTGCTTAAATATAATAGTTACTATTGATTTATTATTATTATTAGTAGTAGTAGTAGTAGTAGCAGTATAACCGCATTATATAACTATTTAGCAGTGATCTAATTCTGTTATACCCTTTTCATTTAAATTGAGCTTATATTGGCGGAGCTTTTATTTTGAAGTGTTTCTATGTTTTAGACCAAGGAGCTCTTAAGTATTCATAGCAGATTCCCAATCCGGAAAAGCAGGTCCCTACATGAACCACAGTAATTACCGCAAAAGGCTGCTATTTAAACAGATTTTGCAGTAAAATAATCTCACTAGGACATGACAAGATTTTAATCTGTGCACTGAATGTATACGTAATGACATTCGTGACTTTTGAGCTGAAATCTCCAAGCTTCAATGTTATTTGAGAGGTTACAACCATACACTAAACACTGCTCTGCGGCTCAACAAATGGATACTATTGGACACACTGCATGAAAATAAAGCATTAGTAGTGTGCGTTTGTGTGTGCACCTGCTTGTGGGTGTGTGTGAAGGAGATGACAGAGCAGGAGGGCGCCTCTCATTCGTTCTGTGGTGTGCATATTGACTGTATATTATTTCATTAAATGACATCCTTCTGCTGTTTAATGATCACACTTGACCATATTGAGACATTTTTATTATTATTTTCAAATGGTCTTTGAATTAATCTCAAAATGCTCACATTACATTGTATTTTGCTACAGGCAGCATACTTTAATATGGTAACGAAATGAAAAACAGGATGATATTGTACTATTTAATGTTATTAAACCTGGGCACATAATGATGCACTTCAGTGTAACCAGTAGGGATGCACCAATCCGATACCTGGATCAGAATTGGCTCCGATTCTGAAGCTTTTAGACGCAAATGACTATCGGTCTGATGAGCCCGATCCAAATCCGATACTGTGTGTTAGTCATGTTCGTAACGGTCAAGCTCAAAAAATGACCAAGCCCAAAAAACACAATTTAAGTAGTTCATATGACTCGTGCATTTTATTCTTGAAGACGTGCGATAGCTCTGTGAATCACAAAATGCTGTGATTAATACGTAAATATATAAAATGCACGCGCAGATCCAGTGCGTCAGTGAATGGCGCTGCTCTGTTTACACACACTCGTGGCTATTTTTAGCCTTCACGCGGTGCACAATTGAGCACTACTCACGAACAACATCTCAGATGTAGATGCTCAATAGTATGGTTCACTTTTAATATGCATTTAGAATGGTACTGGAAGTGTTTTTTTTTTTTTTTTTTACCAGAATTTGAATAAGCAGATAATTAAACTACTATGGTAAACTACTAAGGTCTTCCTGGAGAGTTTAGAATGTCAAAATAAAAGTGTGAGGGTTTAAAAGTAAATTGTGCAAGATTGAGCTATATTACTATTAGTGTTGTCTAAAGTACCGACTTTGGTACCAAGTCGATACAGAAATTTAAAAAATGTGACGCTTTGAGCGCTGTTGAGCGGAATCGTAAACACCTCTGATTGGCCATCGTGTTCACGCGCTCATCGGATATGTCTGTGATTGGCTAAAATGATCAGCGCTTCAAAAACATGTTGTAAATATACATCAATGACGCTCTTCACCGAGCGCTTGCACAGATACACACGGGAGCATTTGAAAGCAGGACTGGTCCGCTGATAGACGGCTGGGATTGTGCTTTCAAAAGCTCCCACTCCCGTTTTTAAAAAACTTTCAAACACTTCCGTGTACTCTCAAACGCTCCCGTGCGTTGATCATTGTAGCCAATCACAGACATATCCGATGAGCGCGTGCACACAACGGCCAATCAGAGGTGTTTACGATTCCGCTCAACAGCGTTCAAAGCGTCACATTTTTTAAATATCAGTACCGACTTCGGTACCTTAGACAACACTAATTAATATTATAATATATTATTATTTGTTTACAAATGATAATAATATTTAAAATTGAATGGTTGAAACTGCCTTTCTACTGATGACTTATACTGGAATTACTGTTAATTTTGCTGCTACATTATCCAGTATACTAGTTAATAATAAAGTGTTTCTTAATAAGCTATACATTTATATTGAAATAATGTGTAGTCAGATGTTTGTGTTTCTTTACATATTAAAGAGTACACCCAATTACTTCCACACAATAATGTAAAGATATTCTAAACAGATTATGCAAAAAACAACACTTGTAATTTCTAATATAGGAATCGGAAGAGAAAAAGTGGTATCGGTGCATCCCTAGTAACCAGAGTGCTTGGAGCCACTTCAAAAGTGTATAGTTTTATTTAAGATTATTATGGGTGCGCAACATGTAGTTCATGGCATCCAAAAAAAATTGTTTTGTTATTAAAATCTAACCACCATAAAAAAATAAAATAATAAGTCAGCAATCCACAACACCTCACAAATAAACCTGTGGACCATGCATAATAACAAAAGTATTGCTTTCAGGCGATAATGGATATCGTATAATAAGTCCGATAATGACAATCATGTACATTTACTGTTGAATGCGGTGAATTTGTACACAAGCAATGCTTTAAATTATGAGACGCAACATAGTCTGTTTTCATTCCAGCTAAAACCTTTACTATATCGGCAATTGGTGAATTTTCCCCTCAAATCGGCATCGGTCAGGCTCTAGTCCTGTGTCTGATACATGTGCCTTGTCCTAGTTTTTAGAGATCTCAGCTGGTAACTAAAAGGTTGAAGGTTCAAATCCTGCAAGAGGTGATCCTTAAGCTACCACCATTTTTAGTGTGAAGCTAACTGCTCTTAACTGATCAAAGCACCATCAAAGCAGGGTATCGTTCAACCACATCTGTTAGTGTAGAAACAAGTAGAGCACAAAGCTGATTCACCATGTGAAGAGAAAAGATAAGGGAGGAGAGGCAGAGAAAAACAATAGGCTCAGTGATGAGGTGAATGAAGGATGCCACTGGTAGGAAGAATACAGCATGTAACTAGAAACCTGATCAACCTGTAAGAAAAGACACCTGCCCTCTTAATTAATCAGATAGACAGAGAAAGAGGACTTGAGACTGGCCCCCATCGATTGAGTTACACTTTAATCCAAACTGTAACTCAAGAGATAAACTGCAGTTTTAGACAATGGTGTCTTCATATCCCTATTCAGACCAAACACACTTTGACATAAGAGTCATCTCTCCTTTTATGCCTACAAAAATAGGCAATTAAACAAACTACATTAACAGAATTTGCCCATAAACAGCATGCAAGAACAAAGTTACCCTTCACCATCAATGTAAACAGGATGATGTAGCGCAGGAAGCAGCAGAAGATTATTCCCAGAGAATTGACAATTTTCAGGGAGACTGGAGACCAAGCTGATCCCAAGGACAAATGGGAATGACAGCTTACACTGCAAAACCCAATGAAGCATCATGTCATAAATGCATATCTGTAATGCCAATTTGAAGAAAAAGCACCAAAGATTCTTTCAAAATACCAGAGAATTGCAGCAGTCCAACAACAATTATACCTGTACTCTTGTCTACTGTGTCTAATTGTGGCACAAAAGGTATAGCAGCCAAGAATGGTTTGAGAACACACCGGTGTTGTGATGTCAGAGCGGTGTCCTCTGAGTCAAGCAAGTAAGGGTGGGGCTTCATATAGCAGAGAGTTGGAACATACATTCCTCAAAACAACAAAACTACTACACAAGCCTCAAACAACTTTGTTACAGATATAGGGCTGACATGAAAATGACTGACTCTGAGATAATTCCCCAACATTGAGACATACTGAACTGTTACTGGAACTGTAGAAACAGGTAGGCAGAACTTCTTAAAAAGCAAAGATTGTTTTGAACAATCTGCCACAAATTAAGTATCATGAATTATTCACAAGAACCAAAGAAGTTTAATTATTTAGTGCAAAAGATTAATTGAGAAGCTCTTCCTAATGAGGCTGTTTTAGACATTATAACTGCACAGTAAGCCCTGTCAAGTGAAAATAAACTGGAACTTCCATAATAACAACACCCATATTACAGTTTGCACAACTTTTACATTTTCAGTTATAATCGAGCGACATCTGGTTTTTACATAGTCAAGCTACACTCTTTATAGTCTGTCCAAGTGTACATGACACAATACGTAATTAAATAGGATGACAAGCCTGTGTAGGGGCATTCATGTCATCTTCACAATGTATCTGGTTCACTGTGAACCTGTTTTTGTCCACATTGTGATAGGGTTCCACTTTTCAGCTTTTTTGGAACCCAATAATAATAATAATAAGTTAAGAAATTATTTTAGAAATACTTTTTTTTGTATAATAATAATAATAATAATAATAATAATAATAGACATTACAAAACAGTACATATTATTATAGTTAGCAGTAGAATATTTATGTAATATTATGTTAAAAGTGATCAGAGTGTTTTGGAACCTTGTGCATTTTCTCCCTTGGTTCAGTTTGTATAGGCATTTATGACCACAACATATATGTCCACAGCAACCGCACAGACAGATATGCTTAATTATCCATGTGGGGCAGAAATCGGGAATGCGATTAAAGTACAATTAATTGTGCAGCCCTAAGATAATGTCCGATTTTTGTCATAAAATGATTGCTGAAACAGTTTCAAATAATCCTGAATAACATGATCATCAGGTTTTGTTCATGCCAGCTGTAGTGTATGCAGTCATCAATGCTGAAGGAGGACATACCAAATTTTAACTCTGGAATTTATGTTAATTCTTCAAATAAACTTTTTAATCAAACTATTATGCTGATAATATTATTTGCGATAAAAAAATAAAAGTGGTATATTGGATACATGCAAAACAGGAGCACTTTAACAATGGACTTAGACATTTGAAACACACGTTATATAATATACAGTACACATACTGGGAGAGTAACTGCCTTGGACAGAACTTCACACATTAAATGCAGAAAATTTGTATTTCCTAGTAGAGAGTAGTAGCTACATTCCAGAAATTTGGGAATGAGCATGAAAGACAAGTAACAAGAGTTTGCTGATGTCTGTGCTGCTTCATTTAGACAATATTGATCAATGCAATAGAAATACTACAGAATTGTGTTCAATAACTTTGTATATGACAACACCTGCAATGCAACGGCCAAGTGAAGGCACATCAAACATGAAAACAGATATTGCAATCAGGCATTGCATATGCTCATTAACTGTAACTTTAAACACATAGCCAACACTTTTTACATGTACACTGGATCACTTCTACCAAACCACAAAACGAGAGTCAATATATATTGAGAGCAAATCTCTAATGAGAAATCATTCTGTTCATGTGGCTGTTTCTAATTCATTTGATTTTTGTTTACATTCTTGAAAATGTCTATAAGGCAAACGAGGAAGTGAGAGCACAACAGAGCCTATAAGAAAAAAAAAAAAAAAATCACATGACAACATATGATTCCATCCACAATATTTACGTTGCAAACACACAGACTGTGATGCGTTTCCAACTTAATTAGCTGCAAATATCTAGAAATAAAATAATATTACAATTCTTTTTTAAATATTGAGTGTAAATGTATAACATCATTCTTATTGTTATATTACCATGGAATTAGTTTTAAAAGACTAATTACCACAGCTGTGAGGGGGTTTCTATTACAGCTGCTGAGACAGTAAATGTATCATCGTCTTCCACTTTACTGTCTTAATCCACCACTCTCTATTTGTTTCCTCTTCTGGAAAG
The DNA here is from genome assembly GCF_025860055.1 of Xyrauchen texanus. Classification (NCBI taxonomy): domain Eukaryota; kingdom Metazoa; phylum Chordata; class Actinopteri; order Cypriniformes; family Catostomidae; genus Xyrauchen; species Xyrauchen texanus. The sequence goes on along the minus strand of NC_068283.1, from coordinate 21,039,151 downwards.
TCATTTAAACGTACGAGTGGATTTTTTTTGGTCTTGGAGAACATGGGTAAATTAAAATATTTGCTTTGCTCTCCCATTCACCGCTGTCGAAGTTTATCCTGCAAACGCTTACTTCCGCGTACCAAAACCCATAGTGTGAAAAAGGTCTATTATAGTAAGAAGTATTACCTAACCTGAAATAAACACGTCAGTCATTCATAAGTAGGATGACAGGTAGGCTAGGCTTGCTTACGAACACATCACAAATGAACAGCATTAGTAAACGACAGCATGACGCTACAATGCCAAAAAAAAAAAAAACGTATGTACACGTCATGGCTGTGGTTTTCGTAATTGAAGACTGAGCTATGGCTTGTAAATAAAAGCGGTTTAAATGAATCATCATAATTTATAATGAACTTGTTTCCTACTGCGTGAACAACACCAACTGCAGCTCAAAAACACGGCCTAACAATGAATCAGATAACCCACGGTAACAGTGACTCTGAGTCGAAGTACTCTGTTATGCATTTCCTCGCTCACTCCAATCTACACTACTAAGACGCTATAAACTAGACCGATCGTGTGAAAGTCAACGAATCAATGTACGCGCGTCTGTTTCGATTGTGAAGGAAGCGTTCTAGTTGTGTCAGGCGCGACGCCTAATCACCTGCTGCTAATGTGCTAAGGGCGCAGGCGAGGTAACAAGATCACTCTACTGTTTACTGGACTGCTACCTCTTTTATCCACTCTTCTGAGTAACTATACCTGCGTAAACACATGTACACGTATAAATGAGTACTGAAAAGGTATGATTAATAGGATAAGCAGGCGCGGGCTGGTTCTGCAGTTACACATCAGCTAAGCAAACATCCGCTCTTTAGCCTGCTAGACTCCCTGACTGAAGCGACAATTTCGAAACGGAGGTCTCGTTCCCTGTTGGCCAAATGTGGACGGCATTCAAATTAATCGAGCGCACTTTTACATCTGTCAGAATAGCAACGCAAAGTGTGAATTTTCGGCATTATTTACCTTATGGTGCAGTTTCGCTACAATTTTCCGGTTCTCCTCCTCACCGCTAAAAACAAAATGGCTTCTTTCTCTAGTCCGAGGACAGTGGCGTCATGGGCCACGCCCTTGAAAATCTGTTGTTCAATCATATTGTCCAAAGTGTTTATGAAAGCCCACCCTGTTAATGTCATCGTCCAATGATTGCCTTGTGGGCGTGAATTCAGAGTCTACGCGTGTACAGGTCGCCTCCTGCCATGTATAATGAAAGATGAGTCGACCTGTTTTAGCCAGATCTCCTTGGATTTAGCAAGTGCATGCCCCTGATAAGTGCTTCATGCAGTCAAACCGCGATAACTAGAGGGCCTATTTAGGGCCTACATAAATTGATCAATAAAGTGGGGTATTGTTAATATATAAGAGATTGGCTATTTCGAGGAGATTTTAATGTATGAGGTGACACTCTAGTGGCAAAAATACTGCTGCGTCGCAGGTGCTTGTCCTGCCGATTCATTGCCTACTTTGATGATACTATTAAGAATAGGCCTTTTATCCGTTGTGCCTTTTGTATTCTCCTAAATCTGATTTGACACATCATTTATGGTTTATCTTCCATTGGGTTATCCACCTTATTTTGCAACGCGGAAGTAAGCCGCGGCTTCTTTTCCGGCGAATGTGATAAAGTTCGGCTGGAATTGACAGCAGTGTAAGTAACTAGAAGGTTATAATTACCAGTTAATGATCTGGGCTTATAAACTATCACACAACCACATGATGTACAGCAGAATTATGTACCAATCAGATACATTTCTAACGTCAGCCATTATAGTAAAAGAGTAAGTAAATAATTCACTTGTTGCTGTGTTGTTGTATTGAATAGACAGTAATAAAATCTGCCAATTTCTTTAACGAGATTGTGACGATGCAGTGTTTCTTGTCTCCATGTAAACTTCCGTTCATATGTACCTGCATAATCTCCAATGATGCCTTTATTAATTTCCAAAGGTGATGTTTCATAAGCCATGCTGAATGCGGATCTGTGTGTCTGTTTACTATACAATGCTAAGAAAGAGAGAATGCTCTCTGAAAAGAGCGGAGAGTAAAATGCATTTAGTATTTTGCCAAGATGAAACAAGATGCCATTTTGGTGCAAAGAAAGTTGAAGCAGCATTTGTTTCCCCCCAAGCAGATCTGTATAGTGGGAACAGTATCTGACGGTAACATTCTTCGCTGTCAGAATGCATTCCTCCATGCACAAACCTAAGCCTAACCCTTCCCTACCCTTAAGTACACTACACTACCCTAACCTTTACTACCCTACGTACCATAACCCCATACCCTATCAGGGCTAGGGGGAAACAGATTCCGACGGGGAACACAATTCGATACAACAACAGCATCTTCTCATTGCTGGTTGTGTAAAGTTTGTGGAGGCATGTCAGATGGTGCCCATGACTGTCTGTCAGCACCTGATTTCAGTCATTCTGCCAGTGCAACAGTGTGATTAAACAATGGCAAAATCCGTTAAATAGTAAAACTATATGCGCTCAAAACCAATGAGTTTTGATAATAATGATAATAGTAATTAATGATAATAATATATTGAAATGTACTGCCAGCCTGTAATATAAAGCAGCATAATGTAGTATTTGTAAATAGCTAAAATAGCTGGAAGTGGCTTCTATCGGAAGTGGTCCACATTCAATGTTGCTAATGTTGCACCATTCTTTTGCTGAAAAATAAGGTGGATAGTTCAATCTGTTTATATTCAGTGCACAAATGGAAAGTGGGCTGGGTAAAAATGTGGGTCTTTTAGTGTGTAACCTATATAAAAATGTAGATCAAATAAAAAAAAATAGTTAGACATACTATTAAGCTAAGTTTGTTTTCTCAAAGGAAGATGACCTATTAAAAAATAAACAAAAAGCATCAAATCATAGCATCAATAGACCACTAGATGGTGTAATATGTTCTTATTAGCCCTTTTCACACATGCAGCCTTTTCCAGAAAATTACCTGCAAATTTCAGGTTAGAGGTCATGTGTGAACAGTGAACACAACCTTTTTGAAAATACTGGTAAATTTTGCTCTGGTAATTTCCCTTTATGAGAAGTTGCATCATTAATTATGCATTCCCATATTGATAGTATGTGTGAACAGCACATGTAGTTTACCTGTATTTACCAGTAAAGTCAACCTAACGATTTTCCTGTAATTTACCTGGATGCATGTGTGAACAGGGCTAATGTCTCGTTGAACTATAGCAGTTACACAGCCTGATCTGGCAATTTTTTGAACCATAAAAGCAATATAATTTTTGCTCTTCTATGTGGATGGCAGACATGAGATATTAAAAGAATAGTTCACCCAAAAATGAAAATTCTCTCATCATTTACTCATGACATCCCAGATGTGAATGACTTTCTTCTGCTGAACACAAACAGAGAATGTTAAAAGAATATTTCAGCTCTCTCCTCACAATGCAAGTAAATGGTGACCAGATTTTTGAAGCTCCAAAAACACATAAAGTGGTAGTGGTGGCTCAGCGGTTAAGGCTCTGGGTTACTGACCAGAAGGTCAGGGGTTCAAGCCCCAACACCACCAAGACACCACTGTTGGGCCCTTGAGCAAGGCCCTTAAACCTATCTGCTCCAGGGGCGCTGTATCATGGCTGACCCTGCACTCTGACCCCAGCTTAGCTGGGATATGTGAAAAATAAATAATTTCACCATGTATATGCAGAAATGTATGTATAATGTGTGACAATTGATCAATTAAATTAAAATTAAAGGCAGCATAAAATAATCATACATCTCAAGTGGTTAAATCTATGTTTTCAGAAGCTATATGATAGGTGTGGGTGAGAAACAGATATGTTTAAGTCAATTTGTTACTGTACATTCGAGTGAAGGCTGATAGAAAAACAAATGATCTGTTCTCAACCACACATTTCATATCTCTCCTGAAGACATTGGATGAATCTACAGAGTTGAAAAGCTTTTATTGTATTCAGCAGAAGAAAGAAATTCACATACATCTAGGATGGCATGAGGGTGAGTAAATGATGAGAGGATTTTCATTTTTGGGTGAACTATCCCTTTAAGGTCACTGTGGGACCCGGAGGTGCTCATTTGGGACAGCATTGGGCTCTGACCATTTGAAAGCATATTTAAGCATATAAGTTAAAAATGTATGTTATAAGTATAAGTAAAGTATGGAAACATGGAGAGTCTGACCTTACATTGATTAAAAAAATTATTTACATTGAAAATTCAGGCTGAAGAGATGTTTTGGCAAAGAAATAGACCCTATTACAAATCAGGCTTTTCTCTCATACCTGAGAGATCCCTAAAATGTAAAATAAGTAAATAAATGAACAAATTGTTGGAGAAATAATTGCATTTGAGTTCATATGATTAGTAACAATTCCACAAAGTTCTTTGCTTTCTGTGTGTCTATGAAGAACAACATTCATCCAACAACTGAAATATCATTGGCACCAATCTAGATTCTGGTATGCAAGGTTTTACTGTTAACAAGATTTGAATATATACATTTGAATATATCACAGAAAACATTCTCAAAGGAGTTTGTATCTACGCAACATTGTCCTAAGTGCATGTATTGTCTTCTACATCATCTCTAAGACAACAAAATATGGCAATGGTCCCTCTAAGATAAAAAAGGATTGTGTATTTCCATTGACACTTCACATAAATGTCTTATTCACCCATATTATTCACAGTTCAATACTATGTCTCCTCCATACTGTTGCTTTGCTCATACCACAAGCAGGAAGTGCACCTGACACACCTCAATCATATAGATAGGTGTCTTAAACAAAGAAGGTGACATCATAAGGGAAATCTGTTGCCCAGTCGGTCAGTCACTGATGTAAGGGACAGGAACTGAGATGAAAGATTAGTCATGATTAACTCATTATATCATGTGCTTAGTGATGACAAGAGTGAAACAACAGCGTCAACGATGCCTGTGTGTTAATGATGTTGAGGAAATAAGAATGGAGCCACAGTTTTGTAAACAATGTGTTGGAATTAAACAAGAGTAAACAGACACTCATTATCATTACTGAACTCAGACAAAATGTTTACAGTTTAGATGCTATAAAAAAGAATAACAATGATGTGATGCTTAAAAGTCTGAATTATTCAATGTTCTGTCAAGGCTGGTTTGACATTAAAAATGAAATATCAAGGTGGTAGGACACCAATAGGATAGTTGATATCAAAGTCACATTTTTTAAGTGACAACCCTTCAGATACAGTAGACTATATATATGCACGCATGCTCCATTATTTTGTAAACTGTTATATATTACTATTTCAAAAACAGGAAAAAAGGTAACATGTAATGGACATAATGATAATTTTACTTGATAATTCACTAAACAACAAATGATTAGTGAATTTTACTGCACAGGTTATCTGATTGTGGTGCTCAAAGATTAAATGGCTCTCTGCTCAGACCTTGACGTTGGAAACGATGGAAGATGTCTGAAACTGCCCTATAGCCTAAATGTGAACTACTTGGTACGTGCACCTGCCAATCTGTTGCGAAATAAGAGTAGTCTCTTTGGCACTGGGAGGAGTAAATTACGGATGATCCAATAAATTTGACGCGCGTTCCACACGCCTCACCCCTTTTGGGACTGCGCCACCCCAAGCGCTAAAATTAGTTTCTGCCTCTTTAAGAAGTTGCGCTGTCCAGCACAGCGGGGATTTCTACACGGACAGACAGCGCAATGAAGAGCAGCGTCGACCCGTCATCATGTGCACCGGGCTTCCGAGGACTGCCTGTCCGCTGCGACGACTTATTGCCCTCTGCCTCCTTCTCTCCCACGCAGCAGCCTATTTCGGGTCAGCAGTGTTTTTATATCATCCCTCTTTTCCAAATTCATGAAAATTGTCTCCGAGTGCATCATTTTAATACTTGACAATGACTATTCTCATTTTATGTTATGGAACAGAGAATAAACGGGTCTTTTATAGGTCTGTCTTTCGCAACAGGTGGAGAGATGTTGGTGATCTTGGATATCCATGCTTACGCATGTCTTGTTATTGTTTTTTTTTTCTCTCTTTCTTTCTGTTTCACAAATAAGTTTGAAACACAGGTTGTATAGTACAAATAATCAAATGCGAATTTAAATTATTTGCAATATGTGGCATATTAATACCACATAGCTGACTTCTGACCTGCTTTCATAGACCTGAATGTACCAGCTCACATGCAATTACATGTTTTCTTCTTCTTCATTATTATTATTATTATTATTATTGCTATTAATTAGTTTTAAGAAAAAAAGTGGTCTGTTGTTCAAGCCGATTATTGCCCTTAGGAGCACTGCAGTGGATATGGATCCAGATGTCTTTCGGTGGTTTTGGCACCGTGTCCTTGCCCTCGCGCTACCTGATCATTAAGATCTTTCTGGCTCATACTCACAGGACGTTGCCCCACTGGTGTTTATATTAAGAATCCTATAAACATGTAAAAACACTCTGCAATGTATTTTATTAAAGAGTGGTTGCTGTAGTTTCTTGTGCGCCACAGCAGTGCGTTTCCAAATAGCTACAGGCGCGCATTCTCAATCTATTGAGTGACTCTGGAAAATCACGTGCATTCTCTATTCAAACACGACTATTCAAATGATGTATTTAAAAATGTATTCAAAGCGCATGTGTCACCACCACAACAACAACATGATTAGGGTCTTCATTGACAAGTTCATCAGCAAGAGAGCAAAACGTGCAACTTCTATACAAATAATGTTATTTATGACCTACCTGATGTTTCAAAAGTTATTGAAGGCTAGATGTCATATGGTGTGTGTGTGTGTGTGTGTGTGTGTGTGTGTGTGTGTGTGTGTGTGTGTGTGTGTGTGTGTGTTATTGTTTAGAATCAAAATTGACCTTGTTGAAAAGTCAATGTTACCAAGGCAAGTCGTTTTAGTAACTGGATGGTGTATTTTTCACTGTTAGACTTACAGGTCGCGAACCCCTGGTCTTTCTGCCGGGTCCATTCTCTAACGAGCCTCCGAGCGGTAAAGCGCACCTGAAACAATGCGAGCAGATGACTTTGACGCGCCGGCAAAAGCGCCTGTGTCGGCGGGAACCTGGGATGGCGGAGACTCTGAGGGAATCTGTCCGCCTCAGCTTCATGGAGTGCCGCTATCAGTTTCGCAACGAGCGCTGGAACTGCAGCATGGATGGCCGTGAAAGCCTTTTAAAACGAGGTAAGGTTTTATGGAAAATGTAAGACCCTTTATGTGTTTTTAGATCCCTTCGCACAATGTTGTTCAAGTTTTATATTGTGAGTCTGAAAATAACCCACAAAACATAAATGAAAATGCTTGGTAGCTTTTAAATATTACCTCGCTGCCTATACGCCTGAGGTGCATGTTTAGGCCTATTAACAACGATGCAGAACCTTCCATTTATCTTCCCGTTAATTCGTGGTGCCTCTTTCCAAACGGACATGTGCAGGATGTGAATGTGAAAGCCTTGCGGTGGTCAGATCGCTGGTAATTAGGGACTTGGGAAGCGTGGAATCCCTGTGCGGTGAGGCCTCGCGAGGCCAGATGGAGTATTTTTAACTCGCGGAAAAGCGCCCTGTTCTCAAGAGGAAAAGGGCGGCGTGTTCGCGCGCTTTCATCTGACAGAGAACGTTTCCTAGTCAAAATAATAATTAATTGGATCAAAATACACCCCACGCCTCAGCTGTGGGCTAAGCAAACAATAATATGAGGGGAAGGGGATTGGTGAAGGGATCATGACAAAACACTGTAGCTACATAACACTTAATTGGAAAAGTTGTAGTAAATTCAGCAAGCATAATGGAGGATTAAATGGAAGGGTAAGGGACCGTTCACACCTATTGCGTTTTAAGACTAGCTTATATGCGCTGTTTTTCAATTGTTTTGTCAACTTGGGCTAGACGGACGTCTTTGACCCCTTCGCCGCTTCTCGTTTTTAGACACCGTCTAAAGTAGCCTACAAAAAAAAACGGGATCTTCCCGAGACACATGCGTTCGTGGCGCTGCATCTAGCATTTTGAACGCACAAGGAGTTTTTATTTTAAAATAAGCATCAGTTACATGACACTGATTTGTTTGGAAATAATGGAAATGGGCATTAGAATTTCCTTTTAAAGACGTTTGACATAGTATGACATTTAGGCCTATAGGCTATTTGCATGTGCATTTACATTTAGCCAATTTATTCAGCTGAAGCGATTTGTCATTAGAAGACATTCGAAGTGCTGAGATATTTAGGCTCATATCCACTATATACTATTGCCATAAAGAAGCTATGTACAATCCTCAATAATGAATTTGTCCATCTATCAGGTTTTAAAGAGACGGCCTTTCTGCTCGCGGTGTCATCAGCAGCGCTGTCTCACGCGCTGGCCAAAGCGTGCAGCTCAGGGCGGATGGAGCGCTGCACCTGCGATGATACTCCGGGTCTGCAGCAGCGCGAGGCCTGGCAGTGGGGTGTGTGCGGGGACAATCTGAAATACAGCACCAAGTTTCTCAAGAAGTTTCTGGGGCAAAAACGGGTCAGCAAGGACCTGCGTGCCCAGATAGACGCTCATAACATTAACGTCGGTATTCGGGTAAGCTGTAAAATGGTGTGAATTATTTCAAACTTAGTGCTCCAGGTTTAGTGCAGGAGTTATTTTAGCATTATAGACATATTTAACCAATTAAAAATGAATTATTGCAGCTAACTTACAGTGCACTTCCCAGATCCGAGAGCAACTGAATCAGAAAATGTTGATTTATTCTGTTGTGTCTCTTACAAAAAAAAGTATGGCAGTATATGGTATCAAAATGTAATACTATGATCTTTGTTATGAAATGGTACAGAATGATTACAGTTTTTTCCAATTAGATCTATTTCCTCAAACTACATACACATAATACACACAAGTCCATAATAAGATACCAAATTTCCAAACACACAGAAGGAAAAACTCTATTTGCTGAAAAACTTTACCCACAGCAGTCAAAACTAAATTATCCAATCAAAATCACCCTCATAAAAGCATTTATGTTGCACACACTAAGTATCAGTTTATGCACTGTGCTGCAAAAGAATCGTCAAAATGAATTTTATTCAGATTGAAAAAACAAGAAAAAAACATTGTCTGTCACTACAGAAACAGACTTTTTATTTCCCAATTTTCTGAATTCACTGCATACACAATTCTCAATGTATTTAGTGTCAACTTTAGAAAGAAAAACGTGGCTATGTACTATGTAAAATAGTAGCCAAAAACAGTGATATCACTACAGTATTCGCCAACATCATATTGACAATTTGAGGCAAATTTGATGGTCTTCTCTCAATTCTGTAGAGATTGAAAAAGTTGGGTTTTCCATACATAGGAAAGTGACATATTGTGCAAATATAAAATACTGTAAGAAATACCTGTAACAAACAACTTTCTGGTTCTCTGTTCGAAATGTCCTAATTATTCTAGCTACAGTATAATGATTTACTTGTACCAGAACTCTTTGTCCAGCTTCTGTAAAATTCATGGCATTGTTGATGACACTATCTTTCACAGTAGCTCTTATCTCGTTTGATATATTTCTGTGTCTTTGTCTTCCTCTACCTCCTTATGCTCTTTGTTGTTCCATGTTTTTGGTGTTTTAATGAGCAATTGTTTGACTTTTATATATTTGTGAAAGTTAAGTATTCAATTTTGGTTGATTGTGTTTGCACGGGTAAGATGTGTTTACCATCTTACCACATTATCTAACTGAGTTTTGTTTGGTTGACGCCATTGGTTTTAGATTTGGAGCAGGTGTATTCACAACGACAATTGTGCTGGACTGCTGAGTGTTGTGTGAAGAGTTTTGCAAATAGCTTGCATGAAAACCGCAAATTTTGCGGAAGCAGGAAAAAAGTGTTAACTGTTTTGCAGAAGGGGTATATGTTTCTGGCACAATAGCAAGCGAAATTGATGAATTGGGGACTCGTTTCAGTCAAAGTTTTTATACAATTGAAAAAAACTGTAAAGAATATTCATGTACCATGATATTTACACAGTAGCGGTTTTAACCACCGCGCAATTGCATGGGGCCCCGGACGTCGGGGGGGGGCCCGCCCCGCCCCGCCCCGTAGGAAAGCTCCTCAAGTGAAACCACTTGAGGGGTGACATGATGTTCTGGGTACACGCACGAATACGCTGTTATCAGCGAGGTCCGCTGGGTTCGGGTCAGTTTTTCAATTAGGACTTTGGGGTCGGGTTAGTAATTTATGAAAAAATATACAGGACTTCTGAACTTATTTAGCCCACGAGTTAGTGGCCGTTCACACCGAATGGGCTTTTGTATGCATCTGCTCTGGTTTTCCATTGTTTTCCTATGTAAACGTGCTTGACAAACGTCCTTGACTGCTGCAATGTGTCTCGCTGTTTCTTCAGTGTCTCTCGCAGGACCAGCACATTTTTAGACACTTTGTCAAGTTAAAAATAAGTCTCACATCAAGACACCTGCGTTCTGTTTCATTCGTTTCTCGGTGTCTAGATTCTATGTAGTGCTGGTGTCACTAAGATTTAACGTTTTGAACAAGTTCTGGTTGCAAAGAGTGACTGTTACAATGTTTAACATTATTCCAGAATATGCTGAACCAAGCAAATTTTTAGCACTTGATAAACAATGTTAGTGAGCTAACAGATTGCCATGCCTTGTATGTTTACTGTTACTGAATGTTGCCTATGATACTTACATAAAATACAGCCTTTTGCAACATGATGAACAGTACACTGCAGCATTAGAATATAAACTCCAGGTGAAAGTAAATAAGACAGAAATGTATTAACATTGTATACAACAAATCATCAAAGTAATAATAATAATACTGTATCATACTGTATTATAATGAAAAACTGGACAAAAATGAATAATTGTTGGGTTATAATAATAATAATAAATAACAACTGAATTCCAAAATGTTAGTGAGTGAAGTAGGTTTAGTGAGGTAGTAGGTTTTAAACACCAAGTGTTTTGTAAAAATATATGTAGGTAAAAATTGCTTTTTTTAATCACTGTATTGTCGAAAAAACTGGAAAGCATGCATTTATTATCTTGAACCAGAATTTTATTTCAATAACATTTTGAATGTACTTGGCTACAATGGCTGATAGGATCAATTTAAAATGATGATTCAATATACATTTTATGTAATTTTGTAAGCAAAACTTTCTAAATGGTGCTGGTTGGTCAGTTGCTTGGGGCCTCAGAAATCGTAAACCCGCCTCTGTATTTACATCAAAGCTGTTATCATAATAGTCCCCAATATTCAGATTAGTGGTTGACTACGGTGCCATGTCCAAACAAACCCCCAAAAACATTGTAGTACATTTTTTATTTATGATATCATAATTTATAACGGAGCCTTTCACTCTCCTCTTAAACTCAAAGAAGAGAGTATCTTTTAAGGGTTAACGTCTCTTATCTTCCTGTCCTCTGAACACTAGACGAGTTTCTTGATCGGGGGGTGCAGTCTCCTAGATCATTGTAGCCCAAAGGAGAGTTCCATGAGTGGAGTGAGGCAGGTAGATGAGCAGGAATTGGCCACCTCTGTGGAGCCAGGTGTTCCTTTCCCTGGTCCAGGCATGACAGCGCTTGCTGTGGGGGCCCTCTCAAAATTAGAGGTCTCCCAAAAGGGCGATTATGCAGAGTTGAGGCCTCTGTAATATACGAGCATTCTTTCCACCTACTGTATGCCTCCCGCTCTACCAGTCTCACTGCTGCAGCCGCCACCGCCACTCTCCCAGACTTTCATAAATCCTCATAACATCCCCCAAAACAGCCCTGTTACCAGGAGACTGGTAGCCTCAGGGTGAAAGAGACAGAACGTTAAAGAAGTCAGAGTTTATGAGAGAGAGAGATATTCAAGGAGAGCGTAAGAAAAGAACGGCTGGACAAACTCGGATCTTATCTTATCAGTCTCCGGTTTTGTTGTTTCCCCACAGTTGACACCTCAGGCCACAGATGGCAGTGAACAAAAACAAGCAAAGGTGGTTGAGTCCTCACAATGCACTCCCCATTCAGATTCCCTCCATTTCCTCGCTTCTCCTTCACTATCTTTCTCAGGTGGCCCTGAGGTGGGTCCTCATACCTGTGTAGGGTGGAACACCCCCATCGACCATTTGACCTCATCATCTCCCCTTGGGCACTTTTAGATTGACTGTTCTACAACTTACCAATAAGTGGACTGAGAAGGGGAAGATGAATAGGACATATAAACACAAAAAATATGTAAATAAAAACAACAAGATTTGGCCCTCAAACTTAGAGATATATAAAGAGAGAGCAAAGGAACAGAGATGGAAATGTGACAGTGAAATCTGACCATAGTTCAGGAATGGCAGTGTTAGGTCCTCATAGAGTTGGAAGAAATACTGCCAGCCCAGGCATCCATGGACATCCATCATTTACATCTACTTACTACCTTTAGCTCAAGGCTGTGGAGTCTCAGAGCACCCACCAAATTCCACAACACTATCCTTGTGAACATCACAACAGGGGCGTAGCAAACATTACAACTTAGGCCACGTCCACACTAAGCCAATATCATCTTTTTGGAATAGCTTTTTGAAATGCTACGTTTTCAGTGAAGGAAAATGCTCTTCCAGTGTAGACGAAAGGTGTAAACGAAGAAAAATGTGGTTTCAAAGGAATGAATTTTAGTTTGGACGTGACCGTAATATAAATACACTTTCAGAACCTTCTATATTTGCCCACACTTAAGAAATCACATTTCTTTGAATGATAGTGTTGTATTTTGTGTACCACATTCATTTATCCTTATCTCCGTGTCTTTTTCCCTTTCAGGCAGTGAAGAGTGGACTTAAGACTACTTGTAAGTGTCACGGTGTCTCTGGCTCCTGTGCTGTGAGGACATGCTGGAAGCAGCTTTCCCCTTTTCATGACACGGGCCACCTGCTGAAGTATCGTTATGATACCGCAGTTCGTGTGCACAGTGTCACCAATGCCGCCACGGGGGAGTCTGAACTGGCAGGGCCCCATCGTCATAGCAACACAGGTCCCCGGCCACGGCCCACCGAACTGGTGTTTCTGGAGGAGTCACCCAGCTTCTGCAGGCCATCGCGCTATTCGCCCGGAACAGCCAGCAGACAGTGCTCTAAGGACACAAGCTGCAGCAGCCTATGCTGTGGACGTGGCTACAACACAGCCCTGCGACTCACAACCCTCTCTTGCCACTGCCAAGTCCGCTGGTGCTGTCACGTAGAGTGTCAAACATGCCTCAGAGAGGAGGAGGTCTATACCTGCAAGAAACATTGATAGGTCATGCAGGAGATTGAAGGAGACAAAGAGTAAGTGGAAAGTGAGGAGGGTACTTCATGTATTACATGGAAAAGTCAACTAGTAGAATTTAATGAGAGGATAAATGCACAAGATGTTTTTCTGGAGGAAAAGGTTTGGAGGTTGTCATCCAGGTAATGCTAAGGTAGATGATGTTGATGATGATCATAAGAGAGAACATCTGCCAGTCTCACCTGATTTAGATTGGCTTCAATGAGATGTCTAAATACTGACAAGTGTAGGCGAACCTGTACATGGGTCTGAGAGCATTTGTGAGATACTTGACTAAATGAATATTGCTCGTCTTCTGTCATGGAATCCTTGTCTTCTTGAGCTCATCTCGCAAGAAGTGGAACTGCTTGACTTTTGCTGAAATGTAGTGTTAAGCCAGTGACTATCTAATAACCCCCTAGGGATGGTTGCCTTTTGATCAGTTTGTGCCAAACACACACTTTATGGCAATGGACTTGAGATTTGCAATGTTCAGTAATACTTAAACTAATACTTTGACAGTGAGATGGCAGTCTGCCCACTTACATTTTTGACTGCATGTCTGACTGTTTGTCTCGCTATTTGCCTATACTGTATATCTGTCTATTGCTCTGACAGTCCACTTATGACTTAAAAGGTATACTGAGAATATGAAGCACTTCTGAATGCTTTTGGTGAATATAACAGATATATAATGTGGGTCGGGGGGTTATATATATTATATGTTACATAATAAGCAATGTTATGTTTATATCTTGAATGGTCGTTTAATGGCTGCATCTGGTAATAGATAGGAACATATTTATTTTAATTAGACAAAACTGATCAACCGTTGCACCGATTACAAGTACACTTACATTCTCTGGTATTCCAGATAATTTTTGGTTTAATCTGCCATATTGCTGCATTATATGCCACTTTCCTGCACATATATATTGTGTCAACATTTACAAGCATTAGGGAACATCTAGAACAAAGTGTGTCATTACAGTGTGACCCAAATGTTACCTCTCCCTACAGCTGTGTAGTGCGTGCAAACATCTGGCCAACTGAGTGTGTAGTCTTTATACTTTACTTTCCCATCAAGGGCAAGGAGAGAGAGTGTGTCTCATTCAGAACAAAGGAAAACATCTCTTTACCTAGTAAGCCAACCTCTCGGCCCTATAAATTGAGGCTCATCATAAGCCCTTTCATGTGTGTGAAGCCTTTGATAAAGTCCATTCCAGTGCCTTATTTAGCTCATTACCAATCAGAGCAAATAACAGTGCTTTTTCTCCAGAATGTGCCAGAGTTCAAGCATGTTGGATGCCCAATAGAGGTCTTTGTAAAGTTTTATTTTTTGTCGTTTTATTATTTTTCCATTAGAAAATCAGGTTTCTACACAAATTACAAAGAATTACATTTGTTATCCAAATTTGAGTCAAAAAGTTAAAAACACATTTCAACATTCAAAAAGAAAGTATTACTTCTATCCTACTTGCTGTTAACATTACTTACAAGAATTTCTTCACTTAGAGATGAATCCAAATTTAAAGTATGAGCATGAAAGTGTACTTGCCTAACCTACGTGGTGGCATTAATCACGTAGATTAAGAGGAAGAATGCCCAAGCATTCAGTAGCATGCCATTCAGTTGAAACATTTGTAATGTTTAAAAGCATTTGGTGCAAAAAGGCTTCTTCACTAGTTGAGATTCAAATGCAAAGTGTGAGAGCTTTCACCTAATCTATTCCGTTTCTATGAAAGCAAAATATCTAAAAAAAAAAACTCTGGAGTTGTCACACTGACTCAGCACATGCAAATACCTGAAACCCCAATGGTGGCCATGGAAACCCAAATGAAATTGTTCCGTAGATTGGAGAGTGCATTTGTACATGTGAGCGTGTTCTGCATATGCATGTTTCTCTTTTGCGACTGCTGAAATAGTCAAATTTAAAGCACAAACTGTATAGCTATAAAACCCTTTGTCAACCTGAGGGTCACAGAGTTTATGTGTTTGTTTGTGTTGTCATAGCTTTGACAGTGTAATGTTTCACTTTGTGTTTTAGACATTTCACGCCGGGGATCTTTTCTACTACCTCACCCGGTTTATGGGGGAAATTAAATATTAAGATTAAAATGTTAATTTTTCACCAGATATTTAAGACAATGCTTCTTTTAAAAGCTTTAGATGTATTTTTCCTTTTTTTCTTTTTTTTTTTTTACTTTTGTGTCATATTTCCTTATTTAAGAATTAAGATATCATATTCAAATAAACTTAATGCATTTGTAAAAATAGTGTCTCAAATTGGTCAGAATATTATATCTTTAAATTTATATATGCTTATTTTTCCTCTTTCTCTGTTTCTCTTTCTCTCTGTGTGTCTGTGTTTGTAGTTGCACACCTGTCCCGAGCTCTGCACGCAATCACCTGCTTTCTAGTTAAATGTATCACGACCTGCAGTATTTCACTGTCACTTCTCTCAACCATTCTCATTTCTCATTTCACTCACCCAGAACATATACCTTTGACCTTTCATGTGATTATGTACACCACATGTATACCCACAACAAAACCTAAGTAGTGGACCCTGGAAATCTTCCAGAGGTCAAGTAAGTGTCTTGTGACCAATGGCATCATGCACCTATTTTTTAAAGGGTAAACTAGTAGTGGTCCTGCCTCATTTAAACATGGCGTGGACATGCTTTAAAAATGTTGCAGGTAATGTGAGCAATGTTAAAGATTTTGTGTAGAGTGCAAAGGGACCCGGGTTCAAATCATGACCAAAATATATATTATTTGTATTAATAATATAATGTATTTAATAGAAATGTAATATAATGTAACATATTTATAATCAGGGGTTCAATTGGGATTTTGAAGGTGAACCCTAAAATCAGGCAGTGATTCTGGTGCCCTGGGTTAGATTAAAACATGACCCCACCCCCTAAAAGCATATATAATTTTATAACTGAACAATAATAAAACACTATTTCTTACTAATTATATTATCAGCTTATTAACATTTACATGAATTTAATTTCTTAATATTCAGTGAATGGAAATACATGTACAGTTGAACCTTTTACTAAAAGTTTTATGCTGATAATATAATTTGAAATAAAAATATAAAAATGTCAAAGAGTGCAAAATAGAAGCATTTTCAACAGTGAACCCCACATATATGGTATTTACTAGACAACAACAACAACAAAAAAGTAAATCTAAACTTGGGCACACACATACAGCAGATAAATATACCTTCCTGAGACCCGATCATGACTGCTGTATGCATTATTCTTTTCCCTTTTTGATTTGTAACTAGTGGCACCTATAAACATGCAAAACATTTTAATAATAATATGTTTTTTGAAGAGCATATAGTTTCCCTAAAAATATATGTCATTTGGGGACAGCAGGTCTAAGTTGTGAAATTTTAAATAATACCAAGCTGTAGGAAATCAGATTTTGTATTATTATTTTTTATTGTTTATGATGTTTCCAGGGGTGTTGGTTATTCATGTTTTAATACTTTACAGACATTACAGCTGATTTTCTGTAAGGCTGCTTTGGAACAATGTGTATTGAGGAAAAGCACAAATCAAAATGTCTGCAAATAAAAACTTTGACTTTTATGATACGTGTTTTCGACTTCAGCAGCAACATTTCAATGTTCTCTCTTTTCACAGTCAAACAAACAAGTGATAGCCAGTGCTGAAGCATTTTACCAATCAGAAAAGTAATTCTGATTCAATGTAATTGCCAGCATCATCCAATCACTGTCTACCATTCTCAAATACAATTAAACATGATAAATTCTGAATCTACTGTATATTTATTATAATTGTCCCATGTCTGCCAACCATTTTGAGTGCTTCCAACATTATCTACAGCCTCAAACTGAACCTTTTGGTCAGATGTTAGGAGTGAATGCACTTGGCTGCATAGGAAAGCTTCTTTGCTTTCAATTTAGTGAATGACTTAACCTTCAATGTGTTGTCTGTCTGCACTGTTCGAAATATACCTTATTTTCATCCTAACTCCATATAAAAACCCTGAAAGCAACATTGATTCTCAATGTGATAATGCACAGTAAATATAGGATTTCTAAGGGAAACATAGCGCTATAGTCCACTTTAGTGGTCATTGTGTTTAACGGTGATGCAATGCATCAAAATTTTAACCCTTTTAAGACAGTCCAAAGTGTCCTGAACTGAGAACATTCATTATAAATTAAATTAAATTATACATAGCGTATAGCAGAGACAAAACACAATGTCCGCACAGAAGGATGCGGGTCGCACGAGGATACAAATAGCACTGAAAACTTTACAATCTGGCCCAATTTTAACTTTGCTTTTGATTTTAACTTTAACTTTGCTTTTGATGCGAGTGGTTCCAGATTCAAAACTCCTCATACTGCAATTTATATGTACCCTTAATAGCAAATGGACCGTGTAGAGAGAGAGAGGTAAGTGTGCCTGTTTTATTTTATTTATTTATTTTGTTTTGAAGGTGCCAGAATGTCATTCTGAACTGTCCCAATTTAACCCAATATTAAGTTTACCATTTTCAATTAAACCAAGCAAAATTGTAACTGTATTGACAGCTAGTGATCATTATAGATCACTATAATTACCTTTTATTTACTTACATTAAAAGTTTTTTGTAATGTTTAAAGAATATATATATATATATATTCTAGTACATATAATGTCAATACATACTGTATATTCTTTAGGCATGCATGTGAGTAGTATGAACAGATTCTGGACATATTGTCCTTTATCCGGGAATGTGAGCATTGTCCCGTGACCCGAACACATGACAACAGCCGCAAAAATAATCTATTCTGGTTTTGTTCACAAGCACCATTTACTGTAAGCACAAGTTCAAGTACTGTATATAGCCTACCACTTACTGTTGAGAAGAGCCAGATCTCTGCCGTTTTTTAAAATCCAGTGTTTCTAGTATGATGTACATTCAGCTCCCGAGGTATTATGGGATTGTCATATGGATATATATTGCTTAATGTTTTATTTATACTGAGGATTTGGACATAGTACTCCATAGGCATACTGTTTTTGGCATACTATATAGTAGGGAAGTATGGGTATTCTGACATAGCAATAGTCTTGTCCGTGATGTTCATAAGCTGACTCATCATGCACCGGTCAACTCATCAAGATACACAAGTACACATACACAGTGCTTTATTGTCTGATCGTTAAAGTATGCGTGTATTGCCGTGTTTGATGTGTGTTAAGGTAATAGCTCTAATAAGACTCTCCCATTCTCTGTTTAGATGTAATGAGCATAATGGTTGTGCTCTATCAAACAGATTTGTGCTTTCACTGTCTGCCTATATCCTTAACACAGACCTCATTTAATGACTGTTTACCAGTACTTACATTTATTAAAGAGACACAGAATTAAACGTTTGGCAAAGCAAGCCAGAGATTTCATGTTTACAAGACATCACACATGTCATGTGGCGGCTTTGTGAATAAAGGCTGATTTGGTAAAACTTAAAACAGTTAACTTAAGCCTTGTCAAATAAACTTAAGGACACACATTGATGCATGCATGCTTCAACAAAGGAAATTATGTCCCTTGGGGCATGTCAAGAAGAGAAAGGTAGAGTTCAGATGGAAGGGAGGGATGAAGAATGAGTGAGTGAGTGAGTGAGTGAGGGGATGAATAAATAAAAACTGTGTGACAACCCTGTTGAAAAGACCATTGCTGGTCACCAGAATGTTTCGGATGCTGGTTCTCACTAGTTTCAGAAATGAAAAGAATAACTCAACTAATTTATCTCATAATTTACTCACATTTACTTAATCTCAAATTCATATAACTTTCTTTCTTCTGCAGAACTCAAATGAAGATATTTTGATGGAAATACGAGGTGTTTTTGTCCATATAATGCAAGTCAATGAGGTCCAACACTTCCAAGAACCAAAAAGGACATAAAGGCAGCATAAAGTGGTCACTCAAGTGGTTTCATCCATGTTTTCTGTCTCTCGTATGACGTAAGCATGTTGGTATGTTCGAGCCAGAATTGAAACAATACATCCAGAAGTGCAGCTCGATTTGCTTACAAGAGAACACTGTTCACAAGCTTGATTGGTTTTACAATCATCTGAACATGCCGACATGCTTACATCACACAAGAGTCTATGTGAACTGATTCCCCTCATGGACTCGCATTAGAGAGTGATCAGAAGTAAACAATTATAGTGAAAAAGACTTTAATATCGATCTGTTTCTCACCCAAAGCAATCATATTGCTTTTTTTTTTTTTTTAAACTTACAATGCACTTATTACAGGGACAATCCCCCAAGAGCAACCTGGAGTTAAGCGCCTTTCTCAAGGACACAATGGTGGTGGCTGTGGGGTTCGAACCAGTGTCCTTCTGATTACCAGATTACCAGTTATGTGCTTTATGTGCTCTTTGGAGTTTAAAAGTGCTGATCCCTATCCACTTGCATTGTATCTACAGAGTTGAGATATTCTTTTAAAAATCTTCCTTTGTCTTTCGCAGAAGAAAGAAAGTCATAAACATCTGGGAAGGCATGAGGGTGGGTAAATAATTAGGGAATTAAAATTTTTGGGTGAACTATCCCCTTAGTTCAAAGTTGGCCATCTAGTGTTCGAATTGAGGGGATGAATGGAGGGTCCCGGACCACTATAAGAGATAAGGGACCCCCATAATGCAAAAATAATGTAATTTGGTCCCCTGGTGTTTTATTAAAACTAGGGGTAACGCTTTATATTACAGCCCGCAATTTACAGTGTAAGTACACAGAATTTACAGTGTGCCTTTTTGTAATAATAGTGTACCTAATAAATGATGTAGGTATAAGGGAACAATATGCAAAGTTTGGGGAATAAAGGGGTAACAACATGTAAAATTACAAAATATTTATACTTTAAGTATTTTATAACTAAGGAGTAAATATTCTTATATTACATGGTACATGACCTTTTACTATGCTAAACAACAATCTTACTTTGAGAGCAATTAAGCTAGAACATACAAAGAATACCTTTTTGTAATTATAGTGTACCTACCCATATAGGCTACTGTAGGTATTTTTTAACTACGGGGTACATACTCTATTATTTCAGGATACATGAGTTACCTGTAACTACCTGGAACAAGGGGGTAACAAGCACCACTTCAATTTATATCCCACAAATACCCTATAACTACATGGACAAAGGGGGTAACAAGTTGGACTTACACTGTAAGAACAAGGTACAATGGTATATTTACACAGTAACTACTGAAAAATGTTTTGCAATAGTTATTTTGCTTGCCTTGTTTTCCCAAGTTGCCTTGCCTAGTTTTAATTTAGCATAGATAGATAGATAGATGATGATATCTATACATGTATTATTACAAAAAGATACGCAGTGTATGTTCTTGCTAAATTCCTCACAAATGTATGATTGTTGTTTAGCATAGTAGAGGGAGAAAGATGGCTAATGTGAATAAGTCACTGTGTGTTTCTCAATGCTAAGAACGTGTTCTCGTTCTGCTGTTCTTGTGAAAATCACTCTTGCATAACTACACTTAAAGGGCGAACTCTGAAGACATGTGGATTTAAAATGCATCTATGTACGTTTTGAGATTCAACAACCTCTTAACCATTTTTTTTGGAGTTGAGTGATGATGCCAAACAAGTCCACAGGAACGTAAGAACACAGAAAGAAAGGACATTGTGAAACAGCCACTGTTTGATGTTTGTTTGAGACATAAGAAAGAGAACTGCGAGGTCTGGGAGGGATGATGCAGCACTAGTTTAATAATGAATCCTAAAGCCTTCATTTCCCCAATGCCCAGCATCCACAGCTCTCTTCTCACGCACACATCCCCTAGAGAGAGGCCCGCAACAGGGGAGAGAGTGTGTGTTCCTCAATAATTGTGCATTTCTATGTCTTTGATATATATGCATATTTCCATCCCTTTCATTGTCTCAAATTGTGCTTTTGTTCTTGGGGGGTTGGGTGGTTTACGAGGACATTTTTTTTGGTTACAAACAGGTATTTACAAGGGTGTTATGCTATAAATGTGGTTCATGAGGTCATTTCTAGTGTCCTCATAATTCAAATAGCTTAAAAAACATAATAAACAATGTTTTATATATATATATATATATATATATATATATATATATATATATATATATATATATATATATATATATATATTGCAGAAAGTTTTTTGTATGGGTAAGGTTTAGGGGTAGGGGATAGAATCTATAGTTCATATAAAAATCATTATGTCTATGGAGAGTCCTCATAAGGATAGCCGCACCAACACCAACACCAATGCACGCACGCGCGCGTGTGTGTGTGCGTACGTGCGTGCGTGAGTGTGTGTGTGTAACACTGTTTTGTTTGCTCAGCGAGATCAAGCAGGTAGGTCTGTTACCCTCTTGGGACAGGACAGTTTATCTACCATCTTCAGTCTGGATAGAAAGCAGACACAAATAGCATAAAAACAACAGATATCTATTTGATAAATTACAAGTAAATTTAATCACATTTGAAGCTCAAGATGAAACACCTCAAGCCAACCCAGGACAGTGATGCATACAAGAAGGATGATTTCCCTTTTGGTGATGAGGTGCATTTAAGTAAATAGGTCACATTCAGTGGACATTTTCATAAATCTTATTTTCCGTTGCTTAGCAAATGTCCTCTATCCATAATGGCTTACATAGTTTTACATAGATTACTGGTTTATGTGTTACTTATTGGAACATATTGATGCTTAGCTCCTTAGCCTTGAGCAAGAACACATTTCTATGAATTTGCAACCTTATGGTTTGCTTTGTGCCGTATAAGACCACCATATGACATGCAGAAGGAAGAAAGTGAAAGAGAATGAGAGAACTGATTAAAAAAGTGTATTGGGAGAGTAAATGGTAAAAAGTGTTTTCCTTTAAAAAGATAAAGGGAAAAGTAATGAAAAAAGTAATGTCTGACAACTTCAGGCAAGAGAGAGTTAGAGAGAGAGAGAAGGTAGACGATGGTACAGAGTAAGAATTTGGAATGTGAAATGAGTAATGTTGTTGCACAATCCACATCACAAAGCCACAGTGCCTGGAGCTATGACAAGCTGAGTGCATATCTTCATAACTCCGTCCTTCCATCTCTTCATCCCTCCAAGGTTGTGTACATTTTGCATTCTCTAGTCATTTATTTGTCCAACTCTCTATAATTATATTCTTTTATTGCACTGTACTGTATCAAATCCAGTCACCAGTCTTACTTTCCCATTTTCATCCACACTAAAAAGGACCTTGTTAATGATTTAGTTACATTTAACATATATAGGAGAATGCAGGTAAGTGATTTAGTCCCTGCCTATACAGACAGATGTCCTCTAAATGGAACCTGATTTGAAAGTGAATGATTTGAAAAGCTCTACATAGGAACCAAGGATACAAAATTTAAGATTAAGGAGACCAAATGTAAAAATGTTTTAAAACTCAATTAATCAACCTCTAATCTGAATATTTGCAGCAACATGTCCCCCTCAATAGCCACTTTCATACATCAAAGCCATTAAATTGCAGTAAAAGTGCTGGATTACCTTTTCTGGCAAAGGTATAACATCTGCTATCAGTATTGGGTGCAATCTGATACAAAAAGTTTGCAATTTGTCAAAAAAGTAGTGTGATGCATTACATTTTAAATTGGTTTAATGAGATTACAGTTACTGTCTTTCAATTAAATTACTTTAAAATACATTACACATAATTCTAAAATAAATAATATTATTTATGTCGAAAACATTTAAAACATGAATTATGTTGAAATGTACAGTACATCTGTTTGTGTTTCTGTGACAGCTTAAGTGTCACTAATGAGTCAATGTTAAGGAGAAACATGAGGTTCTGAGTGTTTGACTTGTGTTTATTGATACTGTTATAATTCCATTCACATATTAAGTCGCGTTGAGGGCACTGAGGCAGCTGTCTCTTCAGATGATGGCTTATGAGATATATTTGGTAGTTGGAGGGGCTTGTTATTGTGGGTGACTAAAGAAATAGGTTTGAGGGCAAAGGTTAGATAGAGATCTGCTGGAGGTGGTTTCTGCCTCTTCACACTCTCTCTCTCTCCGTCTCTCTCTCTCTCTCTCTCTCTCTCTCTCTCTTACACACTCTCTTTTCTTGCACACTCTTTATAATAATCTTTATGATTATTTCCACAAAGACAAAAGATCACAGGGAACTTTTGCAAACCTACAGGGAAAATATAGATTCAAGCAGCAATTACGGGGCCAAGCACATCAACGACATGTAAGGAAATATGATTGGAAATCATTATGATTTCTAGAAAAGCTATATAAAAAAAAATAGATTTGCTTGTATTACAATATAATTAATTATAACTTTTGACCAAGAAATGGCCCTGTCACAAAATTTGTATGGTGCAATCAGGGTGTGCTGGCAATGACACATAAAGTTTCATGTCAATACGGCAAAGCCTTGCTGAGATACAGCCTCTTTTTCGCATCTTGTCATCTAATTCGTCAATTCTTGTCATCGAGAACTGTTTGGTCTATTAAATAGGGTTTCATAACTTTTAAAGTGAGTGTGTGTCCCTACATGTTACACAACACATTTTGTGCAAATCGGAAGTACGGTCTAGGAGGAGTTCAAAAAAGCATGTTTTTAATGAAATTCAGAATGAAGGACAGGAAGAATGGCCGACCATGGCAAATTGGGTATTATCGTCCACGGCATGACCCAAGAAATCAGTCCCAGGACAATAGGCTAAATGAATCAAAAGTTATTGGCATTTTTAAACATTTTGATATATCTTTAAACAATGTCCAACACTAGAGAGTGCTTCAGTAGTGGGGAATAAACATAAGGTGGTCTATAGTCAAGGGATCATATTAGTCCAAAAATAAAAAGTTAGATAACCATGGCTCTCTCAATAACTAAAAAGCCTTCATTATTATCACAGAAGATTGTCATGATTATTTAGTTACATCTTTTGACCAAACTATCCAAACGTTGTATGTACCCTCTGGCCGATGATGCATACCAAGTTTTGTAATGATACCTCATTGCATATAAAAATAGAGCAATTTATGACAAATATGACAAAATTCAAAATGGCTGACAAAAATGGGATATAATTCGAATCCGTACTCCCTAAGGAATCTGAACAGACCAGTCTCATGATTTTAGGCCAAACTATTCAGAAGTTATCAATATCCATTTTAATATTTCTTGACCACTAGGTGGCTCTCTGCCGAAACTGCTCAGGCACTCTCAGGTCATGATGGCTACGACATATACCAAGTTTTGTGTTAATATGCTAAAGTGCTGCGAAGATACAGCCTCACACATATTTGCGTGCTTGCCATCAAATTCGTTGAAGCGTTATACGTGAACGGTTTAGTCTATCAAAAAGCTTTTAACATTGTTTTGCCTAGACTGTCGTACAGAGAAAATTTTGTGTAAATTGGAGATTTGGCCTAGGATAAATTCAAAAAATTATGTGTTTTGGAAATTTCTAAATGGTGGAAAATCTAGTCTGAGAGAATGAAAAATCATTTTGATTCTAGGCCTTATGGTTCAAACGTTATGAGCATAACATAAGTATAACTTTGAACATTTGGTGGTGCTAGAGGGTTTGAGTTAAAGACCCCAAATTTGCCACAAGGAAAGTTCAGACTCCCCCCTAACTTTTTACAATACAAATCTATGGGCTGACGATGTGAACTCAAAGTCAGAAGAAGAAGAATACAAACAGATATTATAGGGGCTTCTGCACCTTCGGTGCTTGGCCCGTAAAACTTCTGATAAGAAAATTAGATATCGTTCCCAACGTCTCCCTTGTGCATTATGTAGTTCAGCCTTGCAACCAATGTGCACTCATACACACTGATACACAGATCACGGTTAAGTCTTCTCACAATTCTGACTGGTTGGCTGAGGGCTGGGAAAACGGTGGGGGAGGATTTCTCATGAGCCTTGGCATAGTGCTATGTAGACACCTGTAGAGTTTAAACCCAAAGCCACCCAGAATAACATTCACTCCACACATATTATACAATTCACTCCTTAGACAAGTGATAAAATATCACTTAAACATAATGGCACAACCAAAGATATACTGAATATCACAATACATCACATTCAGTAACTGTTGTAATGTGCAAAATATATGCAAACACATATACACTCTGTATAGTCAGATCGAGTCTTGGACCTGACCTCCATTAGCAGTGACATCAAGATTTTCCCAGACTGATCAACAACTGCACAAAAGATAACAGCAGATGGGAGGCAGGAGCAGCCTTCACTCCTCTCCTCTTCACATCAACATTAATACACATACTGTACACATCACATGTGTTTACCTAAATATTTCTTTTTGTGCTCCCTTTCTGTCCCAAGCCTATCTGTAATACACCAATCTGCACTCTCACTTTGGACAGTGAGACATCTGTGCATTGTTAACTGTAGTACAAGGATATGAATTATTCTATCATCTAATTTCTCAACCAATCATTTGCTATCTTGAGTCTGTAAAAAAGCTTAGTTCCATCTCAATATTTCATGAATTCAAATATCTGAGTTCTTCTCTTTTTCTCACACAATAATAAAACATACACATTGAAAACACAGAAGCAAAGAGCTCTAAACCATGATAGTGCTTGATTTGCTCTCTGTGTCCTCTCATAGTGTGTCAAGCATTTCATTCTGCTGAAAATAAGGAAAGTGTGGGGAATGTAGGAGGGGACAACAGCATCTGATATCCAAACATGTCTTTCCCCTAAGCAATTTCAGCACTATTCACAATCCTCTTCATTATTATATTATAGATTGCCACCCAGGGTTGGGCTGTAACGGAATACATGTAACGGCGTTACGTATTCAGAATACAAAAATGAAGTAACTGTATGTAGCCCCTGTTATGTTTTCAAGCACCTGTATTCAGAATGAAGATACTTTATAAAACTTTGTTAGAATACTTCTATCATAAGGACCACAAAATAAGGCATAAAGAAAAAAATTATTGTCAATCAAGTGAGAAATTTGATTTCTGAAGAGTTTTTTCTGAACAGCCCTGATGCTTGCTGCAAACGCGTCTTCTTGCTCCCTCTTCCCAAGATCAGTAGCAGTGTGTGACTGCAGCACTGTCAAGGTTTCATTCCAAACTGGGCTCATTTGAAAACACAATCGCGGGTTAAAATATAAGAACAACGGATTGAGTTTTTGAGATAGTAGCCTACTTTAAAAATGGCACCGGCACATAACAAATTTTAAGATGCAGCAGTATCAATAGTCGGCGATGTTATTTCCACAAACATAACATTATACATTGTTTCCCACGAATGTTGCTGTGTAAATACATTTATGCAGCGGCAGATGCGGCTTCTGTGTAGAGACGGAGTAAAGACGGACGGCTCACGATAAGCTTTGGTGAGTCACGTCCACATCTGAAACTTGCAGAACTGTTCAGAAATAGCCGTTATTATGGACAATAATAGAATACTATGAATAGGTTCAAAATTTATATAGAAAAAGTAGGCCTAGTGCAAAGACTGAAAGAAGGAAAATGACTTGAAACAGTGACAGAAAAACCTCATGTAAATAACTGTAAAAGTTGTGGCTTGTAGATGTGGCTGGTTTAGTGTAGGCTATAACATACAACCATATTAATATTATTTCTCAAGTTAAAATAAAACATCTCACATGAAGTGATTTACAAAAAAAACCACAAAAAAATAGAAAACAACAAAAGTAGGCCTAAAACTAAAAATAAAAAAATAATAAAAATAAAAGAAGAGTAAAAGAATCAATAGCACCCAAAATAAAAGTATTGGTAATAAAAGAGATTAATAAATCAGCCTATATGGAAACATGCAAGCAAGCCTTGTTACAAATTATTTATATATAGTGGCGTTACATGACGACATTATGGCATCCAGTATCATCGCGAAAATAAATACGTTTTATCTAATTTTGTGTCTAAATGTATTATTCTTTGTCAGTCCAATCAAATAATGGGTTAAGAAGAAGATTCAAATGTTGTTAAAATATTAAAATACTGTAGTTAACCACAAACTACCTTCTGTTTGTCTACTTTCTTCCATAAAGAAAAACATTTGTGTCCAACTCCACATCTAATAAAAAAAAAAAACTAGCTATTCACATTCACTTAGGTAAAAGTGGTGCAGCACTTCAGATAAGATAATAATGACATATCACACTTCATTCCTCCAATTGTGCCTTGCCTTAATAAATATGTATTCTAAAAGTATTCTGAATCATGTTACTTTTATTTGATGTATTCAGAGTACTTTATTGAATACATTGAGATTCAGTATTCAGCCCAGACTATTTTCCTAATGTAATCCGCCCAACCCTGTTGCCACCTTTACCTGCTGTCAAGATAAATGAAATCATATAGACTGCCATTATTTCCACCAAAATAATGTTTTCTCATATATGTGAAACAAAGGGATAAGAACACCTCGACAGTGCTCTAGGCACTGCTAAGGAGTTGATGTAAAAACGTTTTTTTTAATTTTATTTATAATAGGGAATAATGGTGAATTTGATTTTTAAATGTACCAAGACCTGCTCTGATATAAGGAATGATAGACCAGTCACATTTATTGGCATATGAAACTGCATGTTAAACCAGCAGAAATATTGGCAAAATAAACAATTACCTACTTAAAAAAAGTATTTCCATAGGAAATAAAAATCACAAATCACAAACTTTCTTTGACAGCAATGCGATTAAATGGAGATCAATGGAGACTTGTGTTATATTATCCCTTACGCAAAGAAAATATATTTCCTTATATATTAAGGCTCAATATATTAAATCATTTTAATTATTTTCATAATTATATAGAATAATACATTGTGCTTTATACTGAGTAATACATAAGGAATTGCCGCTTTTATTGGGAAATATATGACCTTATATATTGTAATGTATGTCATTTTATTTTCAATAATGCACCTCATAATCTATAGATGTGCATGTGATGAAAAATGGTAGTGTGTTCTTAAATATATACAACATATATGTTGCACATATAGTCACTTATATGGGAATATGTATGAGCAATATATGTGCACAATTCTGAGGAAACATATACTGTAATATATATCCATATATGTGAATATTTATGTAATTATGTATTTGTAAATATATATATATATATATTGAGTATAAACACATTTGAAAATATATGCACTATAGTTAATATATAACATATATATGGAAACAAATATGTGATCTATATGTGCACAATTCTGAGCAAAATATATACTGAAATATACATCCATGTGTATTGATTATATTAATGTGTGTGTGTATGTGTGAAAAATGTTTGAAATACTATGTGGAAAGTAAATCTGTCACTGGCATACATTGATGTATTCATTTGCCTGAAACTGTAAAGAATTGGGGACATTTGTAGGTGTATTGAGAATATATTTTTGAGACATTTAATGCTGTATGTAAACCAATGCGTTAACTAATGAAAGATACATTATTTGAGTGTTTCAATAAAGCTATTACATGTAAAAATGTAGTACAGTTTTTGTCTTGTTATTGCTATATCAATATATAGCCATACATGGTTCATGCATATATTGCAGAATACTGAAAAATATAAGCACTAGATTCCCATATATGAAAACTTATTATTTTATATATCATATTATATTTTCCAATATAGTCACATATATTTTTTGTTTCGTAAGGGATTATAGAGTTTTCAGATTTCTTTTCTCAACAGTGTCTCAAGCTGTTCCAAGTTACAGTCTGTATACGAAAATTAAAGATTAAAGCACAAATATTTCTCATAAATTTAATCTAAGACTAAAATATCAGAGCTCAGTCATCAACATTAAAGTAGTCCACTAGTTCACTGGTTCATATATTCCTGGAACGACTTAAGGCAGATGGATTTGGCGTCCTGTTTATAATATACTTCATTCACGCTAGCGCCATCTTTGATTTTTAATGCGAATGACAAGGCTGTGAGGGATATCCTTTTTACAGTCTCTTCAATGGGATGTACTGCAGTTTAAAGTGTGAAGAACATTCAGTATACAAAGAACTCCAGACAACATGAGTTATGGAAAATAATATGTAATCTAGGAGCTTTATACAACTTTAAATCGTTCGTGCAATTAAAGAGGCTGTAAGTCTATCCCTCACAGCCTCGTTGTTGTCATTCCCATTAAAAATCAAAGATGGCGCTAGCGTGAATAAGATGGAGGGGCTCGAGCACAGGACAGCACACCTTGCCAAAACCCCCCTGCCACTGGTTCTCAGGTGTGCGAGTGCTTGTCTGTGTATGTGGAGTGCGACTGGAGAAGGTTGAATGATGCTCTGTCGCTGGAGGAAAGATTGCTTTGACATACAGTATGTATAGCCACTAAAAATATGATAGAAAGAAGCAAACATCATGCCATCATTCTATCTACTTCCGTTAACCAGAATAATCCTCCCCTTTTTCAGATCTCCTGTTTTTCTTCACTTCCATTTCTCATGGCCCCTGTCTGCTTAATCCTGTGAAAGTCTCCCTCCCTATACCTTTTGCCCCAGGAGGTGTTATGACAGTAAGGATGGAGTGCAAAATGTAGAGGGTGGGTGAAGAGCAAGAAGGAGCATGAAGAGAGATGGTGCTGAGGGTGTGCTGAATGGAGGGTAGACGGGAGTTAAAAAAGGGCCACTGTTTCAGAAAAGTAGCCTAGAGAGACAGGTATCAACCACCAGCAGCTCCATTCAAACCTGTCTATCTCACCCACCACACTAATGGTTTGGGGGAGTAAACTTCATATCCAGTCAAAACAGGTAGCTGCCCTGATCTTGAGTAACACACACACCTACACACACACACACACACACGCAAAGAGCACAGACAGACACCCATAATTACACACACCTGACTCAAAGACACCTCTGGTTGCCAGACGAATTACTGGGATCAAATCTACTCTGTCTATTATTTCAGTGCAAAAATAAAAATACAAAATACACAGATTTTTTTTAAATAAGTAAAAATATTGAGACATCCTTAACCCTAAAAAAGGCAATAATTAATTGCTATTTTCCAACTCATTAGGGCCGAAATAATACACTTCCATGTGAGTTTTTATATGTGGAGCGGAGGGGGGCAGGGCCGGGTCGGAATATCGCACGCCCGGTCCCCAATCGGCCTGATGAGGTGTTCGAGGGATAAAGGCGGCCGGTGACGATTGTTCGAGAGAGAGAGAGAATTACGGGCATGTCCGTCATGTGTGTTTGTTTATGTGTTTTTGAGTTTAAGTTTCTCATTAAAATATCATTTATGTTGACAAGCCGGTTCTCGCCTCCTCCTTGCCCATCCTTTAACTGTTTTACATATATATATATATATATATATATATATATATATATATATATATATATATATATATATATATATATATGCTTTAAATTACAATTTTACACAAACATTGAAAAGATACGGAGGAGTGTTAATTCATATTTTAGTCCATCTTTCAATACAATTACAATGATAGTGACTCAAATTAAAGCTTTAAAGGACCTAAAAGTATCATAACATTAGTCCATGTGAGTTATGTGTCTTATTCCTAGTCTTCTGAAGGTACATGATAGGCTTACAAAAGACAAAAAGAAAGTCATATAGTTGCACAACATAAGGGTAAGTAAATTATGACAGAATAAAATTTTTGGGATATACTATTCCAATAGAAACTTAATTTTCCCTTGTTTACAAATACCCTAAAATTGCTATTGCTTATTCTATTTACCCATGTATACCTTAATACATACTTACACATCACATCCACACATACAAACCTGTCTCCGGAGAATTCAGTGTGACATTGTTGAGGTTTAACCACAGGGGGGAAAACCCAATGTAGAGAAATCAACATCCCTTTCATTCCCTCAATTTTGTCAAACTGTGACGTTCTCATCTTGCTCTTCATAGCCATAGTGTCTGTGTGAGATCTGTTTGCCTCTCCTGTGGAAAGTTTGATATCATTATTTTGTCTGTGACTTCAGGCATGGGAGGCAACAGAACTGACTGTAACATTTTGATACAGAGTTGCGGAAACCAGCATAATTAGACAAAGCTGGGATGAGTGAAAGGAGTTGACAAAATCTAGCCCCGAGAAATTTTGTCATTATGTTCTTCCTGTCACTGACGCTCCATCAAGGGATGAAAGTTGACATACCTTCCCCCAGGCCTCAAGCTGTAACCATCCTATGGATGGTATTTGGTTTTCATAAATGCACAATTGCTTGCTGATTCATGTTACACATTGAAGTTTAGATTAATAGCTGTCATTTAAAGGGCTTTATAGAGAAGATTTCTGTGGTAATGCAAAATGCAAATATACTATGAGAAAACTGCTTTAATTCATATTATTTAAGTGTAAATCTGGCTACTAATTGCTATACACAATCCAAACATTCAGGTATAGAGATCATTTGAAGAATTTACCATGGCAACCATAGCTTCTGCCAAAATACATAGTTACCATTGCAAGAATTCATGTCATGTATACTATATTGCAGTGTCTCAACTGGTGCTTTGTGACCCAAAAAAAGCAAGTTTATTCTGATGTCCATGAAGTGTCATAGACGGGACAGAATAAACTATGCTAAATGCAACCATATAATCATGAAAAGTTAAGATTGCAAAATAAATAGGCTTATCTGCCTAAAAAACAAACCAAAAAAAACAACACTTCCCCTTTAGTGTGTTGTTGTGATGTCAAAATCTGTTCCTAATAATACTCTAGCTCTGAGGTTGTTAATCAATAGTACAGTATATACTTCTGTTAAAACCATCAGCTGCATTATTTAATTTACAAACAGTGCCCGTCCTAGTCTTTTGGGAGCTCCAAGCAAAAAGTTCAAATGGTGTCCCTGTCAACATGTTTTTGACAGTGTGGGGGCCCTCTGGCAGATCAGGGGCCCTCAGCAACTTGCTTAGTTTGCCTATAGGGAGGACATTTTAAGAAATCGTGCTTCATTATCTCTGATCGTGTATGAACTACAATCCAATGGCGCATTGCAAATTACAAACAATGGAAAAATATAAAACTAGTCATTTAAAGTTGTTGCTTGTAAGTATAGAAGCAGTATATTTTTATTTTAATGCAAAATATTCCGATTTTGGCGAATATTCAAGTAGTTTGAGAGTTTTAGGAGAGTGTGCTTCAACAGGGGCATATAGCCAGCCATCGATTGACAATCTTGGAGCTTCATGGTAGGTTTGTCTTAAAAGGTTTATAAGTTGGCTAAAAATTTTCCTATTTAAAAAATTCATGGGATTTTTATTCCGAACCAGATGTAAGTGTCACTCGGACTCCCTACACTTTCAAAATACTTAAATATTTGTATATCTGAATATTTTTCAATAAACTTAAATATGTTGTTTATACTGTATATTCTTACAGTATAATCATCAAATTAACATCAAAAGTTATATTTTTCGATAAGTTTTATACTTATTGGATTACATCATTTGCAATGCTTCTTGGAATTGTAATTAATTCCCTCATGAAAGATGCAAAGTTCAGTTTTGTACATTTGCCTTCTGTCTGATTTTCAAAAAGTTTTTTTTGCTTCAAATCAAAGTTTGTGAAGTTGTGATTCACCTTGGAGCTGGTTGGTTTGGTTCATTGCTTACAACTCTTTTATGAAGTACTTATAAAACTCACATGGGAAAAAATTAATGGGAAAAATACTTCCGGAACCAAAACAGCTGAAAAAGTGGCCAGGTCTCTTCTCTTTCCAAAAAATAATGACGTGTTTGAGTTTTAACAGTGTAAGAAGCTTTCTTAATATTTCAGTCATTTTGTTTGTTATATTTTTTATTAATAATTTTTTATGACAGTGATGATCAATTCTATGTTACTAGTTTTATTGTAGAAACAACTGGCTGCAAATATGGTTACCATGGTACATTTTAATTGCTGGGCATATTTTCGCTTATAAGATGAAAGTTATAAAATAGTGCAAAGATGTCCTGTGTTTTTCCATTCTTGCTTAAAGTTCATCAAGGACAATTCTCTCATCATTTATTCACCCTCATGCCATCCCAGATGTGTATGACTTTCTTTCTTCTGCTGATCACTAACAAAGATTTTTAGAAACATTTCTCAGCTCTGTAGGTCCATACAATGCAGGGGAATGGTAACCAAAACTTTGAAGCTCAAAAAGCACATAAAGGTAAAATAAATAAATAAATAAATAAAAATAAAAATCAATATCTCATATCTCTTGAAGTTAAACAAAAAAAGATCAATGGTTCAATCCTTTTTTATTTACTCTAAATCTTTACTTTCATTCTCACCAACACCTTTCATATTGCTTCTGAAGATATGGATTTAGCCACTGGAGTCTTTTAGAATACTTTTAAGCTGCCTTTATGTGCTTTTTGGAGTTCTGGTCATTCACTTGCATTGTGAGGACCTATTGAGCAGAAATATTCTTCAAAAAAATATTTGTTTGTGTTCAGCAGAAGAAACAAAGTCATACACATTTGGGATGTCGTGAGGGTGAGTAAATTATGACATAATTTTAATTTTTGAGTATCAACTATCCCTTTAAAAATATGTATTGTGAAGCATCACCTCTGTTGGTGGCGCTGTTTTCTTGTCCAAAGCTCCGTTCAATCCAGTCAGGCGGGTCACAGGACGCCTAAAAGAGGACCCTTCTCCTGGTGACGTGTTACGTTCCTTTGACAGCGATATGTGAAAGTAAACGATAAAGAAAGAATTAAAACACTGCCTAGCGTTTGATTAAGAGGCTTTTACTGTGATATCGGTGACGTCTTCTACCGTCAATGAAGATGGAGACGCTTTACCATCAAACCAATAAGTGAGTTTGTTAATGCTGTTTATGATAATCCTTTGCTTGTTAGCTAGATTAGCTGTAATCAGAAGTTCTCAAAAAATGCCAAATATGTTTTATAAATTCCCTCTAAACACATCTAACAAATAAAAAGCTCGTTGGAATCTGTTGTGTTGAAATAATAATAAACTGACACCATCTGTTACAGGAGTAAGTGTAGATGATATGGAAGATTTCTCTTATTTTATTCTCTAAAATGTATCTGATCATTTATTTAGGCGTTTCACCTTCATATTGGAGTCTGCCAGCTTTATAGTGTCACAGTGTCTTGACCAACACTGACCGTAATGCACTTGATATGTACAGATGCAAGCTGGACTATATTTTTATATTTATTCAGCTGAAGTATTCTTTTGTCTCTTAAAAACACATTTGAATAATGGCTTTCACGAGGCACAGCATTTATCCTGACTCTCTCTCCCCCCCCCCCCCCCTATCTCCCCTCTGTTTCTTTTACATCTAGACATATCCAGGAGATTCAATCTCAGATGGGACGACTGGAGAAAACAGATCGCGAGTCAGTCCACTGTAAGCCTGTGTGTGTGTGTGTGTGTGTGTGTGTGTGTGTGTGTGTGGTCCCCACCATAAGACACTTGTTTTGGTTGGGGTTAGTATCGCAATATACAAAATATTTATTTGATCATAATATGGATAACTATGTACTATTTATTAAAAACAGACTTAAATAAAAGTACAGGCTTTTGTGTTGATAAAGAATAATACAATTCAGTCCAATGTTATATAACAATGAGAGAGAAAGCTACTATTTTTCTTTTATATGGCTTACTCCAAGTAATACTGGATTTAGAGGTTGACAAAGCAGCAGACCCAAAAGGGCAAATATACCAGGGGACTACATATAAGGCACTTGAAGACCTGTAAAAGCATGTGACTTCAAAATACATTGAAATGTCTCAAAAACAGTAGAATATAATCAGATGGCTTCCAGACTCACTGGATGTTATCACAGGAATAATTATTTCATAATGTCTCGATAAGAAGTGACAAAGGAGCAGTCAGTAACTTCAAAAGGACCTGATTAAGGACCTTTTTTTATTACTTAAAGATAAGCAAAAGGATGGCAAAATACTAACTCCGCATTCATACATAACAGCAGTCAAGGTAATTTCAGGAACCAGTGGGTGAAGAAATAAACCAATACTCATGACGGGTAAGTATTCACTGGCTAGTATCATCAACATCTCCTTGGATTAGAACAGAACAGGTAAGGATCATTGGTAAGCATCAAATTTCTTCAGAAGCAGGGATAAAAAAAAAAACAAATCTGAAATGAGAAATGAAACTCAAACAGAAATGCATACTCGTGCTATGTATAAACTCCGTCTCTTTGCCCACAACTGAAACGGAGGACTGAACATAACAGGTTTCTCAATGCAGGTAGGAATAAACATAGTAGTTCCAAAATGTAACTTTGAATTAGCTCAGTGAATATTCTAGGAAAATCAAGAAATAACAGTCATGAATCAAACTAGGAAAGTCACTTTTTCAATATAAACAGCACTCGTAGAAAACACGTATCTGAAGTCCAATATGAGACACAAATAACATCCAGGAAAACATAAGACAAAGAGTCCGTCCATGAGTGCACAGAGAGCAAGTACAACATTCAAGGCCAGACAAAGACTGCTTGTCACTGCAGTGTTTTTAAAGCACACCAAATGCTCCACTAACGAGCATCTGGTGTGGCTCTTTAATGCTCTGGGAAGTGCAAGCAGGCAAACAAGGTAGATGAGAAAGCCTAAAGGTTTCCAATGTATGCAAGAAATACAAAAGCCCTGAAATGGAGTGGAAAGATATAGCGAGAGAGAGAACATCACCCCTCAAAAAAGTTAGTAAGAAGCTTTCTCTTCCCGAGTGTGAGTGGAGGTTTGGTTAGCTTCTCTCACTTATTCACCCTTATGCCATCCAAGATGTGGATGACTTCTTTTCATCTGCTGAACTCAAATGAATTTGTCAGCTCTTTTGGTCCATACAATGCTGGTGAATGGGTGCCAAAATTTGGAAGCTCCAAAACTCACTTAAATCAGCATTAAAGTAATCCATAACACTCCAGTGATTAAATCCATATCTTCAGAAGTGATGTGATAGTTGTGGATGAAATAGGCAAATTGATAGAAATTCATGCATACACACCCTACTGAGCAGGGAGAAGAATTTCTTTCAAAAAAGGACTTAATTATTGATATTTTTCTTTGATCTTTCTTATCATATCACTTCTGAAGACATGGATTTAATCACTGGACTCTTATGGATATCTAAGAAGAAAGTCATACACATCTGGGATGGCATGAGGGTGAGTAAATGATGAGGGAATTAAAATGTTTAGGTGAACTATCCCTTTAATTGCTGAGCTTCTGCCTTAACTTGTCCTGCTCTTAATCACAACTTGCAACAATGCGGTTGTGGCAGCGGGGGCGTGGTCAAGCGCCCGTCCGGGAGAGAAAAGCGGTAAGGGCGCTCACACCTGAGCTAAATTATGTCTAACACCTGTCTCTAATTGCAGTAGCTTGAGGAGAGCGGCATAAAAAGCAGCAGCAACAGAGCCCAGGAGAGAGCCTGACACAAAGGCCAAGAAGCTATTGTGTTATATTAGTGTGTGAGAATTAAAAACAACCTTACCTGAACCCTGTTGCTGTTTCCGTCCCTTCCTCACTGGAAACTTGTTACACTGGTGCCTAAACCCGGGAATTTGCAGGAACAGTGGTCCAAAGCTATGGAACAGAGTCGCCCCATAGAGTCCTCCCAGCTGGCGGAAGTCCTCAAGTCCCTCGCTATGCTCCATCAGGGCCACCAACAGTCTCTGCTTGAGCTCCGACAGGACCAAGATCG
This sequence comes from Xyrauchen texanus, assembly GCF_025860055.1. Taxonomy (NCBI): domain Eukaryota; kingdom Metazoa; phylum Chordata; class Actinopteri; order Cypriniformes; family Catostomidae; genus Xyrauchen; species Xyrauchen texanus. The sequence continues at coordinate 21,002,045 of NC_068283.1, read as the reverse complement.
TCGGTTCTTTGAGATCATGCGGGCTCAAGCAGAGGACCGGCTTGCCATCCGGAGCCTCCTCAGCCAGGACGCAGCCGCGACCCCGGACACCCGCGCCACACTGCCCCCACCCGCGCTACAGAAGATTAGGCCGGCAGATGATCCAGAGGCGTTCCTGGACCTCTTTGAGCGCACGGCGGAAATTTGGGGTTGGCCACGCGACCAGTGGGCAGCCCGCCTCGTCCCTCTCTTGTCCGGGGAAGCACAACTCGCGGCACAACAACTTCCGGCAACAAGCCTCCTGGCTTATACCGACTTGAGGAGAGCCATCCTGCAACGGGTTGGTCGGACCCCGGAAGAAAGTCGCCAGCTGTTCCGGGCCATGAAACTGGATAAATCCGACCGCCCGTTTGCGTTAGCCCAGCGGCTCGCGTGATGCCTGTCGGAGGTGGCTGCTTGCGGGGACCGCGACATCGAGGAGCTCGTCGATCAAGTGGTACTGGAGCAGTTTGTCCAGCACTTGCCCCGAAAACGGCGGAGTGGGTCCAGTGCCACCGCCCGGCGTCGCTGGAGGAAGCCGCACGACTCGCGGAGGACCACATGGCGGCGATTCCAAGGGCGGATGAGCCCTCTCTCTCTCTCCCCTTCCCTGTGTCTTCCCCTGTTTTTCTCCCTCCCCTCTGCCCTCTCGCTCTGCTCTCTCCCCAGGGTCCGTTCCTGCCCCGCAGGCGCTGAGGAGTCACGAGACCAACTTCCCGGCCGTGGGAGAGCCCGCCTACCCCTTCCCGTCCTTCAGCCGCTCTCCTCCTCAGGTGGGAGCCCGCCAGCACGGGTGCGGCCGTGGCGCCTGGGCCGGTCTGCTGGAGGTGCGGAGACCGGACCACTTCCGGATCAGTGTCCGCTGATGGAAATAGGGACGGTGGTGCGGGTCTCCGACTTCCGCAGGCTGCCCCGATCGGGCTGGAGCGTACCGTATTCGGTAAGGATCCAGGGGGTACATACCAAGCATTGTTGGATACCGGCTGTAACCAGACCACCATCCACCAACGCTTGGTTCAACCCGGGCTTTGGGAGCTAAACTGGTGAGGGTGAGGTGTGTGCATGGGGATGTTCACAAGTATCCCATGGTGACTTTGGCGATTAAATTCAGGGGAAAAACCATAGTGTGGAGGCAGCGGTTAGTTCCGCCTCACCCATCCGCTAATCTTGGGTACTGATTGGCCGAATTTCAAAGATATTTTAGAGGGTATATGTGCGGATGGGTCCTGCATAAAGAGGTGTGCGGTGTGCGATGCTTTGGCAGGGAGGCGGAGCCGGGCCGCCCTCGGCTGCTCGGAATGACGAGGGAAGGGGCGAGGTGGCGCCCCTCCTCTCAGGGAATTCCCTGAGGGGACTTCCCTCTAGAGCAGTCGCGGGATCTAAACCCTTAAACATGCTCTTGGCCAAGTGAGAGTAATTGATGGTCAACAGCTCCGCCGGCGTCGCCATTGCATACCCATATTTTTCACTTATTAAAGATCGGTTGTACAGAGTGACGCAGGACGCTCAAACAAAGGAGGAAGTGACACAATTATTGATTCCACGGAGCCGCCGGAAATGGTTTTCCAGGCGGCTCACTATAATCCTATGGCCGGTCACCTCGGGAAAGAAAGACACTTCTCCGCCTAATAGCCCGTTTCTATTGGCCGGGCATTGGTGGTGACGTCCGCGAGGTGGTGTGCGGCGTGCCGTGAATGTCAGTTGGTAAACCCACCGGCCACCCCAAAAGCGCTTTGCGCTCCTTCCATTGATCGAGGTCCCTTCGAAAGAATTGGAATGGACCTCGCCGGGCCATTAGAACGGACAGCACGCGGACATCGCTTTGTGTTAGTCCTAGTGGATTACGCAACGCGATATCCGGAAGCAGTGCCCCTGAGCAACATCTCCGCGACGTAGTGTTGCAGGGGCACTCTTCAAAATAATCTCCGGTGGGGATTCGAAAGAAATCCTCACCGATCAGGGCACAACGCTTATGTCACCTACACTTCACGAGCTTTACTGAACTATTGGGCATTAAGTCGATTCAAGACTAGCGCTTACCATCCGCAGACTGATGGCCTAGTGGAGCGATTTAATAAAACACTAAAAAATATGATTCGTAAGTTCGCATACCGAAGACGCTTAGGAATTGGGATAGGTGGCTCGACCCCTGTTATTCGCGAGTACGGGAGGTCCCACAAGCCTCCACGGGGTTCTCACCGTTCGAGCTGCTGTACTGGCGGCGCCCACGCTGGGTCCTCGATGTCATCCGCTGGCTTGGGAGGAGGGACCTTCTAATAGTAAAATGAAATTCAATATGTTCTTGATCTTAGAGCAAAACTCCACACACTGGGGAAATTAACACAGGAGAATTTGCTCCAGGCTCAAGAACGCCAACGCCGGCTGTATGACAGGGGTGCTCAGCTACGGAATTCGCGACCGGAGATAAAGTGCTTGTATTACTCCCAACATCGAAGCTCGAAATTACTCGCCAAGTGGCAAGGACCCTTTGAGGTCACACGACGCAGTAGGGGATCTCGATTATGAGGTTAAACGCATCCGATAGAGGGGCGCGTCAAATATATCACCTCAACCTCCTGAAATTGTGGAGAGAAGAGGCGGCCTCTGTGACGCTGGCAACAGTAGTTCGAGAGGGCGGCGCTCGGACCGAGGTAAACAAAGCCCGCAATCTCAACACCCGGTTCCTTGTGGAGACCACCTCTCACCGCGCCAACTCGCAGAGGTTTCCGAATTACAAAAGGAGTTTGCAGACGTGTTTTCTCCTCTACCGGGCCGCACAAACATCATACATCACCATATCGAGACCGAGCCGGGCGTGGTGGTACGCTGACGCCTCTATCGCTTGCCTGAACATAAAAAGAAAGTAGTTCGAGAAGAATTGGACGCGATGCTTGAGATGGGAGTAATAGAAGAATCCCACAGTGATTGGTCCAGCCCGGTCGCCCTTGTTCCCAAGAGCGATGGGTCTGTACGCTTCTGTGTGGATTATAGGAAAGTCAACGCGGTGTCTAAATTTGACGCTGCACCCAATGCCCCGTGTTGATGAACTGTTCGATCGGGTTACGTGACGGCTCGATTTTATTCGACCTTGGATCTAACGAATGGTTATTGGCAGATCCCCTTGACACCAATTTCCTGTGAAAAACGGCCTTCACCACGCCGCTTGGATTACACCAATTCGTGACGCTTCCTTTCGGTTTGTTCGGGCACCAGCCACGCTTCAGCTCTCATGGATAGGATCCTCAGACCGCACACTGCTTACGCCGCTGCCTAACTAGACGATATCATCATTTATAGCAATGATTGGCAGCGCACATGCAACATCTGAGGGCCGCCCTGAGATTGCTGGCGGCGGGCGGGCTCACGGCAAACACGAAAAAGTGCGCGGTTGGGCGTGTGGAGGTACGGTATCTGGGGTTCCACTTGGGTCATGGCCAGGTGCGTCCCCAAATTGACAAGACCGCAGGCGATTGCGACTTGCCCTAGACCCAAAACCAAAAAGGGGGTGAGGCAGTTCCTGGGGCTGGCTGGCTATTACAGAAGATTTGTGCCTAATTATTCGGATGTCACCAGCCCGCTGACTGACTTCACTAAAAAGGGGGCTTCAGATCCACTCCAGTGGTCGGAGCAGTGCCAACAGGCGTTTACACAGATTAAAGCTGCACTTTGTGGGGGGCCGCTTTTGCATGCACCTGACTTCTCTCTCCCTTTTGTTTTGCAGACGGACGCTTCAGACAGAGGGCTGGGGGCCGTACTCGCGAGGTGGTGGAGGGAGAGGAGCCCGGTGCTGTACATTAGCCGGAAGCTCTCCTTGAGGGAGACTAAGTACAGCACCGTAGAGAAGGATTGTCTGGCCATCAAGTGGGCGGTCCTCACCCTCCGATACTACCTGCTGGGGCGGGCCTTCACCCTCTGCTCGGATCACGCCCACTGCAGTGGCTCCACCGCGATGAAAGATACTAACGCCCGGATCACCCGTTGGTATCTGGCCCTCCAGCCTTTTAAGTTCAAGGTGGTCCACAGACCGGGGTGCAGATGGCTGCCGCTGACTTCCTCTCCAGAAATGGGGAGTGGTAGGCAGGCCGGATGGCGCCCCGGCCTGAGTCGGGCGGTGGGGGTATGTGGCAGCGGGGGCGTGGTCAAGCGCCCGTCCGGGAGAGAAAAGCGGTAAGGGCGCTCACACCTGAGCTAAATTATTTCTAACACCTGTCTCTAATTGCAGTAGCTTGAGGAGAGCGGCATAAAAAGCAGCAGCAACAGAGCCCAGGAGAGAGCCCGACACGAAGGCCAAGAAGCTATTGTGTTATATTAGTGTGTGAATTAGTGTGTGAGAATTAAAAACAACCTTACCTGAAACCTGTTGCTGTTTCCGTCCCTTCCTCACTGGAAACTTGTTACAGCGGTGTTCACGTTTCATCTTTATTACCTTAATTATGAGATGTTTCTTCTTTTAAGAACTGTTTTACATCCTGAGACCCAGAAATGATTGGTTTCAATGGCAACACATCTAAAGCCCAAATAAAATGTATGCTTTAAATCTATGCCATAATCTGTACGTGGTGGTCTATGTGGTCGTTTGCATTTATAGCTCTGCGTCATTCTGCCAGTGCAGAGACAAAATGCTACATTATTACTGTAATTATGCTGAGAAAATGCCTTCATTTCTGAAATTATTATAACATTTCATGAAGAAACAAAATCAATATAATTTGCAGATTCAAAAGTATTCATTAAATGTTTGTAGCTAGGGGTGGGTTTAATAAAATGGTATATTAAACATTAAAATATGTTGAGGTAGCCTGCTGAGTACATTTAATCTTGGTTCATGGTCATGTGAGTTAAGCATGTGAAGTGTCAAGATCAGTTAGCAGCTGTCCCACAGATCTAGTAGTAGACTTTAAAAAAGTCTGCGGAGTCAGCATGGTGCCACCGGCCAGCTGATTGATTTGTTGAAGTGGAGCTGAGCAATGAGAGCCAGGCTGGTGCCACAGCAGGAAGGACAGGGAGGAGTAATGGGGTGGGGGGTGAGAGCTGACAGAGGATGGAGAATGGATGTTGGAGAGGAAACTTGCGGAGTGGTTTGGGGTGTGTGTGTGTATGTGTGTGTCTGTGTCTGTGTCTGTGTGTGTATGTCTGAGGCGGTGTTGTGGCTCAGTCATGAGTCGGGATAGATAACGTCTCAGTTAGGCAGCCACCTATGCATACTGATGACATCATATGAGATGTCATAGGAGGGAAGGATGCGTAATATGTGCACATGTTGGTGTGTGTGAGAGAGAGTGTGATTGTATTTTCTCAGTGGGTGGGGGAAGTTTCTGCCCAAGAAAATGTCTGATAAAAGTTTCCCAACAGTCTCGGGCTCTCTCCTAGGAAACTGCACTAATTCCTAATCAGTGTATACGCCTGTCAATGCTCAACTCTGTCTGTAAAATGTAGACTTTGTGTGTGCGTGTGTGTTTGTTTGTTTGCTTTGTCAGGGATTTAAGCTGGCTGTTGCTTATTTACTCTGAACTCTGAGTGTTTCATGTGTTTATTCATAATTATTTGAATGAATATTCATTTTCAAGGGGGATGAATGTGATAGAATTCTTATTTGTGTTCTTATGTTAATGTTTGTATATTCCTTCAGTATTTGAGAATGAACTACAAGCCAGAATTGATCAGATCTTTAACCAACTGGAGCGACTGGAGATTCTAGCAAGCAAAGAACCACCAAATCGGCGCCAAAATGCCAAACTGTGAGTGCATCATCAATCATGTCCATAAGTAGTTATTCAATCATTCCTGTCTAGGGCTGTAACAATTATGAAATTGTGCTGATGATTAACTGTCAAACAAATGATTGTGACTATGGAGATTAATTGTCATACTACTTACAGGAATTTCCGGGGTTCCGTACAAGTTAAGCTCAATCGACAGCATTTGTGGCATAATATTGAATTTAACTTTATATCATACAATAAAATGGTGATATACAGTATGATTTTCTTTAAGACTTAAAACACTTTTATCAAACTTTCAGGCTGAACCTAGCCAACCCGAATAGCTATTATGCATCACAACGCTTCAGAAGTTGTTAGTAGGCTCAGTAAGAAGGTCAGAGTTCATTTGGAGTGCTCGCATAATTCAATAAAACTGGAAAATGTGATTAAAATCTTAAGTGCAAAATAATTGTGGTTATCTTAAATAATCACAGTTAGATGAAATAATCGCAACAGGCCTATCCCTAACACATGCCAGCTGCACAGAAGTATGCTGGAAGCTCACCCTCGCAGAAACCATGTCTTGCCACCTTACACATTAATAAATAGGATTCCAGTGCATGTTATACTGAGTGGAGTCTTGATTCAAGGCTGAATTTCTTCATAGCCCTCTGGAGTAAGATAATTTCTCAGATTATGAAATTAGAATCAATTTTGATCTTTAATAATAACCAAAACAGAACCAGCAATTCACTTTATTAAAATATTAAGTAAATGTATTAAGTACGAGGAAGCTTGATGTGGAATAAAGAGAAAAGGATAGGGCTGTTGTGGGCTCATAACACAAAGGTTATAGGTTCAAAGCCTAAAAGGTTCATGGGCTACCACCATCGTGCCCTTGACAAAGCAACGAAGTTTGCTCCGGGGAGATTGTCCTTTTATTTAAAATGTACAGTAAGTGGCTCTGGATAAGAAAACTTCTTCTAAATGAAGAATAATTTAATGTGACGTGATGAAGGTGAGGAGTGTTTGTGTTGTGTGTGTGCCCTGTGGCAGAGGGCTCCAGTGAAAACATTCTATCAGTGACCACGTCATCACCAGCATTCTTGCCCTGTGTGGCAAAGCCTGGCTACAAGACTGCACAAACAGACCTGAGGCCAGCACACCTGAGACACCCACTCAATCACTCACTCACTCAGAAGACACCAAATACCGTTAAAGACAGACACATCATGAGGAGTGCCTGTACGTGAACGTGTGGATGACCTCAAACACATTCTCTCCCTCTTACACACATAGAAATGACATAATCGCAACCCAGACAAATGTTGCAAATCTCCATTTTAATGGATGTTTTCAGTTCGGGAAGTGCACTTGTCATTGCACTAATACACTTGGCATTAATGCACTTGGCACTATACTGTTTGTTCTTCCATGTTTAAAGGTTCACTCCATATTTTTTCCCCTCATTTAAAAAGTTTTACTTCTAAAGAAATTAATAGTATTTTTGAAACATAATATATATATATATATATATATATATAATCTAAAATCATGACCAGTAATGTGATATGAAGTGTTCAGTCATATCAGTAACCTTATAAAAGCTGTTTTATTCTACATGGGGTGGGGCGCCTCATTGGGGCAGCCTTGTTAGGATCACATGACCAGCTGAATACTTCTCGCTTAATCACAGTAACTGCCCTATTATTGGGCACTTTCATTCATGGTTCATCATTATTGGTATCTGAAAACTACTGTGTTTGAATGATGCAGCATCCAGGCCACTAGGTGTTAGTGTAAGGTACTTCGACATACTTAAACCTTTAATTATTCAAAAAGCCCTCAATGGTCTAAATGCAATGTGAAAAATTCTGTTTATTTTGCAAAAGGCTTTAAGCTTGTACTGGTTGAAAGCAACAGTTTTTTTTGTTTTCTTATGTCTGAGTAGGTGTTCTGCGACTAGTGCATCACACAATAACCCCTGCAGGCTGCTTTGTGGTCAGAAAGACACTCTCTTCCTTTGTTTTTCTTTTTGTAGGCGTGTTGATCAGTTGAAGTATGACATGCAACATCTACAGACAGCCCTGAGGAACTTCCAGCACAGACGCTATGCTCGCGAGGCACAGGAGAGAGAGAGAGATGAGCTTTTGAGCCGAAGTTTCACAACTAATGTTAGGCCACACAAAACATTTCAAAACTCTAATACTGATTTGTTTACTTGTAGATTATGCCTAGAATGTCTTATAACATCTTACATCTTTACCACTGGATTATTAATGGACATTTTGCTGCTAAGATTATTTTGACACAATATTTTATACATGTGTGTTTATACGTAGGATGCCGACACCTCCATCCCCATTGATGAGACCCTGCAGTTCAATACCAGCCTTCACAATGCTCACAGAGGAATGGATGACATTCTGGGCTCAGGCTCTGGCATCCTTAATGGCCTAAGAGAGCAAAGAAGCACGCTCAAGGTGTGTATTAGACAAGGGAGCATGGATTTATCTATAGCTGAAATAACCGTGATGTCACACATCGCTTTCAGGTTCTTCAGTTTAGCAACATTTAATGGTGGATTTGAGCAGCACTGTGGTTTTAATAATCTGTTAACATATAATAATGTAAAAATGTATGTTGATTAAAGGGAAAGCTAAGGTTTATTGCAAAGATACTGTATAACCAGATTGAACTTTTATTTTGTTGGACATGTAACTAATTAATGAATATACATCATCACACATTCGAAAATATGATATACACGATCAACCACAACATTAAAACCACCTACGTAATATCATGTAGGTCTCCCTCGTGCCACCAAAACCGCTATGACCCATTAATGCATTGACTCCACATGACATCTGAAGGTGTCCTGTGGTATCTGGCACCAAGACGTTAGCAGCAGATCCTTCAAGTCTTTTTAGTTGCAAGGTGGGGCCTCCCTGCATCAGACTTGTTGGTCCAGCACATCCCATTGATGCTCAGTTGGGGAGTTCTGGGGAATTTGGAGGCCAATTCAATACCTTGAACTATTTGTCATGTTCTGAAACATTCCTGAACAATTTTTACAGTGTGGCAGGGAGCATTATTCTACTGAAAGAGGCCACTGCCATCAGGGAATACCGTTGCCATGAAGGGGTGTACGTGGTCAGCAATAATCTTTAGGTAGGTGGTATGTGTCAAAGTAACATCCACATGAATGCCAGGACCCAAAGATTCCCAGCAGAACACGGCCCCAAACATCACACTGCCTCTGCTGGCCTGCCTTCTTCCCATAGTTCATCCTGCTGCCATCTCATCCCCAGGTAAACGACGCACACGCACCAGCCATCCACATGATCCAAAAGAAAACATGTTTCATCAGACCAGGACACCTTCTTCCATTGCTCCATGGTCCAGTTCTGACAGTCACGTGTCCATTGTAGGTGCTTTTGGCGGTGAACTGGGGTCAGCATGGGCACTCTGACCGGTCTGCGGCTAGACAGCCCCATACGCAGCAAGCTGTGTTGCACTGTGTGTTCTGACACCTTTCTATCACAGCCAGTATTACGTTTTTCAGCAATTTGTGCTTCAGTAGCTCTTCTGTGGGATCGGACCAGACAGGCTAGCCTTTGCTCCCCACGCGCATCATTGAGCCTTGGGTGCCCATGACCCAGTCGCCGGTTCAACGGTTGTCCTTCCTTGGATCCGTTTTGGTTGGTACTAACATCTGCATACTGGGAACACCCCACAATGCCTGCCGTTTTGGAGATGCTCTGACTCGGTCATCTAGCCATCGCAATTTGGCCCTTGTCAAAGTCGCTCAGATCCTCACGCTTGCCCATTTTTCCTGCTTCCAACACATGAAATTCAAGAACTGTTCATTTGCTACCTAATACATCCCATCCCTTGACAAGTGCCATTGTAATGAAATAATGTTATTCACTTCACCTGTCAGTGGTTTTAGTGTTGTTGCTGATCAGTGTATGTGGCATATAAAAATATTTACTGCAATATGCATCTTTACTGCTTTTTGGTCCTCTTACAGTAAATAATAATATTTGACTTCTTCTGTATTCAAACTTCATAACAGCCGATTACATACTGCATTCAAAATAAATGCATAGACATGTTTTAAAAGTGTAGCATTTTTGTCGCATATCCTTTCACAAACAGCCAGTATGCACTGCAGTGGTGGAGATGGGCTCCAGTTTGTTCCGCTTGAGCTTACAAGATGGTGTAAGATTATATTTGGCCTTATATCTGTCACAGCAGTTGCGCTTAAGGCTGTGTGCGATTCCTTCATGAAAAGTTCATATATATCAACTGCAGCTACAGTGTAAATTGGTCTTATTAAAACAACGCAATAACAATGACAGTGATTTTTGAAACATCATATTTTATGCCATATCCTGTGTTTGTCCTGATCCACCGATCCTGAGGAACAAAGCACCAACTGAAAGCAGTTCATTTCTGGGGTACCAACAGAACCCCAAAATCATTCCTTCTTTTTTTCTTTTGTAACTTCCTAGATTTCAAATAGACATCATGATAATTGCTGTCAGAACTTATTCCCATAAACTTGTGTGACCTTTCACAGTATCTTATTTTTCCTGACTGATAAACTCGTAATGAAATCCTTTTTAAAATGTTACTTTGATTTTTACTTCATTAGCTAGGACTAAAGAGTTTCTTGCATGAAATTATTTGCTTTTAAAACATGGCTTAAAAAGGAATTGAAAACCTTCTTTATTAACCGGTTTGTTACAGCACTAGTTTCAGGGGTTGTCTTATCAGACATATCAGAAAATATGCATATTGTTTTCTTTGATTGTTCATATAAATAGCAGAATGGAGGTGTTCTCCAGTATAAATATGCAATGATTAATAGAGAATACAGGAGAGAGGTGTGCAAGCAGAGGAATGTTGAGTGTGTAGAGTGAGTTAGTGTTAATAATAGGTGTGCGAGTTTGAGGTAATGCAACCACATATAGACACTGACACTGTTTCCAGGGAGGAGTGAATGCTCTTCCTGAAGCTCCTCTTGATTAACAGCATCCGTGAGAGTTTATCTGACTGTGTTTTTGGGGGAAGGGGGGTGATCTGTACCTCAGATATTTGACTAAGTGAATGGAGGTTTATCTGTTGGTAATAGGATTTTAACAGAAATGTGTTAAAGGGATAGTTCACCAAACAATGAAAATTCTCTCATCATTTACTCACCCTCATTCCAGTTTTTTTTCTTCTTCTGAACACAAACAAAGCATTTTAGAAGGATATCTCAGTTCTGTTGGCCCATTAAATTAAAGTGATGGGTGGTCAAACGTTTGAAGTCCCAAAAAAAAATCACATATAAGCAGCATAAAAGTAATCTATATGACTCCAGTGGTTGAATCCATATCTCTGTGAGTGAGAAAAAGATCCAAATGTAAGTTTGTTTTACTATAAATCTTCAATTTCACTTCCACATTCTTTTGTTTCTTTGTGCATATTGCCATCTACTGGTAGGTGTTGGTCAAAGGTGGAGATTTATAGTTGAGTGGACTTAAATATTGATCTGTTTCTCACTCTCACCTATCACATCACTTCTAAAGACATTGATTTACTTCCTGTTGTCATATGGATTACTATGCGATTTTTGAGTTCTGGGCACCGTTCACTTGAACTGTTTGGACCTGCAGAGCTGATATAGTTGTATAATGACTTCTGAGATTCTTGGTAACATCTTGCTATTTCTCTCTTTTAGGGTACCCATAAGAAGATGTTGGATGTTGCAAACATGTTGGGCTTGTCTAACACCGTCATGCGTTTGATTGAGAAGCGAGCATCGCAGGACAAGTTCATCATGATTGCTGGAATGCTGGCTTCTTGTTTTGTCATGTTCCTGGTGGTGAAATACCTTAGCTGAACTTTCTGACCTTTAGACCTACTGTCTTGGTGGAGCTCATCAGTCTGTCTTGGTGGAGCTCATCAGTGGCGCATTCCATCTCTTATGGACCTTTTTGTGAAAATGAAATTTTTAATTATGATCAGATCCAATTGTAATTTTCCTCACTTTAAAAAAAAAAAAATAAAATGTCAAATTTAGTCACTGTTCAGGTGTGGTAAAGTCTCATATTTGCCGCTGTAATGCTCAATCCTTTATAATTTCTGCAGTATTTTGATTTCTTTCATCACTTGCCTGAGTAGACATAAAAAAAGCTGCTTGAACAATCACACTGGTGCTACAGCACCTTATTTTGAAATCTCTACTGCTAATGTCTGAAGAACTCTTGACTCATGTCTTTCTCTTTGCATCGCTGTTTTGCTGTTGCTCATTGTATATTAGTACCAGAGCAGTTAGTGTTTAAAATTAGTAAATTACAACATTTGCAGCAGAAAGGATTAAATAATTTGTCCTTTATTATGCCTCTTCATTGCCACCCTCTGGACACTAAACCCTGTGTTTGACGACTCAGTCTTGAGTATTCAGTGCTGTGCTGGAATCTACTGTATTGTTTATAATGCCTCTAAACCTTACTAGGCTGTATACACTAAAATGTTTCTGTGCAGTAAACACACACACACAAAACTATGCCCTTGTTTGTAATCTTAAAACTGTCAGTGTATTTGTCTGACTTGGGTCACAGCCCCTGGTTAACAGGAAATTAGATATTTTACTGGCCCGATGCTGCTTGAATTACTTTGTATGCACACTTTCATATCTACTCAGGACCCCTGCAGGGTAAGCCTCAACAACGTCCTCCTGGAACAGTTACAGTATACATGACATCTGTCTTATATACCCTGAAATTCACTGAAACTAATTCTGCTTCCAGGCCATAGAGTATGCACTGCATGTCAACACACTTCAGTTGTTAATCCAATTGTTTAGGTGAATTTAATTTAAAAGGCATTTGCTAAAAATTCATAATTATGACATTAACACCGTTTGTATTCTATTAAACACTGAGTTGCCCTCTGACTACTCGTAAGACCTAAATGATTAACACGTTTGAAAGTAACTTCTCCAAAACAGTTTTTCCTGAATCGTCTAGGATGTTTTTGCAAAATATCCTGATCCGAAGCAATGGAAGCACGCTCCAACAGTGCCATCTAGTTTTTAAATCCAATAATCTTCTGTAGTTGATGTCGATTGATGCAGTTGTTTTCTGGGGTTTTACCTAACTGGTAGGGTATTGTTGGGTAAAATAACTGCACATGAGAAATGTTTGTTTCCAAGCATAATTCTTTGCTACATTACAGATTAAATAAGTTTTTACAAAGCATACTTAGCCATGTCTAACAAAATATGATACATGGTGTTATTGCCACTGTTAAACCATGTACAATTATTTGGTCTGAGATTAAGCCCGAGTAATTAAATGATGGCATTTGTTAAAATGGTACCTATGGGGTAATGTGTTTCAATGGCCTAATTAATGGTGATGGTAAGCTTTGCATTCAAATGCAGGAAACATCATCACATAGTGAACCATGAGGGTAAGGAGATAAGACAACATTTCTTAAAATAAAAAGGGGAAAAAAGGGAGCACTAGCAAAGAGAAAACCACCCTTCAAAGTCAAAGAAACAGTCCCCTTGATGCCAAAGATGTTCCCCTTTGAAGTTCTTTTCAATTTTTATGTTTCCAAAAGTTTTTTTTTACTATATTAAAGCAGATTCTGGCTTATTTATACCTTTAATATCCATAATGTGCTGCAGTTTAAGTAATACATTTTCATTCTTCTAAAATATATTTAGGCATATTAGTTTATCTCATTCAAGTAGTAGAATGTAACTGTTATGGTGGTTTGCAAAAACATCAAGAATTGTCCCAAATTTCTAGTATGCTGTTAAATTTATCTAAAAGAAAGTTCAAATACATTAAAAGTATCAGACTTGTACACAAGTGATTACAACTCAGTTTTATTTGCTGATGCATCAAGAAGGACTTAAAAAAAAAAATTACGTCATTGCTGCAATTTACAGTACAATTAATGTCACCAAAAGTTGTACAACATTCTGCTGTCCCTCCACTTTTCAAAGACTCCCCTGACCTCTGTAATACCAGCCCCGATCATGTTTATGATATACTTTTTCCATTTTCATTTCATTATTCTTTTTATTATCATTTTTAAACAGGTGTTACCAACCTTTATTTTACATTATCGTTTTACTACAAGTTTATTTACACTGAACTAATTGTACAGAAACACAACCAAAACATTTTCCAAAAAACAAAAAAACTGAAAATAATTTAAAATAAAATAGAAAATAAAATTATTGCAGAATACAATCATACAGTTGTTACAAGATGCAAAAACAGCATCTGTACATTTTTTTCAGTGCAATATTTCACAATTTTATAAACGAGTGATGGGAACTCTCAAATCCCAAAGTGTAATCTGGTATGCAGTTTCAACAGCTTGTGACATTATAAAAATGTGTGACATCAACATTTGTGATGTCTATATTCCATTCACTATTTTCAGATAAGTTATAAGCCAACAAGAAAAAATAGGTTTACGTAGTTGAATGCCAAGTATGGCTTTTAATGTTGTTCATGTTTTGTGACACCATGGTATGGTACTCTAATGATAACTGGTATGAGCTAAAAATGAACAAATACTATGCTAACCTTGCAGTGGGCCAATTGTCAAATTCATCACAGCCTGGTTTTTGAGAACCAGGCACAAGTGTATCTTTGCATATTCATACAATGCGTTAATTCATAAACTCTCAAGAATGTTTAGCACACAGAAAAACATTTTCCCCTATGACCCTCTAAGACTGCCCATGTCAACCCTAGGCCTACAGCCAGCCTTGGATATAAGAAACACATCAGACAATGAACAAAAATGTATGACATACCATAGAATCAAGATATGCCAGTGGTTTCTTGTCCTTTATATAGTTGTAAGATACATGTCCTTGGCCTATAAATCAACCCTTGAATTGGTACCACACTCCTTGAGGGAATTTACTGTATATTTAATGTATATGATATACCACTAACTGCCAACCAAGCTCCTGGTCCTAATTTCACATGATTTTCATCACATTACAATCTCAAAAGGCAGCCAAGATCATCTTACTCTTATTCTTTATAAATTCCCAAAATATTCCCAAAATCTTTCCTGCTGAGATCCCCTTACAGTAGCAGAGTACGTAGAGGACAGATGATTTTGGGTAGTCATAGCATGCCACCCACTGGCTAAAACTTCTTACCCTTTCACACTACTGGGCCTGGTCCTCTTTATATGAGGAGCAGTATGCAATTTTCAGGAACCATGGTTTGGAGGGTGTTGGAGGTCCTGCCCTGAGAAGATGGGGTGAAGAAGGGGGTGTAGTTGCAGGGCAGCCGCTGCTGCTGCAGTGCCTGGCCGATGGGCAAAGAGAGTTGGGTAGAGGGCAGCATGGGGTACATGGTGCAGAGCAAAAGGGGTGTGATGGAGCGCAGAGGCTGGTATAATATGTATTGGTTGGCCTGACAAAAAGGCAGTATGGTGAGATGGTATCAGGCCTGTGTGTCCTAAAGAGTGACCCAATGAATGGCCTAAGGAATGACCCAAGTGTGACAAGGAGATAGGGGTTAGATGATGTTGAGGGATATGGTGAATCTGAGCAAGTTGGGCATGTGCAGGGTGATGATGGTGTTGGGTATGGGCATGAATGCCCATAGCAGCAGCATGATGCTGCAGGATGGCATGCTGCATTGTGGTAAGGGAGGTAGCAGATGCTGCAGAAACTGTGGGTTGCTGGATGTGAATAGGCTGCAATGCAGCTGGTGGAGGCGGAGGTGCAGGGGCAAGATTAGCAGCTGCTGCCAAGTTAGCTGCCGCTGCAGCAGCTGCAGCTGAAGGGAAGCTCTTCACCTGCTTGGCTAACAGCTGCTGCTGAATGTGCTGTTGAGCTGCTTGCTGCAACTTGCTGTATTTTTCTACTTCCTCTGGGGTAAAGGTGATTGGTTGACTTTCTAAAGGTGCAAGTCCATCATCTTCAGCTTCCATACCCATTTCCCCATCCTCCATAGTGGGTGCGGGGTAACCAGCATAGGCATGCATAGTAGGCTGTGGACCCATATCAGGCCCCATCAGATGTCCATCCAACATGGGATTACTGGGGTCTTGCCTTGCCTCACCTTGGTATTGTGGCATCATCATAGCTGGATCATGCTCATATTGTTGCTGAGACTCATGAAAGGCCTGTGGGTCTGAGGCTGTATGTCTGGTCTCTTCAGCCACTAAAGCAATTGGTACAGCCTCCTCTAACTGCTGCTTTTGTTGTTGCTGTTGTTGGACTGGTGGCTGGGGCGGAGGAGGAGGAGGAGGGGGGAACTCACGAATGGGTTCTACCAAGATCACTTCACTACTACCAGAATTTTTCCCCTGCTCTGACTTTTCACCTTCAATTAAACGTGTAAGAGAAAATAATGGCAGTTTCTTTCCAGCCTGGAGTTTACCAAAGAGGGGCAAAATACTTTTGTTTCCAAGGACAGGGGGGAGCTTGGGCCCAAAGTATCCTTGTGGGGGGTCCTTGTTCTTAATGCCTGACTTGGTGCCAGTTCCAGACTCATCCCCTCCTTTTCGAGATTGGATTTTCTCCAGTAGCTGTCGAGCTGTGAATGAATTTCTATGTTCTGCAGCACCTCCGTCCTCCTTTGAGGCAGCTCCACCACTACCTCTAGTGCCTTGTGCAGATGAAGAGTTGCTTTTTCGGGTCTGTGTGCGAGAAGAGGACCTTGGAGATTGGGAACGGTAAATGCGTGACCGATTGAAATCACGTCGTTGTGTGACACTGTCAGATCGCCGGCTGCGACCGTGACGATGTGGAGAGCCCTTAGTGGAGCTAGATGAACGACTAACAGAGCTACGGCTGCGACTATAACTACTGTGTCTATAGGAGCGAGCGCTGCTGCTCCTACTGCTGCGACTAGAGCTGCGGCTACTACTCCGTTGGTGTGTCCGCCTATGATGTTTCCTGCGACTATGTGAGCGTGAGCGGGAACGAGAGTCCTCAGAGGAAGATGAGGAGTAGTGCCGTCTGTGAGACCTGCCACTATCACGCCTCTCATAGTCTGAATCTGAAGAAGGTCTTCTTGATCTGTGGTGACGTTCTTTATCACTATAGTCACTGTAACTGTCTGAGTAACTATGACTACGGCGGCTGTAAGCACTGCTCCTTGCAGAAGAACGCTCAGAGCTACTTGAATAGGATCGACTGTGTGACTTCTGACCTCTGTGGTGTCTATGGTTACGGTCACCTCCACGAGATGATCTACTACGTGAATGTCCTGATCGTCCAGAATCATCACTGTGGTGTCTGCGCTGCTCACGTGGTGGTGTGGAGCAATGGCGAGCTGGTCGAGAACGTTGAGAGGATGATCCTCCATCCTCCTCACTGTCACTGCTGGGAGGTCGACCGCCACTTAAGCTTTTCCGGGCTGAAGCAGAACAAGAAGCAGCAGGTGCGCTGGGGTCAGATTTAAGGCGTTTAGTACAATTGCGCTCCTCTGCAGAGCTGGGCTTTTCTGCACTGCTTTCCTCCACTCCAGAACACTGTGAAATCTTGTGGGATCGTTTTCTCTTTTCTCCCTCATGGGACACTGTTACTACTAATGACTGGGCAGAGGAAACTCCATCTTTGACCCCCTTGTCTTTCTCTTTTTCCTTACGGTCAACTCCTTCATTGTCCTCAGCATCAAGTGGTTTATTTTTGCTTTTCTTTCTTTTATGCTTCTTTTTCTTTTTAGTTTTCTCTCCTGGAATCTCATTCTCCAACTCCCCTTCCACTGCTGCTTTTTCTTTTTCGCTGCGTTTGGAACGCTTGCTTGATTTCTTGTGTTTCTTCTTCTTTTTCTTTTTCTTAGACCCTCCAGACACATCTTCACTACTTGGTAATTTCTGCTCTTTGTTCTCATTTTCAGCACCCTCCTCTTTTAAGGATGTATGTCCCTTTAGTTCAGTATTTGGTCCTGCTACCATTGTGGCAGTGCAGATCTCTCCACTAGTGGTAGGAGTAGTATCCATGTTGTGAGACTTAGATCCCTCTCCTCCATCAGTGCTAACTGGCTTGGCAGGTTTGCTGTTTTTGCCAGCCCAGTTTCCTTTGTTTCTTGACAGCTTGAAGTCAAAGTAGAGAGGATTACAACTGTAGGAGAGAGATGGCTGAGCCTTAGTGAACTCCAGTAATTCAGAAGGCCACTGCAAGTTGGTGCTTTCATCCTTACCAAGCACAGGAAAGAAAGGCCCAGATGGAATGCGGGGACCTGTGTCTGGAGGCGCAGACATTTCTTGCTTGGTATCAGCTGGTTGAGAAGAGATGTCTAAAACTGCTGTATTAATTTGCCCCACAGGGGTACTACGTGATTTTTCCTCTGTCTTCATTTTGGTTGATGTGGGAGAAGGATTTGTGCTTTGCTCATGTAAAGGTTCATTCTCAGTCTCTTTTTCAGATTTACTGCTGACTTTTAGCAGTGTTTGCTCTCCATTTTCACCAGCTGCTGCCTTCTCATCTTTCTCTCCATCCTCTTCTTCCTTACTGGCACACTGGTCTGAGGCCTTCATGAAAAGCAGAAACTGGAAATGGGGCTTAACTCGACAGTGTGCAGGAGGTACATAATGGTAATACTGTGGTTCCTGTCCAGAGTAACCTTCCTCTTTTTTCATCATCATCTTTAGCTTATTCAAGGTAGAGGCCAGGGCTTCTCCATCATCTGGTTGTGACTGTTCATCCTCACCACTGCCACCTCCTCCTCCATCCCCACCTCCTACTGTACCTTGTGGGCTATCAGTGTTAGATGCCACAGCTCCTTCCTCTGCTTCAGTCTTTTCTCCTTCCTCTTCCTGACCTTCTTCTCCCTCCATTGCCTCCTCAACATGGTCTGCAAAGACAGCTGCAGCTATCTCAAGTTTGACAGGGGCTTTTTTGGCAAAGGAGAAAGAGACACTGACTTTGGGAGCCTGTGAGCCTCCACAGGGTGTTGGAGATGAGCTAGTTTTATTGAAGCCAAAGCTGATGGTAGGGGCTGTTCTAGGGGAGCCTTGACCACCAACACCACAGACTCCTTTATCTTCACTAGTTTCTGTGTTGGAATCTATGGTCATAGGCACACCATCCATGGAGTCTTCTCCCTTCTCACCACCTACTGTCACTGTGGTGGGTTTAAACATGGGGCCACTACCAGGGACACTGTAAAATAGAATGGTCAGGAGAAAGAAAATATCATGTCTATTTCATTCCTCTGAAAAGTAAAGCTAACATTGTTGGCATGGACATATCTGTAAATGGACAGTAAAATGCTACAGTGAAAACATGTGCTATGAACTTTTGCTATGACTGGTAACACTTCCCAAAAACCCATTAGAAGATAGACTTAGAATTGAACTTACTGATCTTGCTGCTTCCTTTGTTCTGCCAATTCATGAAGACGGCGCAGCATCTTCTCCTGTTTCTTGCAATCCTTTCTAGAACGAGAAGACACATTCCGAGCAAACTCTCTCTGCTTCAGCTCCTTTAGTCTCTGTAGGATTAGACAGAGAGAAAGGAACAAGAATTTATTGAGTCGAATGAGGGCAAAGTGGTGTGGTGTCACAAGGTGAATTCATCTTTGAACATGAAGAAAACAATTCCATGTGAATCTCTCATACCTGTTTGTGTGCATGGTCATAGGAGTTGATGTGATTGTCAAACTCCTGATGTTTCTGATATTGCTTATCACACAGCTCACAGTAGAAGTTGGCTCTCAGGTCCTCCAGAGCTTTGGCTATGGCTTTCTCCTTTTCCGCATAATCCTACAAAACACAAACAACAAATAAAACATTCATGGAGGGAGGTTGAGTGCATCTGGAAAATGGACAAATTTTCGGCATTTGTGGAAAAAGGCAATGCGAATCTTGAGTTAAGGACTGTGGATAATTTGATAGGGTTTAAGATGTCAAGTCTGTGCATTGCGTGTGAAGGAAATTGCAGAATAAATTCACATTTATCTGCTGATAATGAGAGAAGCAAACTCTAAATAAGAGCAGTTATTTTTTTTGGTGTGTTTATTTGTTTGTGTGCAGTGGAACAAGGGAAGCTTTGTGTCTGTCCAAGGCTAGCGACTGTGAAAAATCAGTCTGAAACATCCACAGAGTTACTCTACAACAAAGAGGAAATTGAGGGGTACTGAAAAGAGATGATGACAGGACAGAGGGGAGATGATGAGGAACGGGTCGACAGATAAATTAAAAGAGACCTTGCTCCTATTACAGAATTTCACCTTGTATTTTTGGCGCAGTTCCTCTGTGTCTTCTTTTTCTATCTCCAACACCCGCCGCTTCTCTGTGGCATCTTCTGCATAGTCCAGCTGTGGGTGTGCACACATACAGGTTAGAGATGCCTAAATTATTATATTCACATTCAGTAAAGAAAGCACACACAACCATCATCTCACCTCCATCTCCATGCGCCCCATTCCCATGACATCATATTTGAGGACGATGGGCACAGGGTCAGTCCGTCCTGTGAGTTTGGGGGGGAGAGGCAGAGAGAGAGAGAGAAATGGGACAGAGGTTAGACTCATTCAGACAAAAGACAACACTTGGGGTGGGACAGCCTGCTTAGAGCACAGGGTGCTGGGTTAGAGAGACTGCCTTCAAGTGCAAGAGACCAGAAAGCTACAGTGAACCAAACTCTAGCCATTCTCACAGCTTCATGTGCAGCTCTCTTCTAAAAGGCCATTCCAGTTGCGTCAAAATGATATTAACTAAGGCTAGTTTTCATTTTGTTTACCATTTGAGTTTGCTGCCAATTTTTATTTTTTAAACAATTAACTGCATAGGAACTGCATACACAAACACTATAAAAAAAGCTTTCATAAAAGCGAGAGACTGAAAACAAGGAGAGGAAGGTGGACTGAAAATGTTGTTTTATATTTTGCAGTATCTCTATAGTGGCCTGATTGCTGTGGATTGTCATTTTCTTCCTTTCTTGCTTCCTCACTTTTTTCACATTATCCCCCATAACGCTCTCTTTTTTTTTTTTAACAACCTATCACAATGCAGTTCTTTCCAACTCATGCTCTTAACTCAGGACAGGAAGCATATGGGTTGCCTGAGGGTGTGTTTAAGAGAGGGAGTAATTAGCATTTACTGCATCGTTTTGCAGTGCTGCGACAAAACTGACTTCCTAATCCACAGCATGTCCTTCCTGTATGCCTTACATATCCATTATCCTCTTCAGACTCTTTGACCAGATGCAGTTTAAATCCCTGCAGGTCCACCTAGATGCAAATGAAGGTTTATGTCCCCCATGATATTATTGTTTTACTAATATACATAGCCTGTCATATTTTTAATATATATATATATATATATATATATATATATATATATATATATATATATATATATATATATATATATATATATATATCACACACACACAAGCTGTGAAAAGACCTAGATCAGAGGAAAAGTAACATCAGAAAAAATGAACACAAATCAGAATGAAAAAAAAAAAAAAGACAAAACTACATTGAATATTGACACGTAATTGCTTAATCCACTCATAACCAGCCAAACGAAGCAAAGAGAGAGAGAGACAGGGAAGGAGGCAAAGAGAAGAGAGAGAATAAGGACACAAGCACTGAGCTACAGCAGCAGTGATGTCAAAAGGCCAGTGGTTGCCATGGTGATAGTGCAGGGTTGGGGAAAGGATGTACTTACCTGGGAGTGTGGGGATGGGGTGGGGGGGTGGCAAACATACAGACACAGAGACAGAAAAAGGTGGGTGGGGGTCTCAAATAAAGGAGAAAGACGCACAAGAATTTGCGGTTGCATGGAGATCACCATGGTCTAAGTTAATTACTCTCCAATTAATTATTTTGATTTCAGTAAATTCGGTCAGTCTTCTTTTTTTGTCCAATTGTATTTATTTCTTGGGGGCTGGTTTGATCAAGTTTTAAAAGCAGGGTCAGTTCATACCCTTGGGCTGATGTGATAATGACAAAGGGCAACAGGGAACAAACTGTGAGTAGCACAAATTATATGACATGATACAGCACATATGTGAATCGTAATTTCTACATTAAATTCAATAATGGTGCAAAAGGGCTAGGAATTAACATGAGTTCTGATTATCCACAGCTACTGTCACATTATGGGAATCTCCTTACACTATCAACATCTGTACATTATATTTGTACAGTATTATCTGTACAGTGGTAAATAACTTATTAAGAATAAAAACAAGTTAAAATCCTGATAGGTTTGCAAAACTTAGTGGAAAATATAATGAATTCCATTGTTACCCCTGTTGAACTACCAGTAAAAGTATTTTATATTTCACAAAATTTAAAATAATTAAGGAACCAGTAGTATGAAGCTAGACATTTTGAGAAAACTATGTTTGTTGTGTCACTACAGATGACTCATTAAACCCTAGCCCTTGAGTAGAAAAAGACGCACATGATTTGGAAAAATTAGACTGTCTAATTTGTGGTAGAGAGAGACAGGAGTTTCAGCCCAGTGGTATAATTGTTCCTGTAATGAAGTGATAAAGGAGCATGTGTGGAACAATAAAGGCCTGATGGGACTCCAGCCCCCACCATACCTTACAGAAAAGTGCAATGTGGGATTCACCCTACCAATTGGGTGCACTAGAGTTTTTATAAACAGTAAAATATAGAAAAACAATACAATTATGACTATATGTATTAGATATATGACTTAGGTATTCAAATATCTGGTTTTGTAATTAAAACAGGGAAAGTCTTCTTTTTCTTGTCATAATTAACAGATAATTGGTGTAGCCTAATTATGGCATAATTTGAAGATCAATTACCTGTGTTGTTAGAGTATGTCTGATCATTTTCCCTTAAAGGTAAGGGGGAATCCCAAAATCAGTCCCAAAGCCAAAATCTCAATCTTTTCCCTTCCCAACAATCACAGTCTTTAGGAACAATGTGAGGTCAAAACTAGCATTATGCATTCCAGTGAAAGAACATAACGAGACTGGACGAAAAAAGTGCAATGCAACAAAAAAGGGGAAGTGAATCTAAATATCCCCCCCAAAAACAGAATGAGAGTGTTCTAGAAGAGTGCATTTTGAACACTAAGAAATGGGCAGCAGAATGAAGACTAATACAAAGAGAGGTAGAGACAGTTTAAGCCTATTAAACACTGGTGCTCTGATGATGAGAGTCATATCAAAACAAGAAATGGGGGGAGTAAAATCAAACAAAACGAAAATGAAAAGCATAAATCAAATCAAAATAACCAATTCAATCAGGGGTAAAAATAACATTTACCACTAAGTTTACCATCAGCACAACATGGCCAGGATCATAATGCTGCAAAAAAGAAACACCAATTGGTTAAGCAGGAAGACTGAGGCACAAAGAGAGCGTTCAGGGGTAAAGGGTTAGGGGTCGAGTTTGAGGGCAGGGGCTTTGGTGTACCCCCTACCATTGGGCCGGAGTGATTACAGGGATACCCTCTCACCATCCCCAACATTCCTGCTCTCCTTCTCTTTATTGCCCATTTCAGAACATATAAAAAGTACTATTATGTCAGGCGTTCAAGTTCCTCCAAGACAAAGCAAGGATACGGTTACTAATTTCTGACTCAGTGTTTTGCTGTGACTTCCAATCTAAAAGTCTCCCCGCTATCCTCCTCTCATGGTCCTAAAGCTGTCCACGCTCTCGTTTCCCCTCTCTTGATTGTCAACAGAAATATACCAACCGTCACATGATCCAAAAAAATTAACACCCTCCTCCCAGCTTCCCCCTTTCTCCAATCCCTCATGTGTCTCAAAGTCTCTGCGTAAATGTGGTTCTGAGACAGAGACCATCATATGCATACTTCATCACGTAGCTGTACAAGCTTTGAGAAGCATACACTGTGACTGAGCTTTTAGCAGCGCATGGTATTTAGAGGACTAAATCTATTTTACTGCCGTTTTCCTCTTGCCATTAATCTAGAATAAATTCCAATTTGCTTTTCATTCTCTTACGTTGCTGAAAACTCAGGTTCACAATACTGGGTCTCTACAGCCAGCATGCTTTGCAGGAGAGGGGGAAGGAGATGGGTCAGGTAAGGCTTTCAAGTGAATACTTATAAGAGAAGTGGATGCAGGCAGGATGGTGTGAAGACTTCTCCCTGCAAGCTAAAACACCTGAGCCCCCACCCCTTGTTGTTTGTGACACACATAAACAAACACTCTCTCATTACATACAATTTCCACACCCACAGGTACCACACGTGTACATTCACTTCACAAAATTGGACGGAGGCAGATAGGCCAATCAAAGGCGGAAGGAGTGGAAGAATGGGTGGGAGATTGAGGCTCATTCTGCAAGCCATTCAAGGGGGAATCATGGGAAAGAGGCAGAATCATGTTTACAGCCAATCAGAGAGCCCCATCTCATGTTCTCAGCCAATCAAAACACCCCCCAAATCGCAGAAAAACATTAAACTAATATACAAATACCATTCTAATATAGGTGAATTCTGAGCACAATCAAGAGGAAACATGTAAAACTACATTAATGTTTACTGATTTCATTTGGGTATGAGTTTCAAATCATAGCGCTGGTATTTTGAGCAGAGAGCATTTAGTGATTGTAAGCGAACAGAGAAGAACTATGAGAAGCCGTTAGGCTACACTGAGAAAGGGGGAGAGTTATTTCATATTATATATATAAAAAATAAAAAACTCCACACACACACTTACTCAAGCATACACACAGACATACAATTGGGCGGGGGAGTCCTACAAACCTTACCTAAAAAACAAGAGTAAAAAAAAGAAAGAAGAGTAAAGAAAAACAGTCAATACAATGGAAACTCAAAGCATTGGGGAGACATTTCAGTAAATTCACACTCCGTACCAAGGCTCTGTCCAAAAGATAGAGAAAAGGAAAATGATGAGGTTTGAACACCATGGCATTAGCACCAGAATGGGTGAACTGACGTGTTTTTGTTGGTGCGTGTGTTTGTGCTTGTATGCAGTCAAGTCTTTCTAAGATTAGTGCATTCTTTCAAACAATTAAGGCATCTCAAACTAACACAAACGTAGATCAATATAATGCAAATATGGCCACCTTACTGGGTCAAAAAACACATACACAGGTCAACTACTTTTGAGAATTCTTGACTTAGTTTCTTCACAAGTTTCACAAAACAATTTGCATTTAATTTGCAGTGCATACTTTTCAAAAGCACTCTCATGCTGCCCCTCCCTCGTTCTTTTCCTCCAAAATGGAACTAATCTACGTCATCATGCTTGCTGCAAGCCCCTGGTCTTTATCTGATCTTGAATCTTTCTCTCTCAATGCAAACAAACTCAAACCCTCCCAGTCTACTGTGTATTAAAGACAAACAATTAGATGACAGGATGAAGACAACTAAAAAAGAAAAAAACTCAGATCTTTTGAGTCAGTGTCGTTGGTGTTTGGGTCTTTCCAAGCTAGAAAACAGATGGACAGCCCCGGTGGACACTGAAAAGATTCCTAATCTGTCACACACTTGACTTGGCTGGGATGACTACCTCTGGCCAGGGCTACATTCTCCGGCTCTGCCGCACTCCAAGTTCCAAGAAAACAGCCAATGGAGTGTGGTGCTAAGGCAAAGCCCAAAAAGAGAGCTGCCATTCTGCTTTCTGCCATTACAGAATAGGGAAACTCTTTTTCTGAGTAGGGCTGGGCGATGTCCAGTATTTTTTTGATACATTACAATAATTTTGTTGGCAATATACAATAAAGCCACACACATGTAAATATTACAATCGCTATGTTCACACCGCAGCTGAATGTGGCCCAAATCAGATTTTTTCACTCACTGTGACAGATCTGTTAATTTGATTACAGTGTGAACAGCCGAAAGTGCTTTGAATCTGATATTTTCAAAGTGTCTGGGACACTTTCAAATGTGCCTTCAGTGTGAACAACCAGGTCGGGTTTAATGTGATTTTTACATTAATCTAACTCGACATTTGAAGGCTTGTATTACCACGTTTATAGGCTTAAGGTTAAAAACCTATAGTTGTGAGACACATTTCTTCTAGTTAACGCATTGTTCATTTTCAAAGGAAAGAACAAAAATTATAGGCTTCAATTATCTAGGGATTACACGTCATAAAATATACCAGTTTTACCAGGGATAAACTGCTGAACATTTGGCAGCACATAGACAGTCTTTCCTGGTTTGACTATTCAGAGGCTTTGCTGGACATTTTAGTCAGAGGTGCAGATGTGTTTACGAAGAGGGAAAGAGCTGACACGCTGGTCAGGCATCGTGAGAGTATTCATCTAGCGAATCTCCACTCTCTTCCTAACAAAACGGACAAACTACATCTCCTCACCCATAAAAACAAGGACTTTTCAACCTCTGCTGCTCATGCTTCACAGAAACCTGGCTGAGTGAAGCCATTCCAGAGAGCGCGTTACATCTACCGGGCGTTACATCTACCGGGCTTTCAGCTGTTCAGAGCGGATCACATTACGGATCTAACAAGAGGCAGTCGAACATTCTTTTACATCAATGAAAGTTATACAATGAAAGATGTAACAACTCTTACATCAACAGAAGTTTGCTTTTACACTGATGTTACCGGCCAAATTGAGAATAGATAAGAATGGGCGTAAATTATTTACCTATCCCCTGCAAGAGATGTCCTTCATGAAGTCAATAGACTTGTTGAACATTCACTTGACCGTCCAAGGAAACTAAGCACCTTTTCTGTTTCTTTTTGTGCCGGTTCCGCCTAGTGGCTGGACTTTGATTTGTGTAGTAGCACTTTGGTTAGGGGGGAAGTTTGGGGGTTGATTGTTGCACTAATGTTGGAATGTGGTCGTTATAATTTTATTTTTGACAATCTTTTTTTTCCTAATATGTCAAATGTTAATATGAGTGTATTGTCTCCACATTGATGTGGAATGTGAATGGGATGGGTCACACCATAAAAAGGAAGGTTATTTCTCTTCTTAAGCTTAAGAAATATGATAGTATTTCTTCAAGAAACAATGTTTTCTTTAGTGCTGGCACAAGTAAGTGCAGGGGAGTCATTAAACTGATAAGCATCTGCAATTCCAATGTCTCAAACATATTAAAGATAAATTAGGAAGTGTCATATTGTTTAAACAGAAATTCAGGGGCGAAGACTGATTTTGGCTAATATATACGCACCCAATGCTGATGATCAGGGATTTTTTATAGATACTGAAGGGATGTTGCAAGCCGCTGGCACCCCTCATGATATAATATTGGAAGGAGACTTTAATCTTTTGATGGACTCAGTCCTTGATCATAGTGAAGCAAAAGTGTGTAAGCCCCCTAGAGCAACATTGACGCTTTACAGGATGTGTAAAAATTTTGGTCTTCAGATATTTGGAGACTTCTGAACCCATCTGGTAGGAACTATACATTTTTTTCAACTGTCCATAAGATTTATTCTAGAATAGATATTTTTTTATATCCAAGTCCCTCATTTCATCTGTTGTTGATTGCTCAATTGGACACAAGTTTGGAGGTGTTGCCACATACAGAGAAAAATAAATCATATAGTTAGCACTTTAATGTATCCCTTTTGCAAAATCCTGAATTCCAAACAATGTTAAAGGCTGAAATCAATGTTTATATGGAGATCAACTGGTCCTCAGTATCCTCTGTAGGCTTGGCTTGGGAGGCATTTAAGGCGGTTCTTAGGGGTCGTATCATACAGTATGCCTCATTCACTGAAAAATCCATAGCACGAGAACTCATGGAGTTGGAAGGGAGTATTAAAAATGGCAAGGCAGATCTGAAGCACTGAATGTCATCTGATTGAAATACAGACATAATACCATTTTGTCATGGAAGGTGGAGTTTTTGCTATTCAGGGCAAGACATAGATATTTTGACAAAGCAGGGAAGCTTTTGGCTAGATATATAAAGCAGAGAGTCTTTTTCTACCATCCCCTCTGCTGGTGGAAAAGTATTTACCACAGCCATTGATAAAATGCTTTTAAAGGTTCTAACTTGATCTCTATAGTTCCACATCTTTGTCTACTAATGAAGATACTAGAAACTTTGTGGAACCATCAGAACTCCCTAAACTGACGACTAAGCAAAAAACTTCTCTTGATTCTGAGATAACCTTGGAGGAGCTTTGCGAGGCATTTAAGGCCTTGCCTACAGGCATGGCTCCGGGGCCAGACAGCTTTGCAGCTGAATTGTTTTTAGATCTTATGCTACAGAACTGGCTCCACTTTTGTTAGAAGTTTATACGGAATCATTAAAAAATGGAAAGCTTCTGCCAACCATGACACAAGCCCGGATCAGTCTGACTCTTAAAAAGGACAAAGATCCTAGCGAGAGTAAGAGTTACTGTCCAATTTCCCTGATCCAGCAAGACATCAAAATATTGTCAAACATTTTGGCTAACCGATTAAGTAAAATTATGACAACTCTTATACATACAGATCAGGTGGGGGTTATTCAGGCCACAGCTCTTCTGATAACATTAGGCATTTCATCAATATCATGTGGTCAGTGGCGAATGATCAGACTACTGTCGCCGCCATCTCACTTAACACCAAAAAGGCGTTTGATATGGTAGAATGGGATTACCTTAAGAATTTTGGAAATATAAGGGTTACTTTATAGACACCCGGTAGCAGCAGTACAAACAAATGGATTAACTTCAGATTATTTTACTCTGGATAGGGGCACCCAGCAAGGTTGCCAGCTTTCCCCATTATTGTTCTGTCTTGCACTGGAACCATTAGCACCCGTGATAAGAAAGGAAGATTTTCAGGGGTGGTGGTGCATAAGCTTATGCCTTACACAGATTATATTTTATTATTCATCTCCGATCCAACTAGATCTATGCCTTGCCTCCACAGAATTATTAATTCCTTTTCCAAGTCCTCAGGATACAGAGTCAATTGGTCTAAATCCGAAGCTTTGGCTCTGATAGCGTATTGCCCAGCAACGGCTTTTCAGCCGGGCGTCTTCCAGTGGCCCAAACAGTGCATTAAGTATTTGGGAATTTTTTTCCCAGCAAATATTTGTGATTTAGTTGGAGTTTACAAAGTGCATGGCTTTGGTGTGCAGGAACATTGACAATATGCATGCAGGAAATTGACAGTGGCAGAAAATAAATAAACTATAAATAAATAAAAATCACATTAAACTCTAATGATGATGCGTGAGCAGGTCTGCAGCTCGCGCCTGACTGAGGAGACAAAGACAACGCAGCTAACAGTCCAGATGCACTCTAAACTTAACAAACAGCTTCAGGTGATGTAGATCGCAAAGTATGAGGGGAATTAAAATGCAAAAATACAAAATAAGCAAATACAGAAGCACTCTCTTTGTGGAATAAGTGGAGCTGAAGCAAAACTTATGTCGAGAGCCTTTAAAGGAAACACCAAGGCGTTGCATCTTTAATGCAGTTATAGCTTTATTACAATTAAAATAATACGGAAGCAGATCATATAAATAACTACAAACTTCGGAACTGGCATTTCTCTGTGCAGTCAGCATCTCTTCTTTGATTTTCACAATCTAAGGGGGAGAGATTGAAACTGCACCCAGCTGATGCACACTGTCGCGGGAACGCTCAATGCAACTATATTTTAACATGATGGCTCGTGACATATTATATCATAATACAGTATGTCACAATGCATTTCTTATCGAGACGAAAACTGGTAATATACAGATATATTAGTAAGAGAATTGTTTTGAGAGTTAAAGATGGATTGAAGTGAACAAAAAAAGTGAGAGGTTAGTAGGGCTACACAATTAATCGAAAAACTAACTGCGATTACGATTACGGCTGCAACGATTATGTAATCGTGAAAACTGACAATTACAACGTGTTTTTGCAGCAGTTGATTATTCTAACCAATCACTAACTTGTCCGTTGACCAATGAAACGGCAATAGAGATTAGTCCTCCATCCTATCAGTAAAGACAACTGTTCGTAATGCACAAGCTTTAAACCATCTTAATGCCCAGACGCTTGCTTTATGTTCTAGCTCTGTTCGCGTGGCACACGAAAATTTATACTAAAGAAACATCACCTAACACTCGAAAATAAGCTGTAGAACAAGAGCGAAAAGTACTTCATAATTATTCTGGATTAATTGCACCGCTTGAATGTAGATGTTAAATACACTGCAAATGAGCAACAGGACAAAACTAAAACGCTCCCGTTCTAATCAAGGTACAGACGCGGTGTAAATAATTGATTTATTGTGCTGATTAGACAGCTTTGTTTTTAATGAGAGCATTCGCAAGAGTGCTGAACATTGTGCGGAGTGTCACTGAGCTTGCGTCGAAATGCTTCTCTCAGTGTAAACCTGCAGTGAGTGACAACAATCATTGCAATGGGAGAGTTTGTCACGTTGATCGATTTGTGTACAATTTATAAAAAATTTAATAAAAGTTTTGTTTTGTCGTGTTAATAAGTAGGCCAATGTGAATTTGATTTGTACAAAATAGCAATAATGTAATGCACGGTTCCAAGTTTGTTTTGGAGGTGTAGCCAACAAAGTATATGGCTTGAATAGCATATTTCAGGAATCACCTTCATTGTTATTGCGTCTGCTCTAATAAGATCCATTTGCCACGCAGCAGGTGTCGGTAAATTTAACATTTTCATGAATCACACAAACTCTGATCGCAAATGACTGTTTTTAATTTCCAAAGTGCAACCACTGAGGCAATTATCTAACGGCGATCTTACATGAACAAGATCACCATTGAATATCTAACGGGATGAATGGGCACCCTTCTTGCCATCAAAGTTCTTAATGAACAGATTAACATGGTCAATTTAAATTGGCTGTTAATACGTTTGAATATTGAATATGTCATAATATATACTGTACGTGGACTAATCATTTAAGCAGTAATTTAGCAATAATTAAATTTATTATATACCATAGATATACATTTAAAATCATTTGTATTTGCCTTACCGTAAACATTATTACAATATAAAATACAATACAATATAATGCTTAAAATAAACCGGCGCACCGCTCATATCCACAATTGAAATCTGCTACACACGTCACGCTTACTTTGTGATGTCATGGTAATTTAATATTTGAATCGACATTAATAATCGCAATTACAACATCAAGGGCAATAATCAACAATTATGATTTTTGCTATAATCGTGCAGCCCTAGAGGGTAATCTTCGCCCCATTATACACTGCAACAAAATCTTTTTATTTTTTATTTGTTTTGACTTGTTTTCAAATATAAATGTCTAAAACTCCTTTAAAACAACGTACATTTTATTTAGCAGCTATACTGCAGAAGACAAAATGGTTATCTGAGAATGTTGAATATAATATTAAAAATCAAAATATTTTAAAATATATAAAAATCCTTTAAAGAAAAGATGCATTCACCTGAGAAGCAGCATATATTTTTTTCTAAATATCCTACAAGGTTCCTACTCAAGTAAATGTATCTTGTTTTAACATTTAGACCATACAAGACAAAAATACTTGCTAACAATAGGATTTTTTTTGCAGTGAATTTCTTTACTGAATTAAACTGAATTTTCAGTGAATGTCATTTAGAGGTATTTTTAGAATATTATTCTGTTCTCTTTATTGTTAGAAAGAACGTTTAATACAACCTTTTAAGTCTGGGCACAAGCTAAAAAAATAGAGCTAATGATTAATCGTTGCAATATTCGCCTAATAGCCGAATAATCGTTAGATGAATCAATTATCAAAATAATAGTTAGTTGCAGCCCTACTATTAATTGTTATATTAATGCATACATAAAATTTTTAACCCTTATGTAGTGTTCTGGTAATTTTGACAAATAATTTTTTTTACTTTTTTACTATATCCAGTTGGAATAAAATTCCTTGACTTTGTTCACATAAGGTATCTGATAAAACAAACAAAATATTGACTATTTTCTTGGTTTTATTTCTCTGTTAAGCTTGTTGTGTGCCTGGTCAAAAATGGTCAGCCATTGGAAATGAAGGGATTGGCCTACAAAATATTAAGTTTCCAGGAGCATCCCAGTCCTTTAGATGAGCACATGTGTACGTGTGTTTGCACACACAAATTCTTCGGACATTCAGACAATTCCCAATGCGCTCCAAATCCTCATGGTGGCATAGTGACTCGCCTCGATCTAGATGGCGGAGGACGAATCTCAGTTGCCTCCGCGTCTGAGACCGTCAATCCGCTCGTCTCATCATGTGGCTTGTTGAGCGTTTTACAGCGGAGGCATAATGCGTATGGAGGCCCACGCTATTCTCCACGGCATCCATGCACAACTCACCACGTGCCCCATCGAGAGTGAGAACCACACATTATAGTGACCACAAGGAGGTAACCCCATGTGACTCTACCCTCCCTATCAACCGGGCTAATCTGGTTGCTTAGGATACCTGGCTGGAATCACTCACCAAGCACTGGATTCGAACTCACAACTCCAGGGGTGGTAGTCAGTTTCAATACTTGCGGAGCTACCCAGGCCCCCAAACAACATCTATTTTGATAAGATCAAGCAAGTGTTATTAAATTATTATTTATTTATTTTTCCTCAGGGAGTGCCCCCACTGGCCCAGTTTAAGGATTCATTCTATTACTAAAATATATATTTTGTACATTTTGATAATAATAGTAATAAATACATAAATAAATAAATACAAAACAAGCAATAATTACAAAAAAAAATCTAATGCATGATATGTGATAATATATGCAAAAAACAATCTTAGTGGGCTAGTCATTTTTGAACAACAAAAGGGTTAAATATTGTTCTAGTGTTTTAGTAAATGTTCTTTGTAAATTTTGAATCAACCTAGCAACAATGGAAGTCTGGTTGAAATAATGGTTCCACTGAGGAAAAAAACCAAAAACTACCTTTTGAACCATATTAGAGCAAATACCACAGTATCGAGAAAGAAAAACGGCTATAATGTCAAGCACTAATTTTAAGGAGAGGAGAAATAAAGGCAGGGAATTCGATATTGTGAGCAGATATGGTGCATTTCTCACTAAATACTGAATTAAGATCTTGGGCTTTTACACAACGCTGACTTCAGCACTTGATCAGTGGAGCCATCTTAACAACTGCAGGGCCGTGTTCTTGACAGCATGTGTGGGCACATATAATGCAATAACATGCAATAAAAGTGGTCTCAAGGGAGAGCCTCACATATTCCACTGATGGGCAGACTAACCTTGTACAAAATACTAAGAAATTATTTCTTACTAAACTAAAACAACACTAAATCGTTGGGAAGTCAGAGAAAGCTTTCTAACTCATTCATACTCTTCTCTTAGATTTTTGTAAGACTAATTTCTCTTGAAATCACATTTCTGTGAAAATGTAATTTTAATGAGCCAGCAAGTAAGAAAGGCAGCTGGGTTTGACTTCTTTCACCTTGTGTTGGGAACAGCTCATACTGATTTGCATGTGGGAACATCAATTTCCTGAAACATGAGGGTGTTTAAATGTTTCTGCGCAAACAAACAAAACCTCTATGCACTCCTTAATTTCAATGGAAAAAAGGAAAGAACAAAAGAAATCTAGACATCAGCTTTACCTGCCTTTCTTGTTGTGCTTGGAAATCTATAAAAACAAATAAAATTGTCCCTTTCAAGCTGCAATAAACTGCACATCAAACATGTATATTTAATGTGGGTTGATCCACTATGAGACCACACACAGAGGACGATGCATACAAGCATTCCTCAGCATGTGCATTCTCTTCCTTTGGATGAGAAAGAGCGAGTGTGTGCAAGTCTCAGAATCCACTAATCAATTTCCAAATAGACCACAGTTTGCCAACGATTGCATCAGAATTTAGGTAATGGCCAAGAACAGAGCAGTCCATGCCCTGGAGGACATCTACCCATTCCTCATTCAAGACACTCCATTCTAAATAGTACAGTGTTTCCATTCAAATAGTGAGATTTTTTGCTCAGAAGTCTCAAACTATACTGAAAATATGTAACAAGAATGAGTTTCTAGATGCTTAAAGGGTAACTAAACCCCTGCTCAGAGTCTGACTCCACCCACTAGCAATATTTGAAAAATGCTGGAAAAGTGGGCAGACACCAGCGGGGATAGAGGGGACGAAACGAGGGCGGGGCTGAGCGGGGGGGCGTGCACCTGAGACCCGTAGTGACGGATTAATTGACAGCTGCTGTCAGACTCTAAAATGGAGAGTGACTGGAGTGGTAATTTTCTCCAGGAGTATTACTATTATGTTATTATTATTCCTCACACGGTCGCAAGACGGCATGTACATGAATCTGATGAGTTTTATCGAGTTGATGTCAATAGCGCGCGCTCTGTAGGCATATTCATATTTTGCCACTATGTGAAAAAATCCAGCAAATGCGCCGGCGCGTTTGTCGACCCCAGAGGATTAACTTTAGCCTAACCATAAATTGTGATTCAAATATATATGATCACTCACCTAAAGACGCCGCTGCGGTGGTGGAGTCCATGCAGGAGGAGCAGCGTTTGGCACTGCGTCGCTTTTCAGCGCAAGCTGTTTGGAGAACCCATTTCCACCTCCATTGCGTTGGAGAAGCAATCCCGCGTAAAATGCAGTTTGCACACTCCTACAGCTCTAGGCGGGAACTCGCGGTCTTCCAGGCCAAGGACATGCAACCACTGGCGCCTAATTTCCAAGTCTGCTGGAAAGCTATACAGTCCAGCAGTGCTGTTGCAACCAGCAACACTACACCTACGTACCATCCTGACCACTGTACTAAATACAGATAATCTACGCTAACTTGAAGCTATCCTAACTGACGCAATACTATGCTACTAACTAACTATGCTTCTAACAATACTACACTAACAAATATGCTAATTAACTACCTAGACTACACTAAATAATCTAAATAACTATATAAATGCTATGCTAAATAGATGCTAAAATACTCTATCCTGATCGTTTTCAATACTCGCAATTCCAACTCCTGACTTGCTACAGTGGTTTTGACGGAACGAGATGGTTTTTATACTGCCATGGGCGTGGTAGCTCGTACCAAGGGTGTGGTGAGCTGGAACCTGCTTACGTCAGCTGTCACCGGTTACGTCACGAAGTACCGCAAACAGCCAATAGGAAAATTCAACTGCAGTAGCCACCGTTCAACCTGAAGAGGGCAGCACTCAGACGTTTTTACACAATATATTGTAGAATTAAAACACTTTATACACAAATGTCAAAAAAATTACTTGAAAATCAATGACCAGTACTAATAAAGCCCCATTCTTACAGATCATTAAAAAAAGTTGGTTTAGGGTTTAGTTACCCTTTAGGAATATCTTTTTAAGGTCAACATTAGGGCATCAAAAACTAATCGTTAAAATCGATTATTACCAATAATGGAAATCATCGACAACAAATTTAATGATCGATTAGTTGGATATATGCCATGAGCACGGAGAAACTCCATCAATGATGTCACTTCATAGCCCGGTAAAAATCGTGTTGCATGATTCAACTAATTTGAAAAACAATGGCGACAAGCTGAAATGGAAAACACACAACGCAAGCTGTCCAGAGCACTAAAGCACACTATAAAACACTTCAAAGAAGATCATACAGTTGCGGAGCGGTTGCTGCATCAGGTGCGTTGAAAGAGTGATTGTGCCTTTTGATGCACTTAAGATTTGTTTCTCTCCAGTACTATTTTCTGTTTTATAATGTACCCGTTATTAATTCGAAATCAGGCGTGTAGTTCCGCATATTTTGCTCAACTTTATTTTTATCACATGCGAGTCTCCTTTAAACTTCACTGAGCATGCGAGCGCGCACATCCACATAAATCAAACTGATCGCAATGGAGAAAGGAAGCACAATCACTTTGATTAAACTTTTGCGACATCATACTGCACTTTCAGTTTCAATGCAATTAATTGAGCAGCTTTCACGGATGTCACGCTGGTGTCTTAGAGGTCAAAGTGTGCGGTTTAAAGTATTTTAGATTGTTTCTCATCATGTGAGCGCATCTAATTCAGTGAGCACCGGGGTGAGACTTTTCAGTTCGAGAGTAAATCTGCACTGCATTTACAAATTACTGTACTGTATTAAACTGTATATAATGCAGAATATAATGTATAATAATGCTAAGGGTTCTGATATTCTAGAATTTGGTTCTAATGCCAAATGTAATGTCTGATTCCACCAGTAAATTTATACCATGGCAAACATTATTTTACTGCATAAACATACACATATTTTTTTTATGATTAACATTTTTATTGATTTTCCAGAACATTTAAACACACACACATTTCCATCCGAAGAATAAAGCAATACTCATACAACAAAATAGACTGAAAGGATGACATGGCACAACCATAGACAAAAACTAAATACATTTAGAAAATAATAGAGAAAAAAAATAAAAATAAATAATAATAATAAAATAAAATAAAATAGTGATGCACCTAGCCCTTGAGTTACAGCCTTGCCTAAATGTAGGTACCGTATTCTATCAAAATGTATCCATCAATCATGTTTCCTAATTAAATGCTATGTTTTTGAGCCGGAACGCCGTTAAACCTTCAAGGTGTACGAATGAAACTTTCCCCATTTCAAGTTGTACTCCTCCACTTTATCAAGCAACCTATAGGACAGATGTTCAAAGGCAGCCAGCTGACCCAGAGCGGCGTACCACAAATCCAGTGCTGGTGCAGAGGGGGCTTTCCATTCTTTGACCAAAAGTTTCCGGCCTAGCATGAGGACAGTCTGGATCCAGTTAGAGAGTGGAGGGGCCAGGTCACTTAATGCAGATGGGTCCCCCAAAATAAACAGACTAGGGGTAAGTGGGATATTCTGTTCGACAATTTTCTCTACGATTGTATGTAGGGAAGACCAAAATGCCTGAATTTTTGGGCAACTCCATAGCATGTGTACAAGGGTACCATTTTTGTCCTGACACCTCCAGCATTCTGAGTTATCAACCAAACCAACCTTATGCAGCCTGGATGGTGTCCAATAGATTCTATTCAGTATTTTGAATTGGATAAGTCACGTTCGCAGTTCCCTTGACATTTTTTTCCCATTGCTAAGAATTCTGCCCCATTCTGCATCTGTAAATGACACCTTTAAATCAGTTTTCCATGTCATTTTAAGGGACAAAATATTAGAATCCGAGGCCGTAAGGATCATAGCGTAGTAGGCAGAGGCTTACGGACTGGCATAGCCTGTAGCAAGTAATTGAATTTCGGAGCACAAATCATTTTAATGACGTTTGCCTTCCCCCACATAGAGAGATACAATGGAGACCACCGCTCTAAGTCAGCCCTCAGTTTGTCCAGTAGGGGGTCAAAGTTTGTTTTAATCAGATCCGTCAATATGGGGGGGAATGTTAAACCAAGTTATTTAATGCCTTTCTTAGGCCAGGCAAAAGTGCCTGACTGGAAGAGGGATTTGGGACAATATGGAGTGAGAGGAAGAGCCTCAGATTTTGTCCAGTTGACTTTATAGCCCGAAATGGATGAGAACTTGTCAATAATTTTGAATAGTGATGCAAGAGATTGTTCGGGATCTGTGACAAACAAAAGGATATCGTCTGCATACATCATCAATTTATGACATTTTTCACCGATTTGTATGCCTGGAAATGTAGATTCTTTACGTATAGCAACCGCTAGCGGTTCAAGTGCAACTGCAAAAAGTAGAGGAGACAGAGGGTCTCCCTGCCTTGTGCCTCTTTCCAGTTCAAATGGGAGGGAGATGATACCGTTAGTAAGCACTGACGCTGAGGGATGAGTATGAGCCTAATCCAAACTATGAACTTTTTGCCGAAGCCAAAACATTCAAGGGTGGAGAGCAAATAATGCCACTCCACCCTGTCAAACGCCTTTTCGGCGTCCAGCGAGATAGCAGCCATGGGAGAGGCATTATCCTGAGTGGCCCACATAATATCAAGAAGTCTTCCGATATTGTCAGCCGAGGAGCGCGAACGCATAAAGTCGACCTGGTCAGGATGGATCAAGGAGGTTATTACCTTGTCCAGACGGTTAGCTACAATTTTAGATAGTATTTTACTGTCACAGGAGGTCAAACTAATAGGTCTACAATTCCTACAGTCTAGAGGGTCTTTTCCTTCCTTCAAGATAAGGGTGATAATGGCCTCGGATAATGAGGGAGGGAGTTTACCCTTCTCGAAAGCTTCATAATAGGTGTCTAAGAGTAATGGTGCAAGTTCCTCAGCATAAGCTTTATAAAACTCGGCCGTAAAGCCATCTAAACCTGGTGCTTTACTTGAAGGGAGGTGTTTAATAACATCCCTTATCTCCTCAATAGTAACAGGTGATTCAAGACGTTCGAGCTGGTCCCCCGACAACACCGGCAGATCAAGAGTTGACAGAAAAGATGTAATGTCATCCCTGTCCCCCCCTGCCTCTAAAGTATAGAGTTTTACATAAAAGTCTCTAAAAGCTGTATTAATCTCCTTGGGATCAGTCAGGACAGACCCACTGTCCCTCCTAATAGCAGGAATAGTACTCATTGCTTCTTTTTGTTTAATGTACCTGACAAGTAGTCTACCAGCCTTGTCACCCTCCTCAAAGTATTTCTGCCTTGCCCGAAACAGAGATAATTCTGCCCTCTGGGTCATAATTGAAGTAAAATCATATTTTAGTCTAGTCAACCTGGTAAGATTTTCAGGACATATTTTTTTTAAAGTTAGATTCTGCCGTTATGATCTGTTTTTCAAGCTCCTGGAGCTTAGTATTGTTTTCCTTCTTCCTGAATGACGAGTATTGAATTATGTGGCCTCTCAAAAAGGCTTTCAAAGCCTCCCATGCTACCTCTGCTGACGGAGCCGTTGGGAGATTGGTCTCTATATAGAGGTTGATTTGTGATCTAAGTGATTCCTTAAAGGTCTCATCTAATAGAAGGCTAGAGTTTAGTCTCCATCTAGTTGACCTAGCCGGCTTATTACAGGACAGAATATGGAGAAATATTGGACTATGGTCTGAAATAATTATATTACCAATGTCACTCGCCCCCATAGCTGATACCAGCGAATGAGACACCAAAAAAAAAAATCTCTCGAAGATGGGTTTTGTAGCCGCCAAATGTCTACTAGACCGGATGCTTTGGACATATCTTTGAGCACTGCGTGTGCCCTAGTGGTGCGGAAAGATGGAGAGCTACGATCTAATATAGGGTCCATTACCTCATTAAAATCCCCCCCCATGATAATTGGATAGTCTCCCATATCATTTAGTTTCTTCTCAAGTAGCCCAAAAAATGCCGGATCGTCTCTATTTGGGGCGTACACATTCGCAAGTATAATACTATTTTCCTGGATCTCACAAAGCATCAACAGTATTCTCCCTTCCTCATCTGCACTCTCTTTTAAGCATTTAAATTGTAGCCACTTGTTAACTAGAGTAGCCATTCCTCTGCTCTTGCTACTGCCACAGGTAGCCGCCACAAAGCCCACCCAATCACCCTGGAACTTTTGAGATTCTTGTGGTAATAAGTGGGTCTCCTGCATAAATACCACATCACATTTTTTAGATCTAA
This sequence comes from Xyrauchen texanus, assembly GCF_025860055.1. Classification (NCBI taxonomy): domain Eukaryota; kingdom Metazoa; phylum Chordata; class Actinopteri; order Cypriniformes; family Catostomidae; genus Xyrauchen; species Xyrauchen texanus. The sequence goes on along the minus strand of NC_068283.1, from coordinate 20,962,836 downwards.
TGAAAGTTAATACCTTCCTCTTCTTCACTATGTTGTGGAGGCCTCTGACGTTCCAGCTCATAAGTTTCAACCCTTTTGTACTAATAGCTGAAATATTGTAAAATGAGTGTTAAACAAGTTTTGCTGTACTATCCAAACTGACTTATTTATGAATAACATCACTAAATAATAAGAGACAAAAAACACATTAAATTTAAACATACAGATAACAAAAGCAACGAAAACGCATCTGTACAGCCAGACGCAAACACTAATCTCAGTTTGGTCCGTAACTCTCTAACTTAAAGCCGCTATGACCGTGCCCCACCCACCCTGCACCTGTTGTCCTGCCCAGAATCAGGCAGTAACGACCACTCAACCTCCTACCTGCCCGACACGAGCGTAACCATTAACCTTATAATAACAAAGAGGAAGATATTTCAAACTTAGACAACGAGTTACACATTAAACAGAAGTCTGCATAAAGAAAATAACCGATTGTGTGACCCATGACGCCCCTATGCATAAACCAGAAAATGGGCGAACATTGAAAGAACAAGGCTTGGGCTGCCTCACCAATAAAGCCTCACTTTACACCATGAAATTAAGCAGCGGTGTTGCCTTGCACAATAAAGTGATTTACTAACCTCCAGATGAGTCCTCTCTTGATTGAAACGAGAGGGATAAAAAAAAATAATAAAAAAAAGGGATAAAAAATAAATAAATAAAAAAATAACAAAACGCACAAAGAGACCCTGAACTGGTCTACAGAAACAACCTCTGAATACCCCCACAGAACAAGGATCCAACAACCCACCACTTGTCCATATAGTCCGTAAAGGATCAGTGATATTCTTTGTATGACCAGATAACTTTGTGCATTTGTCAGGAAAAAAAATAAAAATAATAAATATATATATATATATATATACACACACACACACACACACACACACACACACACACTCACCTAAAGGATTATTAGGAACACCTGTTCAATTTCTCAATGCAATTATCTAATCAACCAATCACATGGCAGTTGCTTCAATGCATTTAGGGGTGTGGTCCTGGTCAAGACAATCTCCTGAACTCCAAACTGAATGTCAGAATGGGAAAGAAAGGTGATTTAAGCAATTTTGAGCGTGGCATGGTTGTTGGTGCCAGACGGGCCAGTCTGAGTATTTCACAATCTGCTCAGTTACTGGGATTTTCACGCACAACCATTTCTAGGGTTTACAAAGAATGGTGTGAAAAGGAAAAACATCCAGTATGCGGCAGTCCTGTGGGCTGAAAATGCCTTGTTGATGCTAGAGGTCAGAGGAGAATGGGCCGACTGATTCAAGCTGATAGAAGAGCAACTTTGCCTGAAATAACCACTCGTTACAACTGAGGTATGCAGCAAAGCATTTGAGAAGCCACAACATGCACAACCTTGAGGCGGATGGGCTACAACAGCAGAAGACCCCACCGGGTACCACTCATCTCCACTACAAATAGGAAAAAGAGGCTACAATTTGCAAGAGCTCACCAAAATTGGACAGTTGAAGACTGGAAAAATGTTGCCTGGTCTGATGAGTCTCGATTTCTGTTGAGACATTCAGATGGTAGAGTCAGAATTTGGCATAAACAGAATGAGAACATGGATCCATCATGCCTTGTTACCACTGTGCAGGCTGGTGGTGGTGGTGTAATGGTGTGGGGGATGTTTTCTTGGCACACTTTAGGCCCCTTAGTGCCATTTGGGCATCGTTTAAATGCCACGGCCTACTTGAGCATTGTTTCTGACCATGTCCATCCCTTTATGGCCACCATGTACCCATCCTCTGATGGCTACTTCCAGCAGGATAATGCACCATGTCACAAAGCTCGAATCATTTCAAATTGGTTTCTTAAACATGACAATGAGTTCACTGTACTAAAATGGCCCCCACAGTCACCAGATCTCAACCCAATAGAGCATCTTTGGGATGTGGTGGAACGGGAGCTTCGTGCCCTGGATGTGCATCCCACAAATCTCCATCAACTGCAAGATGCTATCCAATCAATATGGGCCAACATTTCTAAAGAATGCTTTCAGCACCTTGTTGAATCAATGCCACGTAGAATTAAGGCAGTTTTTTTTTCCCTTTTCTCCCCTCCCTTTAAATATGTATATATAATTAAAAAATAATAATATAACATATATTCAAAATAAATAAATAATAATAAATAAAAAATAAAATAAAAACGAGTGCGAGTGCACCTGTGTTCATGCGCGTCCGAGCTAGTGATAGACCCACTGAAAGGCTCAGGAAACAAACCAAACCTCCCCGTGAATCAAGTACTTTAAAGGAGTTTTTCTTTTTCCTTCTCCCTTCCCCCTCCCCTCCCTTTTTTAAATTACAATTCAGCGCCAATAATTAAACCTCCTGACATAATGAGTGAGAGAAAATAATAATAATAATAACAAAAAATAAACAAAGGATCAGAGGACCCGCCATTAGTCCATATAGCCTCCAGAAATATTATCCACTTATGCTCAGACAAAAAAGACGACGACGAAATGTCAGTTTGACAGTCAAAAATGGAACATTTAGTGGATTCATCTTTACCCTCATACACTCCGGGACCAAAGGAAGACCAACAGAAAAAGAATCCGCAAAGGGCTCAGCTCCCCACAATTTAAGGCCATGATACTGTGGCACAAAATACCATTACACCAAAACACAGTAACGCCGAGTTAACCAAGGGAATGAATGTAAGCCAGGGCTTTTTTATGGTCATCAAATCGGTGGGGGCCCTGCGCTGATCTCATGGTGAGCACTGCCGGGTAATCGAGAGAAAATCTCGTGCGTTTTTAATGGAGCATCTTCTTACACTCGTTGAACTTTATGTGCTTCTCATTAACCAACTTGGAATAGTCGGCGAAGACCATTATACGATGCTCCTTCCAGGTAACTTTACCCATCTTGCGTGCAGCCTCCGCGATGCGGTTTCGGTCCCGGAATCTGAGAAATCTGGCGATGATGGGTCTTGCTGGCGAGGATGTTCGGACCTGAGCTCTTGCGCAATCCTCCAATCCTGTGCGCTCTGTCAATTTCCAGTCCTCCGGGGAAATCGAGGTTCAGGATCTCCGGTAAAACTTTTATGAGGAATGACAAGGTGTCTCCGTCCTCGCTGCCCTCAGGAAACCCGATGAACCGTAAATTATTCCTTCGCTCCCGATTCTCAATGTCGTCCAGTTTTTGGCAGAGGGCTTCCACCTCTGTAACTGTGGCTGGAGGGTTCGCCTGCTGTCTCTCATTAGCCTCCTCGAGGAAGCCCAAACGGCTCTCGACTTGAGAAATGCAATTTGTAATTCCAGCAAGTTTGCTATCTGTAGCACTTGTGGTCACCCATATAGCCTCCAGCTTCTTGTCGTGGGCGTCTGACTTTTCCAGGATTAATGCGGTAAGTTTAGCAAACTCTTTGGCTACATTACCGGGGATGGTGCTAGCGTCCGGTTCATCAGCACCGGGCTCGTCATGAGGCTTTTGGTTAGCTTGACTAGCGTTAGCCACTTCGTTAGCCTTCGTTCCACCCGAGCCAGTTCTCGGAGGATTAGTGGTACTTCTGGTATTGCTTGGCATTATTGTCAAATAACTTCAACTTTTCATATGGTAACTCACATAAAATTGGACTCTTTGTCAAGTTTTAAAGTTAATATCATGCTGGGATGGGCGCAGCTCTTCCTCACGCAGCCATTCTCGTCAACCACGTCACGTGACTCAACATACACATATTTTTGAAAAGAATAGTTTAGAAAAACGTAATCACGACAATACTATTTTAAAATATACAATATTTAAAATACATAATGTATGTTATTAGTGACCATGTACAAGCATCTAACATAATTATGAATTTTTCAGCTGGGCAGAATTATTCATATTTTTATTCTGGGGTCACCATTTTTTTTTTGTCCCACTCTATCTCCCATGGATCATTTTACTCTTTAATGAACAGTACTTTTTGTTCAACAAAGTTTTACAAGTATTATAAAGAACTGTTTTGCATTTGTACTGAAAGTAATAATAACAATAATAAATGAAAACTTAACATTTCATGATTCTGGCTTTGTTCAAAGTTTTGTGGTTATTACTCTTGAATTTAGTAATTTAAATCAAATCCTTATGCCCTTTATAATTTTGATCAATGATCAAAATAATCATTAATGTTGACTAGGGCTGCAACTAAATACAAATTACCCTATTTATTTGTAGGTCTCAATTAAAACTTCAGGAGTTTTGACAGAGGTGACCTTGGCGGCACAGTCATTGGTATACAGGGAGAAGAGTAATGGGGAGAGCACACATCCCTGGGAGGCACCAGTGCTGATCGTACATGTGCTGGAAGCGAAATTCCCATCTCACTAGCTGATGCTGCCTCTCCGTAAGAAAGCTGGTGATCCACACTGACAAAATAGACGTGGGAACCGAGTTTAGTCCAGAGAATAGCTGGGATGATTGTGTTGAAAGCCTAATTGACGTCCACAAAAAGGATCCTTGTACCTAGTCTGTCCAGATGTTGCAGGATATGATGAAAGGGAATTCACACTGCTCCAGTGATCTATTGAAGATCTGTGCGAAGATGACAAAGCGTGCATTAGCGTCTCTAAGCGGGAGGTTGTTAATAACCTGATGTCAGGACTCCCTGCTGAGATAATGGTTCAAGTAAAGGAAAAACATTAAAATGGTTAGAAATATTTTTTCTGTCACCGAGGTTAGGTCTTGTATTTTCGTCAAGTGACCAATGATCATCATCTTTTACCGAGGATCTGAGAAGACATCAAGCTGAACTTAACATTTTCATCGCACTCAGCTGCATTTAATCACAAACACTGATTGTAATCCACAGTCACCAAGCATTTTTCCAGCCTTTTTTCTTTCACTAAAATGACATCAGAAAATGGAGCCACGACAGTATTTTTATTGAATGTAATTTCTTACTCACTGAAAGCGGTATATATGGACATAAGCGTTCTTCAGCAAGCCTTGGGGATATAAATACAGAGTCACATACTTTCACAAGGTATGTTGCTCCATGAGCCGCACATCTGGCTCATTTGCAGCATTTGTTTCAGAACCTGTAGGTCAACTCGCCACTGTTATGCCGAGTTTACACTACACGATTTTAAGCCTGATTTTCGCTCGCTGACAGTTATGTGGAGATCGCCATAAAAAGCCTGAAATCATGGGCAAATCGGAGCTCGCTCCCATGAGCAACGATCACAATGTATTAACTATCAAAGACACGATTTGAGAGAATCACCGATGCATCGCCAATGTCAGCGAGATATTTAGAATGATAAATATCTGGACCTGTCTGCGACTCCAAATCATGCAGTGTGAAATATGTTTTGACTGAATATAACAACAGTGTTGACCTACAGCCAATGAGAGCAAGAAACTGGGCACGGGATGATTCAGTGGGAGGAATCCTGATGTACCTGCAACAGAACATCAACTAGCATGGCTGCGTTATCTCTAATATTATTCTACTCTAATTGGACCGAAGAAATGGGGGAAAAATTTGTGGAAAATTGACAGGAGCACCAGTGCCAATTTGATGTTTCATCTGAACTGTACCACAACCGGGTGGAGAAAGAGAAGAGTTGGAGGGAAATTGCCAATTCTATTGGACAGTCAGGTAAGCAAATAGGTAGATTTTTTCAGTAGGAGATACTTTTTCATATTGTAACCAATAAATTATATGATGCCTTTAGGTGATTAAAAACACACACAACATATTCTGAAATGCATAACATATGATCATGCACTTGTTTTCATATCTCATATCACTTCTCGCGTGTACACTGTTGTGAAATGTAACTTGGAGTCCAGGCAGGGTCGTCGGGGATTCGTCAATAGCGAAATGTCTAGTAATGTGTTCGCACCTGTCGCAGATTTGTCGTGTAATTTGAAAATGCTACGACTTCATTTTCAGATCTATCCAGAGATGTTTGACTGGGTCCAGTCCGGGCTCTGGCTGGGCCACTCAAGGACATTCACAGAGTTATCCCTAAGACACTCTTGCGTAGTCTTGGCTGTGCGCTTAGGATCATTGTCCTGTTAGAATGTGAACCTTCATCCCAGTCTGAGGTCCTGAGTGCGCTCTCCAGTTCCTGCATCTGAAAAACACCCCCACAGCATGATGCTACCATCACCATGCATCACTGTTTGGATGATATTGTGCAGGTGATAAGCGGTGCCTGGTTTACTCCAGACATGATGCTTGGAATTGAGGCCAAACAGTTCAATCTTCATTTCATTAGACCATAAAACCGTATTTCTCACAGTCAGAGTTCGTTAGGTGCTTTTCAGCAATTACAAGCAGGCTTTCATGTGTCATGCACTGAGGAGAGGCTTCTGTCTGGCCACTGTGTCATAAAGCCCAGATCGGTGGAGTGTTGCAGTGATGGCTGTCCTTCTGAAAGTTTCTCCCATCTCCACACATGATCTCTGGAGCTCAACCAGAGTGATCATCAGGTTCTTGGTCACCCCTCTTGCCAAGGCCCTTCTTCCCCTATTGCTCAGTTTGGCCGATCGGTCAGCTCTCGGTCAGAGTCCTGGTTTTTCCAAACTTCTGCCATTTAAGAATTATGGAGGCCACTGTGCACTTTGGAACCTCCAATTTTTTTTGTAGCCTTTCCTAGATCTGTGTCTTGACACAATCCTGTCTCTGAGCTCTGCAGGCAGTTCCTTTGACCCCAGGGCTTGGTTTTTACTCTGATATGCATTTTCAGCTGTGAGACCTTATATAGACAGGTGTGTGCATTTCCAAATCATGTCCAATCAATTTAATTTGCTAAAGGTGAATGCCAATCAAAGTGTAGACACATCTCAAAGATGATCCAGAGAAATGGGATGCACTCGAGCTAAATTTCAAGTGTCATGGCAAAAGGTCTGAAAACGTATGTCAATGTGCTATTTCAGTTTTTCCTTTTTAATACATTTGCTAAGTTTTTTATTTGTCATTATGGGTTATAGATTGATGTGAAAAAATTGAAAGCATTTTAACATAAGGCTGCAAAATAACTTGGAAAAAGGGTCTGACTACTTAATTGGAATTAAGATAATGACAAAACATTAGAATTTTTGGCATAAAGGAGCTGAAAGTGGTAGACCAACAGAGCCCGTGACGAAACTTCTGACACAGGTGTTGGGTGAGGAGAATTTCAAAAGTCCAATTTAAATTAACAGGGCACACTGATCACTACAACCTCAGAGAGTTGGCCAGTCGAGCTTTCATTGTCCGAGTTCATCATTATCAAACAGAAGAACGCATTCTGCGCCAGAAGCAGACACAAAAGTTTGACGGCATTCGAAAGAAATGCTTGGAACATGAAGATGCGGTTTTCATTTTCCCTCAAAGTTCATTGTAACCGCAAGGGACAAAGCGACTAGGGTTTTTGATGTACCTGAGCTAGATGAAACATACCTATGGAATATGGTGGAAAACTGGTGAAGGTTGCTGCGCTTGTTTGCGGGGATCATCAAAGCAGCAATCTGAACTTGTACATTTGATTTTGCGAAAAAGACTTGCAAGGTTTCATTGCAGAAGTGTTTTAGTGAAATGAGTGGAGGGCTACTTTAATATGTGGAATAACAAAGGGCATCGAAGGTGAGATGACAGATGCAAGTGTTAATTTGTTGTGGGGAAACATCCATAATGGTATCATGGGATGTATATGGTAGGGAGAGGAAGGTGGGCAAATAGGCTGTGCTTGAATTCAGAAGGTTAACAATGTTCAAGTTTGTGGGAAGGTTCATTATTTTCAGTTTGAGCTGGAAGGTTTAAATGTACAGTTCCTGTTTAAGATGATCAAGCAATTATCAATGAAATTTATGCATATCTCAAGAAGTTCAATGCAGAGATATTTTTTCTTCAAGAAATGCATTTTAAAGCTACAGCGAAGTTTAGCATAAAAGCTCAATGGAAGTCTCAAGTCTACCAGTCAAATTACTCAACTAAAGACGACGATTCCTTTTATACGCAAGCAAATGATTACTGATAGAAATAGTAAATATCTGATCGTATGTGGTGAGATAAACTATTTGCTTACTACCTTAGTGAATGTGTATTGTCCTAATTTTGATGACACGTCATTTTAACAGAAGGTTTTCAGACTTTATGCATTCACGAGTCATCATGGCAGGTGATTATAATTGTGTGTTAAATACTAGATTGGAAACAAGTCCTCGTCGACTGCTGTATTGAACCATTATATGCAAAAATTAAGCCTGGTAGATAGCTGGAGGGCATTACACCCCACTGATCATGATCTTCCATTTCATTCTTCAGTTCACAAAACATATTCAAGGATCGATTTCTTCCTAATAGTCTCAAGATTACTGCATTATGTAGGTTCAGCACAGTATCACACTAGGCTGTAATCGGATCATGCTCCGGTCTCTCTTAACCTGAAAATAAAATTAAGTAAAGGTAACTATCCCTGGAAATTGTATATGCTGTTGAATGATGTAAACATTTTTGAAAATCTTTCAGACAAATTTACATTCTTTTCAGAAAATAATGATACATTATGGTACTTTGGGAGACGAAGGCAGTTATCAGAGGAGATATTATATCATATCAGACAGCTAGGAATAGACCAGATAGAGCTAAATTAATAGAAATTGGCTCTCTAATAGTACATACGGAGACAGATTACAGATCAACGGGTCGTGAGTTTTACACTTAAGAAATTAATAGCTCTGCGAGCGAATGCAATTCCATCATTTCTAAAAAAAAAAATGAAAATAGCTTATTCGTATGAAACAAAAACAGTTTGAAATAGGTGGAAAAAAAAAAAAAAATTACTTGCAATTGAAACATGCACAGGCAGTACGGCAATACATAACAGTCAATGTGGTAATGGCAAGATTCTTGTAGATCCAAAAGAGATTAACCATAGATTTGCTGATTTTTACAGAAAAATCAATAAAGCAAAATGTAACGCAGATCATAATGCAATAGAATTTCTTTTCTGATTTGGAAATCCACACACTATGACAAGGTCCAAAGAAATTCCAGAAATGGTGATTGAAATACATCAGTATGGGAAGGGTTACAAAGGTTCTGGGACTCCAAAAATCACAGCGAAAGCCATCATCTCCAAATGGAGAAAACTTGGCACAGTAGTGAACCTTCCCAGAAGTGGCCAACCTTCCAAATTTCCTCCAAGAGCACAGTGACGACTCATCCAGGAAGTCACAAAAAAGCCAAGGACAACCATCTCTTGCATCAATAAAGGTCACTTATTATTTTTGTTGCGCTGCTCACTAGAGACGATGAGAGGGCTTAACCGTTGTCATGATGTCTTGCAGTCAAGATGGTATCAATCTGGGATCTGGAACGCGGTAACCAGCGTAGTGGGGGCAATAGCAACTTCATACAGTCTGAGGCTACGTTTCCACTGACGTGGAAGAAATCTGAACAAAGCCACTCCCAACGCTAGGGAACCGCTTGCCCCGTGCTGCTGTCAATTTTACAATCCACCTCGCAAGCTTGACGCTCTGCTTCCATAGGAAGGAATTGAAAGCGCTCGCTCACATTCACTCACTACGAGCCAGTGGAAACATACGATAAGAAAGCAAAACTACTAGCATTTTTAGCAACACGCATGTCTAAATATCGAAAATTACTCAAAAGCTTGTCGTCGATATCATCTGAGTTTTTATATCATGATAAATATTGATATCGTATTTAGGGAAGAAAAAGCTCATATCCATGTTCTACTCTCTCACATGCCACGCAAACCAAACAAACACTGAACTCCGACAACAAGGCTTCATCAACAAAGCATATCTCACATTCTGCAGGCCACAAGATGAGTGCAGGGGAAGAAATTAAAGGGAGCACTGATATGGGAGAAGGGAAGGGGGCGGGGGGCAGGAAAAAATGGAAATAGTTTCTCTTCCCGATCAAGTGCATTACAAAAGAACACAGGGTGAATTAAGGTTTTAATCTAGTGTGCTTGAGGATCTTAAGCTATGTTCAGACTAGTGCCCGACCAATTCAGTCGGCCGATATTAGCCTTTCACAGATATAGCGGTATCGGCTTATATGTTTACCAATATGCACAGAACATATAATGCAAAAAACAATGCTTTAGAATTGGTGTCATAACGTAGTTTGTCCAGCAGAGCCTGCTCCGACTCAATTGTTTACAGAGCTGAGCTGACAGAGGTTCTGGTGACTGTGGTTCTGCAGAGTTAAGGGGTGCGGAGTTAAGTGGTGTCTTCGCGGTAAGTTGATAACAAGTTTGTGAAATACTTACTGGCAAGTTAATAAACAATGACTCCATCATTTTCCCTTTTAAATATAACTAATATAATGTTAACCCTGTCCTTGTCAACCATGTCACTTGTTTATCACATCTGTTTGCCATGTTAACCAGTTATAGTTTGTCAGAGCATCTTTTTGCAGCTCAGCAGACAACAGTGCGGTGGTAGATAGTGTCTGTTGAGTGTTGATTTCACACTATGTTGTTACCTAGTTGTAAGATGTAACGCTGGAATGTAAATAAAGTCCATCATTTGCTCTCTATGACAATGAGCTTATAGCTAACCACGTAGCTACTTTCACTGCTTGTCAGCTGAGTGTAAGCTAATGTGTAAACATGTATTCACCAAACTGTTTTATTCAGGATTCGCAGTTTGGTGACCCCTTCAACTGAACAATTCCAGTCATTGCATTTACAAAATGTAATACTTAAAAGTCTGGTTTTCCACCGTTGAAAGTTTCCCATGAACTTGTATGGCAGAATAAGGTGTAACACCACTGCCGCTGTTTATCTCACGACTTGGGAGGTGTAAATGCTTCTTGTTTTACAACCTGACCCTAATTGACTGGCAGTATTAAAATAGTCAGCATTTGACTGATAATAAACTATACTACTGATGTTTATTTATTCTTTATTCAAATGGTCAGCAACTGGCTGATACTAAACAAAGTACTGATTTTTATTTAGGTATTTATTGTATTTTTATTTATTCTTTATTTTCCCAGTGTTCATTTCTAGAATTTGTTGACAAAAATGTCAAATATTCTTTGAATATTATAAAAATATTTAAGAAAGCAGCCTTCTGAGTACCTTTGCATTGTCATATCGGTGCACAATCCACATAGAAAAGGTCAGTTTTCATTCCAGCTCAAACATTTGCTATATCGGCCACCATAATGGTTATCTGTGAATTTTCCCACTCTAAATTCGGCATCGGCCTCAAAAATCATATCGTTCGGGCTCTGGTTCAGACTCTAATTCCAAATCCGATTTTTGGTGTATACCATCTTCATGATTGACTGTCTGCACTGTGTATCGCAACTGATCAGAACCGGTGTATGTGTTCCATGGCTATCTTACATTTCTGCCAAATCTGCATTGGTGTCTCAAGCTATGACATTGCATCAGTATGCAAAAAAAACAACATTGAGTGGAATGGAATAGAGATTTTAGCTTGTAACATGACAAAGTGTTGTTGCACCGCTGGATTATGCCTAATGAGGCAGTGGCAGAGATGGAGGCTGGCATGTGCCACTTTATTAAGTGCTGCCGTCTCTTCCGGTCTCACAGTTTAAAGCAGTGAGTGGTCAAGACAGATTAGCATGTAGCCTCCTTTGATGAAAGTATGTGGCTGTTGAACTTCAGAATGTGCGCTGGAAGATTCTGTTAATAAAATTCTCAGCTAGACCAACAATCCGCCACCACTGCCAGCATGTTTCCTGCAACAATGTGTGATGTATAACATGTCTTCACAAAGCCTGAAATAGTGACATATGGCAAAAGGTCTGAACATCCAATCAGAATGGACAAACAGAAACAGATTTCCAGATATGTGATTTGAATAGGATTTAAAACCACATATGAATGTTGCTTGAAACGGATTTGTAAAATTGCATTTCATGTGATTTTTTGCCATGCAGACTTGCTAAATATGATCGTATTCCAATCGGATATGCAAAAAAATCGGATTTGGACTGACAGTCTATAACCATTTTGTCTTTCAGTTTCTCATCGATTTATGCTGCATGTGTGTAAGAGTGTGTCTTTCCGTATCTACTCTGGTCTAGACCATAATGCTCCTTGGGAGAGCTGGTTTACAGTGCTTTCATTTATCTGACACCACATCACACTCGAAGCTCTTCCTCCTCCAAACTCATTCTATCTTCCCCCATTAATTGTATATCATCAGCACTATAACCCGAACAAATTAAATTCTCAGAAAGACAATTTATGTCAGTGCAGATGAGAAATACAAATGGGTGTGCAGGAACGGAACAGAACAGAGAGAGTACAGATTTTTTTTTACAACCGATCAAACCTTAGGGAATTGATGCTGTGGGTGGAAATCAAGTGTGTGTGAGAGAGAGAGAGATAGAGAGACAGAGTTTAATAGAGAAAAATGCTTGCTTACCCTGCATGGTTTTGCCCAGGCCTTGACCCAACTTCCAGCCATGTTTCTGAAGGAGTCGGTGCCCAATGTTATCCTGATGGGAGGAAGAGAGGAAAGACTACAATATTCCAACAATAAGAAGCGCTTCCGACACACACGCACAGACACACACTTGGTCACAAGCACACGTGGTAGCCAGACAACTGTCAAAACACCTTCACTGTTGTCAACATTAGCAACATCTGCTACACCTTTAAACTCCTTGTCAGATAAACATGGGGAGCAGAAAGGAAAGAGAGGGAGATAGAAAGAACAAGAGGGAAAGTTCCTACAGTCTGGAGGGATTTGTTGTGCAGTTCTCTAGCAATAGGGATAACTAAACCTTACTAAAGTCTATAGTATAAAATCTAATCTTGCTTAATATTGGGCATTCCTAGTGAAGGTAGTAACAGCTAAAAGAAAATACATGTAAATGCTACCAACCTCTGAGTATACAAATTCACTTTCAGTGTCAGTTAATTGGGGGAATGAATATATGTAACACATAAATTCATATATAAACCGCTTTGGATTAATACATAAACTACTAAGAGTAAAAAAAAAAAAAGGAAAGAGCAGCACATCCATTAGAGAGCTTGCATACAAATAAAACCAAACATTTTCACAAGCTTTTTGTAAGTTCATCACCATGACAACAGAGCCACCACAAAAACATACGTATGTAGCTGTAACAAGAGTGAGAGGAGATCGAGGGGCAAGACAGTGAAAGGTAGATCTATAGATTCACAGATACACAAAAAGGAAGGTGGAGGGAGAGGGAGGCCTCGGGTTACCATCAAGAGGCCCAATCTACGCATATGTGTGTGTGTGCTGTGCATTTAAATACTCCTTAAAAAAAATTAATAAAGAGACGGTATTGAGAGAAAAACATGATGCAAATATATAAGCAGGTATAATGTGACAAAAAAATTGAAACAGCTAAAAACTGATCCACGCATAAAGAAAAAAAAACATTTAATATATGGATAACATACAAAAAAGAAAATATGCACTGGGAAAAATATTAGTCACATCTACACACACACACCAAAAATAAAGGCCATTATGGAAAAAAAAAAATATAAATTAAGTGAAACCCAAATTAACCAGCATGCAGCTTTTTGTTAAACCACTTTAACAAAAAGAGACGGCGGTGTTAGTTTTCTCTGTATAGACCATTTCAAGAATGTCAACTAAAACACAAATGTATTTCCAGATCCTTTCAACAAAGTGTTTTTTACAAGTCAGCGGCCATTTTTGGAACGCTCTAGGGCAGTTGGAGAAGCTATTTTTCTATGCAAAAAAGTGTCACGACAGTGCAGCTCCTTTCTACTTGAATGGGGAAAGACCGAAATCTCCAAAACGGTTGGTCGAGATTACAATAAAAGAACATTTCAAATAAGCAGTCACATTTTATTGGTCCAAGGTGCATGTGGCTTAGGCTTCACTAGAGTTGCCCCGCCACGACAAGTGCGCCAATTCCCAGCGTCACATCTAACTCAAGGGTTCGGGTCTGGGGACGCATCCAACTCGCACTGGACCCTCACCGCTCCGATCCTGGACCCGCAAAGATACCAGCAGGTAGCTAGAAGAGGCGTGCTTGGTATTTAAAGGCAGCGGTGATGAGGCTGTATTTTTTCCCATTGACTGCAGGCTGCCGTTGGGTGTTCCAATTTCTTCCATAAATTTTAATAGAAGTGGCCCATCTCTGCTAAATGATCTGTTTTGACAAGCAGGAAATGTTCACGGAACAGTGACATCACCAACGTACAGTCCTTGAAATGGTCTAGAGTAGTCAGCATATACAGGGAGGGGGAGGGCAGCAAAGAGCTCAGGATATCGTTAGCGAGCATACAGCAATGATGCACAAGGTCATCAAAATAAATGTTACAATCTATGAGATTAAAAAGGAGCATGCCAAGCAATGTTTGGTGGTGTGAAAGGCGAGGAATTGCATGAGAACCAGGTTAGAGCATTATGAGTAGGGAGGGAGTGGTCACCACCCTAAGACACACCCACTTCCCATAAGTGCTGCCATTTCTTTGCCACGCCCTTCAATGGTTTGGCCAATCTGGATGTTGAATGCTAAGCTGACAGTCATATATATTATTTTATACACACACACACACACACACACACACACACACACACACACACACACACACACACACACACACACACAAGCCACAACATTAAAACCACCTGCCTAATATATTGTGTAGGTTCCCCTTGTGCCGCCAAAACAGCGCCAACCCACATCTCAGAATAGCATTCCGAGATGATAATATTCTAACCAATATTTTACAGAGCGGTTATCTGAGTTACTGTAGACTTTGTCAGTTTGAACCAGTCTGGCCATTCTCTGTTGAACTCTCTCATCAACAATGTGTTTCTATCCGCAGAACTTACCCTCACTGAATGTTTTTGGCACCATTCTGGAGTACATTCTAGAGACTGTTGTGTGTGTTATAGAAATACTCAAACCAGCCCGTCTGGCACCAACAAAAAATCAATGTGATTATCTAATCAGCCAATAGTGTGGCAGCAATGCAGTGCATAAAATCATGTAGACATGGGTCAGGAGCTTCAGTTAATGTTCACATCAACCATCAACCGTGCATGACGTGCCAAATGGGCTAGTTTGAGTATTTCTGTAACTGCTGATCTCATGGGATTTTCACAGACACAAGTCTAGAATTTACTCAGAATGGTGCCAAAAACAAGAAAACATCCAGTAAGGGGCAATTCTGCAGACAGAAATGCATTGTTGTTGAGAGATGTCAACAAGAGATAACAAGATTGCTACTAGGATTTACTCATATATATATATATATATATATACACACACACATTTTTCATTCATTTATTTAATGGGGTTATTGCAACAGGCATCCTGATATATGTCTGGCTTGCTAGCTCACTTAATGGTTGGGTTAAGATTACACTGGATTCAAGTTATAAATTCTGAAGCACATTTGAATGCAAGGCATCTTTCTTTATGAAATTAAACAATAGGGGAGGAAAAGAAGTTTTACACAGGAGTTTTCAAAGTGGAGACTTGAAGGGGGTGCTAGTGGGTCCATGAGAAAAAAGGGTAAAACATTTAATATTTATCAAATTTGAATATATTACCGTTTCATTCTGCTTCAAAAGACAACTAGTCCATTTCAATTGATTTTAAAATGTGTCTTTCCAGATTTTACCATCTAACATGACATAATAGTGGATAGAAAAGAGATATGCTGCCAACTCAATACAAAATAAAAATCTTCCAGAAAATATTTATATTTTTTACTGGCTTTATAATATATGTACAAAATAAAAGCCAAATATTTAGTATAAATGGTTCAAAAATAAACCTTTTAATCAGGAAATTCTTGGCATCTTATAATACGACATATAGAATATTAAATGTTAAATCTTCAGTTGACTTATATGAACTCCTGCGTGTGTGGTAAGAATATACAAATGTTTTCTGCATATGACAAAATGCGTGGGGAGCTGCACTAATGTTCATCCCCTTCAGAACACCCTCTGGAAACTCAAATACTGCTGTGCATGTTCTTTTGTTCAAATTAAAGGGATGCAAAAAAGACTGGGGGATCAGATAATTTCCATTTCTCTATTTATAGATAGCAGGGGAGGCCACAGAGCACATGTCAAAGCCAGGATAAGGCCAATTCAAGCATGTGCCTTACATGTTCTGAATGAATACTTCACCATAGAAATATCTATATAATTAGATGAGAAAAAAAAAAGGATTTATTACAACATGTAATGTACAACCTGACACACCACTGTGAATACAGACTAGAGGATCCAAAGACTGCAAGTCCCAGGATCTTCAGTTTATCAGCAGTGCAGATGTGCCAGCAGTAAGCCCAGCCCAAATGGCCTGCAATGCAGTGGCTCTGCAGCATCCTCTGCCAACAACACACAGCATTTCATCATTCTGTGGACTGGCAAGGCACCTAAACAGGAAACGCGTTGAGCTGACCTCATGTTACCTCTTGCTGCTGAGTGGAGCACTTTACATAGTAGTTCTAAACTCCTCCCTCTTAAAAAGGAAACCAATAGAACTGAATAATTTTAAAAGAAGTCTTAGTTTAGTCTTATTCCTCATATCAGCCAAGCAAAATCAGTTGAATGTGGCCTTGAGCCAATCGCAGGCACAGTGATGAAGGTTTTGGCATGTCAGGCAGATGTGGGAAGAGGGTGGGTTTTGTGCGGCAAACTGATGAATGCATAAAATAAAACAGACAGATGAAGAGCAACAACGCCGAAGAATCCAACAGCAGTGCAAGTGGAATGAAAACATGTCCATACGAACCTGGCTTTTAAACCCTGGGCTGTCAAAAGAACAGTCAAATGTCACACAAAACTGAAGAAACTGGCCAATCTCTACAGGTTTCTAATGGTCAAACTGTCTCTTTGATCCACTAAATTACCACAGTGAATTCACACATCCACTAACGGTCAGTTAAAATATATATATATATATATATATATATATATATATATATATATATATATATATATACACACACACACACACTTAAAAAAACAAATATAATGTTTTGTCCAAACAAATACACTCACAGTCAAAAAAAAAGTGATAGAGGGGGAGAAGTGGGGTTGTTACCATAGTAATAGCAGGGAGGGAAAGTGTGGGATTCAATAAAATAAGGGAGAGAGATGTGCAGAGCAGTGAGTGTATTTCTTCATTCCAGTGTGGCTATGAAGGTTTTGTAAGGGTCTGCCAGGACAAGTAATATAGCATGTGCTCACAGGATTTGAAGGATTATCATGCGGACACACTGGAAATAAAAAGCACCTCATAGTGATATAACCACACTAGAAACCGATGGCCCCTTTGGAAATGTCAAATCAGAGCCTTTCTGTGGTGGCTGAGGCCATTTAGGCCTGTGAGGTGACAGTGTTCCCGCTAAACTCACCTTCATATGACTGTTATACTCCACAGCAGGACAGCAATGGTCAGTTGTTTTTAAGTGAGTGAGGGCTATTATGATGGGGTTGAGAGAGAGAAACCTAACGCATTAATTTCCTTGCACCAAAAGGTGGAATGGGAGGAAAGCAAAGGGGCGATGTTTGGTTGTTAAATTTTCATTAGTAATACTCTTCACTTTTAAAAATTTTAATAATACTTTTCACTACAGAGACCCCAAGTGTATATGGACACTTAAGACATACTTAACGTATTAAACTCATTACATATAAAGTTACAAACCAAGTGGCATCTTTTCTCAGTACTTCATTTTCTTGGCCATTTTTAAATTAATTTTGATCATCTGCTACCAAGGTAACTGTAATTTGATTTAAAGGAAAAGAGGCGGCGAGAACCGGCTTGACAATATAAAAAATAGTTTAATAATAAATGGAACCAAAAAGACAAACACACAGGTGTCGGTCAGCTGCCTGTAAATCGCTCTCTCTGTCACATTGCCGTCTCTGGTCAGCCTTTCTCCCTCTCTGAGGCTTGATTAGCCTGAGTAGGTAGTGTGTAGCATCACTCCGCCCTGCCTCAGTAACGTTTAGTAGATAAAGTCAGATCAACTCAAATTCACAGATGTGTTCTTGCAGAGTAACCACAGGTATAATTTAATCATATTATCTATGGATGTGTACAACCTGAAAGTGTTATGTTTTAATTTTGAACAGTTTGTCTATAGCTATTGTTTTGTCCTTTTAATACTTAAACTTTATTTCTACAAAATGTGCTTGTGCTGTCTTTAAAACAAAAGCCACTTTAATCTAATGCAATGATATTTACACAATAAGTGTCCAAATCAGTTTGGGACCACTGCACCACTGAGAATTCCTGAGTGTCAACATTCTTGTCACTTCTTATAGCGAACAAACTGTCAACGTAGATGATACGTTGATAATTTTCACACAGGAGGTCATCGAGTATGTGTATCCATGCAGTGGCAAACCTAAACCGTGTGAAGTGACATTTTTGAAGAATACATTCGTCAACTTCTGGCAAGTTAGGTGGTAAATACTAGGGATGCACCGATACCACTTTTTCTCTTCCGATCTTAATCTTATCCGATACAAGTGTTGTTTTTTGCAATATCAGTTTAGAATATTTTACATTATTGTGTGGAACTAATTGGGTGTACTCTTTAATATGTAAAGAAACACAAACATCTAACTACACATTATTTCAATATAAATAAATAAAACACTTTTTTTATTAACTAGTATACTAGATAATGTAGCAGCAAAATTAACAGTAATTCCAATCTTCAAGTCTTCAGTAAAAAAAGAAGCCTTTTTTTTGCAAAATGTCAACATTTATCTGGACTTTAAAGGATTCAGATCTCTTTTTTGTTCAATTTAGTTGTAAAATATCATCTTTTCATTCACAGTTATTTTTTTGAACCCATTCAACTTAAGTATTATTATAATTTGTAAACCAATGATAATAATAATAATATATATTATAATAGTAATATATAGTAATTAGGGCTGTCGATTTAACGTGTTAATTTGTCGGCAGCCATATCACCCTGCATCTCTTTCCTGGTTGCCCACTAACGCTAAGCAGGGTTGAGCCTGGCCAGTACCTGGATGGGAGACCTCCTGGGGAAAACCAAGGTTGCTGCTGGAAGTGGTATTACGGGGTGCTCACCCTATGGTCTGTGTGGGTCCTAATGCCCCAGTATAGGACACTATACTGTAAAAAAGGCACCATCCTACGGATGAGATGTTAAACCGAGGTCCTGACTCTCTGTGGTCATTAAAAATCCCCGGACACTTCTCCTAAAGAGTAGGGGTGTAACCCCGATGTCCTGGCCAAATACCCCCCATTGGCCCCTATCTACGATGGCATCGTATTAATCTCCATCCCTGAATTAGCTACATAACTATACTCTCTACTATGCACTATGGCTGCCGTTGCATCATCCAGGTGGATGCTGCACACTGGTGGTGGTTGAGGAGATTCCCCCTATACTATGTAAAGCGCTTTGAGTGCCTAGAAAAGCGCTATATAAATGCAAGGTATTATTATTATTATTAATTCAGTGCAATTATTTTTTTAAATAACGTGTTATTAAAATGCGCAATTAATCGCAATGCCCCTGGACCGTAATAAGGAAGATTCCTGAGAAATGCAAGCTTGTAGTACCACTTGTTTACAGTAAATTACATTTCAGCTGTATGAGCAACGCGCAGTTTATACAGTGAAGAAAACACTTCAGTAGGCAGAACAACACAAACATGTGTTCCGTTCTTGCGTTCAAAACCACTTGGAGTGCAAATCCGAACTAAGGGATCTCAAGATGTGTTTAAAGATTGAGTATTAACTATATTTAACTTGACACAGTGACCTAAACATTTTATGTTTATGACACAACGCACATGAGACGCTACACAAGCATGTCTGACACAGGTGTACATTGACGGGTCCTTAAACAAGCCCTCATAATAAATCTCGAACTGATTGACAAATTCACTTGTGTAATGGATTGCTGTGAACTGTATGCCAATGATTGACTTATGATTAATAATATGGTAGTAAACAATACATTGTATTCTAAAGCTGCTTTTTGTATTGTCATCAATTCTGCCACAAGAATATAATGCATTTTAATTATCTGAATATTTTTTATTTTATATATATATATATATATATATATATATATATATATATATATATATATATATATATATATATATATATCACACACACATACATACACACACATACACTTATTAAATATTTAAAGATAACTATGTATAATTATTTCATCATTATATATTGAATTATTGTTATATTAGGGGCTTTCTCAGCAAATATTTGTATATGCGATTAAATGGGATTAATTAATCGGGATACAATGTCATTAATTTGATTAATAATTGTAATCGATTGACAGCCCTAATAGTAATACATTTCAATCGTGCACCATTAACTTTGAAACCCTCACGCATTTATTTTTACATTCTGAACTCTCCATGAAGCCCTGTATGAGACTGTTAGCAAGTTCGCAGTAGTTTAATTAGCATTTTATTAAAATTTTGGTAAAAAAAAAAAAAAACCTCCAGTGCCATTCTAAATGCATATTATAAGTGAACCAAACTTTTGAGCATCTACATCTAAAAATAGCCACGAGTCTGTGTAAACAGAGCAGCGCCATTCACTGAAGCACTGGAGCTGCGCGTGCATTTTATATATTTACTTATTAATCACAGCCTTTTGTGATTCACAGAGCTATTGCACGTCTTCAAGTGGCTTTGAATAAAATCCATGAGTCATATGAACTACTTCAATGATGTTTTTATGGTACTTTTACATAATTGTTTTGAGCTTGACAGTAACGAACATGACTAACACACAGTATCGGACTCGTTGGACCGATACCCGATCCGTCTAAAAGCTTCAGTATCGGAGCCGATACTGATCCAGGTATCGGACCGCTGCATCCCAGGTAAATACTTGCAGTGAGTTACATAATCATAGCGACTCATGGGAGTTTCCAACGGTGGTTGGAAAGAGCAGTCAGTCAGATACAAAAAAAGCTAAAATAATTAAGTATGATATGTGTTTGTTATAAGATGTTTGTAATAAGATTTGTTATAATGTTATGCATGTATGTAATTTCTTACTAGATCACTGTCCAATGCACATCTCCTTGGGTTGGGGGACAGGGGAAAGAAAGATGAGGGTTGAGGTACATAGTAAGATGAAGGGGAGTGTGTGAGTGTGTGTGAGAGAGAGAGAGATTAATACTACTGATTTAACATGCATACATACAAAAAAGGTGTTTAAAGAGCAAGATAGAAGAGGGAATGAGTAGATAAAAGCATAAAGGAAAATAAGAGAAGATCCCAATTAAAAGTACCACAGACCTCTAGCTGCCTACATATCACACAGAATGATTGGCAGAGGAGAGGCAAGGGAAACAAGTGCATGACACAGTACTCTAATCCAAGACACACATACATGCAGTGATGGCTGTCACTGTCCACCCGGACCAGCTGCTAAGCGTTCAGTGATATAAATACAACATTGCTGTTTGGTGAAAAATAGCTCTGACACTCCAGATCTAGAACAGGAAACTGAAGGGCAAATATGCCTCTTTCTAAATGAAATCAAATGTGCTTTTGTGTTATTGTACATCACGTGTCCTCAATACTATGTGTACTGTATACACACTGAATGAACTGACAGGGATAGCCATCATTTCCTGCAGTGTAGTGCTTTTACTCTTCATGAACACTGCATGTGGCAGCTCTGTTTTCCACACCCCTCCATAGACAATAGAGCAGTAGCAGGAATAATTTTTTTGGTTCAGGCAGGCAGCCATGCCACCTCTCCTGCTCTCTCTCATGTCGTTCTGACCAGTGCTCTGGGATGGTGGGTGCTCACAACTACATCCAAAAGATCTGAAGATCTGCCAATGTTGAGGCCTGAAAATCTTGCTGAAAAAGGATTTATCCTGTTCATAATTAGACACATGAAAACATACTTCTATGGCTTGCGTAAAAAGTATAAACATAAAAAACAAGGGATTATTGTCACATGTCAGGGCTCCAAAAAATGTAAGGATGGCCTGCAGTGTGAGAGTTTCAGGCCAGTTGATTGAACAATCTGCATTGTTGCAAAATGTTACATTTGTTTATCATGTAAACATGTTTTTATGCAATGAAAATTAAATGTGTGGAATTATGTGATGTATCAAACAATATTGTTGCAAATTCTGCAACAAGGTATCTGGTTGGCTAACATAGAGTATTTGTTGAACAATTAAAAATTACATCAGTAAGAATGGGTTAAAAACTACAAATCAATTAGTAATGTTTGCATTTTATGCCATTTTTATTCAGCAAACTTAACATTTAATAATAAAGGCAGGACAATTAAAATCTGAACTACTGACCCGAATGGGCGAACAGAAAAAAATCCTTATCGCTGTGACATGCATGTTATCTGAAGATTCTGGACATACTGCAAATATGTCTTCTGAAAGAATTTAAGGAAAATGCATTTAAAAAAAATGCATTTTAAAAGCTGCTTTTAATCACCTTCATTATTTTCAGTATCACTCTATTGTCAACACATGGGAACATTTTAAACTGGTGGAATTCATTAAACAGATGACCTGCTTTTAAACATCAGATTGCAGATAGGACACAAAACTTTTTTTTTAGCTTTGAAGTTAACAACATCCAAGTTTAAATTTAGATGCAAGACCTTCTAAAAAAATAAACTTAATACATTTGAGAATAGGGAACTACAGCAGATTCTAATGTGTCCTATTAAATTAACTAATTAAATGCAAGTACATAACTTTACTGTCTTTCAGGATCCAATTAGAACAGAAGGTATAGGTCTAAATAATAGGGTCTGTCATATGACTGGAGCAGAGAGAACGACCTGGAGAGAAGGAGAGAGGCATCAGGCATGCAAGCCTCTGAAATTACAGAGTAAACCAGAGGAAAGAGACAGACAGAGACGAGAGCTGCCTGCGATATTATCTACATGCCAAGTTAGCGAAAAATGCAGTCCCAGTTGCGCAAGCACCATGCCAGCACATAATGACAGAGGGTACTGTACACCGAATCACTGTGTTGGAGAGACAGAGAGAGGGACAGAATGATGAGTGAGAGACAGAAAGAGAGAGAGAAAAGCGTTACAAGGAGCCCCTAAAGAGACAGGAGGAGGGGAGCAGAGCGTGCAAATACAAACCGGGTCAGAGCTGCTTAGCTAATTGGGGCCAATTTGCTGCAGGAGAGAAATGTCGAACACCCCAAGTTGTGTATAATACTGAAAATATCTGAAAAGAACTATCCTACACAAACACTAACACAAAAAACAAACACAAAATACTGGGCACTGGTGTACTCTGTCACTCACTCAAACACACACACGCGCACACACGCACGCACGCACACACGCACGCACACGCACGCATGTGCCACTTTCTCACAATCAGAACACACGCATAAGGCCGTGTGTCCACCAAAGCTTTTTGCCAGCTGAAAATGCCAGGCGCTCTTCTGAAATCGCCCAGCTGGGAGCGTTGAGAGCGCTTCGGAGGCGCAATGTTTTTTCAGCTGAGACGCTTTGGTTGCCATGATACGGAATATCCGCAGAAGTAATGTGTTGCAAGTACCTAATTTCGCAGATAGTTTGTGTCATCAACAAGTACTGAATGTAAAAATGTCAGCACAAGGAAGAGTACTTCCTCTGGATGAAGGGAAGGCTGAAGCATTATTTATTCATATTAATATTGTGGTAGCCTGGGAATGTCATCTGGTACAGAAATGAATACTCAGAGACCACCAAACTTTTCCTCCATTGTTGTTCAGTCATTGTACAAGTAAGATGTGACAGTTGGTCGTGTAGTATTTTGCCACTGTGATTGGACGGCTGGGTAAAAAGCGCTGCGTTTTACACAGTTGAAAAGTGTTCAACACTCGGTGACCAGAAAAAAACGGCAAGCACACAGCGTTGAATAGATGCTCAACTCCTTGTCACGCTGCTGGCTTTTTAAAATATGCGGCACTCCCATTGCAAACAATTAAAAAAATACACTGGCCTAAGGAAAAAATGCTTTGGTGGACACAAGGCCATACTCCCTCTAGTTCTCCACCATGTGGGGTGGTGGATGACACACTGAGTGGCTCACATCTAAATCAGGTCAGTCTAGCTTTAAGCACGCACAAGCACACACGTGCACGCACACACACACACAGCAGTTGTATAATTGAATTGGTCGTGTGCCTATGTATCAGAGGTTTGCCTCGGAGTCAGTCAAATCTTGTTGGAGTCAGAGTTAATGTATTGATGGAATGCCTTAATTGACCCACTGGATGTTTGTGTGTGTATAGTTGGCTGTCCTTTATTGTCAGAGTCTGGCTCTGAGTCATCTTTTGAAGCGGCAGTTTTGTTTTGGAGCTGTAACTTTGCTCTGTATGCTTATTGGAGCTCCATTTGCAGTTAGAGAGAGAGGACTAACTGTACTGAGGTCTGGAAATACTGAGCTATTATGAGGGCCCTTAGCATCCTCCTACACAGCAGCTGAATGGAGCTCATCAAAGTCACAACAGCACTTCTGATGTACAACAACACTCTGTAACCAACTAGGCCTGCACTTTTAGAATGCCTTGGATAAAGGCTTTCTAATACTCATAAAATTGAGTAATCATGGGTAATATATCAAAACCGATGTGGTGGTGAGAGAATCTGGGCTATATTAAATTATATATTCCACATACGTGACTGTCCATGACTTATTCTACCAAGGTGATTTTGACAAAACCTGTCAAGAAAATGCCCTGGTCCTGTTTTACTCCAAAATCAAAATACATTTTATTTTGAACATAAAATTGAAATCTATTTTAGTACCATTAAGACCTTTCACACAGTGACATTATTTTTATGAAAGTTAAGCACTACAAAAAAATGTAAATGTTTCACAAATTATGGTCATTATGATATTCTCATTACTGCAATGTGGAAAACAATGACACATTATTTAAATTATTTATACAGAATAGTAGTACTCCCTTGGAACTGCCATTTGCTGATTTATATAATAAAAAAATAAAAAAGTACTTGTACAATTACATCTTTCTTTACTGAAATAGAGGGGCGAAAGTTGTGGTAATGAGAATTATAATTGAAAAGAATGCGAATAGTTCAAGTAAAATGTCCGGATGTGCTACAGTAATGAGAATTGAGGGGTAAAATGTGGTAAAAAGGGTAAAAAGTCTCCAAACATAATGTTATATAATGCATGATACAATCATAATGGTCCTAAATGTAGGCTTCATTTTCTTTATGAAAAATAGATTGTTATTTTAAAAATCTAACTTTTTTTTTATTGATTTGGGGTTAAATATGATCAGGACATTATCTTGTCAGGTTTCGTGAGAATCATCCAACTTTTGCCTTTACAGTGTGCCATCCAATCCACAATTTAAAAATGTAAAAATAAAATGCTTCAGTCTGGAATATCAACACTCACACAAGCATGTCCATCAATACACACAGACACATTCACACCTTATGCTCATATCTGTGATCAAAAGAAGAAAACTGCAAGCTGATCACAGTGATTGGTTCAATCCAACAGATCTCCTTCACCTGTGTCTATGTTATACATACACAGGTGATGACACCAGCTGTGTTCACTGACAGTCGGAGTGGAGAACAGGGAATGGATCTATACTGGCTGCAGAGGGACATAAGCCTGCAGAAATGGAGAGCTGACTTATTTACCAAAATGTTAACACTACATTAGGGGGAAGGGCTGACTACAAAGGAGGTGTGGCTATCCCTGACTGGACCAATCATCCACTATCACACACAGGAAGCTGCTGTTCTAGTGCAAAAGTACCAAGTGAGGGGTGTGGTCTTACCGATTCTATGGGCTTGTCCAAAGAGGCCTGTTCCAACTCCAACTGACCTTCCTCATACTGGTCAAAGTGATTTCCAGCCTAAAAGGCAGCGACAATGAAAAAAAAAAAAAACAGAGAGAAGACAGATTAAAGCTGAGCAAACAGTCTCTGTAAAATTATTTATATCCTAAAATGATAAAATGTTGACAAAACATACAGATGGTGCCATGTTCCACTTTTCAACAGGAAATGCGCAAACAGAACTGAAACATACAGTTTTCATGAAACATCTTTGGCTTCAAGCACAAAGACAAACTCCAGACTAACAGGATCATTCATCTGCCTCAATTCTGGCAACAGGAATTTTATCAGAAAAACAAGGTCATCTTGAAAGGGAGGGGTGATTTCCAATCCACTCTTCTTTTTCTCTATGAAAGATAGGTCAGTCAGTCTAGGGAAGATACACACCACTCCTGCTCTTGATTTATTTTTTTAATTTATTTTCTTTTGCCACTTTTTACTGAACAGAGACAGTGAAGAAGAGGTAACTGAATTGATGGGGGGAGAGCAAGCGAATGTTATTGGAAAACAATATGGGCATTAGAGGTCAACTGATGTATAGGTTTTGCCGATTAATCTGCACCGAAAATGGATTTCTGCAACTATCTGTTATCGGCAAATATCCACACCAATATTTTTCGCTGTTGGGTCAGGTGCTGGAGTGGCTGGGAAGGGTCCGCTGTCATTATACAGTATGAGAGCGGCCTCTAGAAGCGAAATAAAAACCATCACTTTACTGATGCCTTGTGGTGTTTGTTTTGACATGTGAGACTACACTCTGCATGGAGCAGTATGAACAGCAGCATGTTTGCCGGCAAGACTGAGAGGATGCTAACATTAAAGCTAACCTCAATCGATTAGAACAATGTGACAAATATACGCATATCCAAACCAAATGTTTAAATGTCATGATTGTTAATATCCATTACCATCTATTTGCATTAGTTTATATCCAGCTGGTCATGTTTATGCATTCGTTAGCCAGCTAAGTTGCATATTTGAAGCTAGTGACTTGAGAAAGCAAATTAATATCTTCATGCAGCTAAGAGAAACATATATTTTTATCCTCACTATAATATGATGTCTTCAGATCGATCACACTCTTGCACTAAAAAAGGTTAGACAGAGCACAACAAATACAGTTTTACAGAAAGCAGGTGTCTCATTACGCTTTTAAAAGTTCTTTATAATTAGACATATCAACTAAAAAGACAGTGCTCCTGCACAAACGCTGAATAGATGAGTGCGCATTTACATAGAAAAACAAATGGATGGTTGTAAAAGCGTTCGGTGTGAACAGCCCCTAACAGTTGGTGGATGACTTTAGCCATTGCGTCTTACTCTCTTTTAAGCATTTCTCATTAAGCAATGAGTTGTTTAAATCCATGTCAGGAAAGATGTTCAACTTGAAAATGTCTGACTCGAGATCCCCGTGTTCAGTTCCAGTCTGTTGTGTTTCATCTGTCTGAACAGCCCCTGACCTGGGCTCATAGTCTGAGCCACTACACCACAGAGTTCAGCCAAATACCACAGCTATCTGTGAATATTGTAACTACATACAACTGTACTGAATATAAAACAATGTGGTATTTTGCTGTTATTATGAAGCTTGAGTCTGGAGTAGAAGGAATCATTGCAAGTGTACCACCATGGGAACTGTCTACTGAAGCATTTCCCCCCCCAATTTTCATTTGACATTTGGGAATGTGGACTGACTAAAACCTTTTATTTATTTTATGCACATTAGTTGAAAATTAAATGGTCTTTTTTAACAGCCAGTATAGGAATGTTAAATGCAATAATATAATGTTGCTGAATGAATGTCTCTATTGCACCCTCTTGTGGACTAAGGAAACAACATCAATTTAAAAATCAGCTTTAATTTAAAATTCGAATATCATATATAATTTATATTAATATTTATATATTAATATAATTATATTTATATTAATTTATATAAAATATTTATATAAAAATATGAATTCCTTAACATTGCAATTTATTTTTATTGCTCTTAAAATTCCAAAATAAAAGACTATACAAGTGCAAAGTAATGCATTCTTAGTCAGAGGTAGCATTCAAAAAAACCTTGAAGCCTTGAAAACACATAGGCCTAGCTTACTGAAAAAAGTGCATCTTGTAATTCTTCTTTCAGATTAAAATAACAACAACTTGATGTCTAGCATTCAATAAATAAAAAGGTCACCCAAAATACTTGTTTAGAGCAATTGAAAGAATACAGTAACCAATGTAAACTTGAGGGCTTTAAGCTAATACAAAGTGCTTTTCCAACAAAAAAATAAATAAAAATTAACAGCGACAGTGGGAGCCAGCAGCCTGTCATGGCATCCTTCCTGAACCAACAGAATTGAACATTTATGTTGAAAACACATAGTCCTAGCTTACTGAAAAATGTGCATCTTTTAATTCTTCATTCACATAAAAATAACAACATATAGTAATACACTCTGCCACTCACCCTTTTCTTAAACTCAAAGTTCAAAAAATAAAATTCAAGTAAAAGTGTACAAGAGCAAAATAATGCATTCTGATGTCTAGCATTCAATAAAAAATAAAAAGGTCACCCAGCCACCCTTTCTTAGAGCTATTGAAAGAATACAGTAACTATTGTAAACTTGGGGGCTTTAATCTAATACAAAAAGTGCTTTTCCAACCAAAAATAAATAATTAAAATAAACATTCAGAATTCAACATTTATGTTGAACATAGGCTAGCTTACTAAAAAAAGCATCTTCATTCACATGCAAATAACAACTTACACTCTGACACTTTCACCTTAAGAATACTGTGTGTGTGTGTGTTGCCGTGGTGCTAGAATGGAAGGCCATCTCCATTTTGCAAAGACGACATGTCACGGAATTGTTTCCTTTTAAATGAAAGAACTCCCATACTTTAGAGGAACGAGTGCGTGCCGCCTTGCACTTCTGATAGTCTGAGGATCCACTCGTGTTGCTACTACTCTCCGGCGCCGCCATCTTTGTTTTGCGTCTGACGAATCGACGCGCATATTTTGCATCAACGTATTTTTTGCGTCGACATCATCGATGACGTCGACGCGTTGTCCCAACCCTACTTTGAGTGTTATTTTTTCATTCAGTATCAATTTTAAAAATGATCAGTTGATTAATTGGTTATCGGCAGGTACTGTCCAACCAAGTTATCATCTCGGTAAAATCCACTATTGGCCGACCTCTAATGGGCAAGAAATCGAACCAGAGTCTCCCATGTTAGTGCCACTGCTCAATAAGCCCAACAACTAGGCCATGGCTCCGACCTCTTCAGCCTTTTGATATGCAATTGGAGTAAGGCGTATTACATCATAAAGCGGGGACCACTCAAACAGTAACTTGCAGTTTCTCTTGAGAAACAAAACAACTTTTCAAGTCCATTACTTTGAATAAAAAATAAAGTTTAGATTTTTTCAAAACTATACACATTAATCTATGAAAATGTATGTTTATAAAGTGCAGGATCATATGGCAAATGAGTGGAAACAAAATGTATTTAATACTAACAGAAAGATCTTAAAGGATTAGTTCACCAAAAAATTACAATTATCTCATCATTTACTCACCCTACCATTACAACATGCCATCCCAGATCTGTATGACTTTTCTTCAGAACACAAATTAAGATTTGTTTTAGAAGAATAATTCAGCTCTGTAGGTCCATAAAGTTCAAGTACATGGGTGCCAAATTTTAGAAGCTGCAAAATGCTCTTATAGCCATCATAAAAAGTAATCCATAAGACTCCAGTGGATTAATTTATGTCTTCTGAAGCAAAACGCTTGGTGTGTAAGAAATGGATCAATATTTATTTATTTTTTTACTAAACATTCATGAGGGTCGAGGTCAAGTGCGTTAACAAGTTCACTTAATAACTGACACGTGAAATACAAAGGAAAAAAAACAGAAGCGCAGTGTTGTTTACAGCAGAGGAGCATATATAATTATACATACAGTACCTCACAAAAGTGAATACACCCCTCACATTTTTAAATATTTGATTATATCTTTTAATGTGACAACACTGAAGAAATGACACTTTGCTACAAAGTAGTGAGTGTACAGCTTATACCCCAGTGTAAATTTGCTGTCCCCTCAAAATAACTTCATAACAGCCATTAATGTCTAAACCGCTGGCAACAAAAGTGAGTACACCCCTAAGTGAAAATGTCCAAATCGGGCCCAATTAGCCATTTTCCCTCCCCGGTGTCATGTGACTCGTTAGCATTACAAGGTGTGTTAAATTTGGTGTCATCACTCTCACACTCATCACCCTCACACTGCCTCTTCTAAACATCTTCAATTGTGCTCTGCTGAAGACAGACAGTTATAAACATCTGGGATGCATGAGTGCGAGTAAACTTAAAATTTTGGGGTGAACTATTCCTTTAAGACAAGCACCCTGTGAACTCTGTGTTATGCTGATATCATGTTTTGCATCACTCTTCGGCGGTGTGTGCCATCACAAGCCTCTGCTACAGGGAGACAGTGAGTCCAAATGACAGGCCAATGACAAACACACACACTCCGATGCAATCTGCTCAAAACAGGACTGGCTGCAAAAGCACAGATTTTCAAAGTACTGAGCTACATTTCTGAGGTTTTAAGATTCGTTAGATCACTGCGATAAATTCACTCTAAACAACATAATTACTTCACTTGACCAAAGAGCAAATTGTAACATTTTGTTGGTACACTAACATACAATAGCAGATACCCACATATATTCCAAGGCAATTTGTTTAAAATAAAAAAATAATAAAAAAAACATGCTCTCGGCAGGGTCACAATTTCACACGCTCCTGCCCTCAGAGACAGCACTGCATGTTGTGGCAGCAGAACAGCAACAACGAGTGAGTGAGAGAGAGAGATTTGAGAGATTACGAAGAGAAGCAATTGACATAACCTGAGTCGAATAGGGACACTGCATATGAAAGATGCATGTTGAGTGTTCCCTAAAGAAAGGATGAGTATATCCCCTTCATATAACAGGCAACTCTGGGGCTGCCTTTGTTTAAACTCTGACCCCAATCACTGCTTAAAAGCTGTTGGCATGAAACATTACCTGTTCTGAGAATTTACACCACACTCATATGCACAGAAAAACTACTTGGATAAACCTCAGGGGAGTATAGCCCCCACACTGAAAGCTCAACGCTTGCAAATAAAACACTAATTTCCATTCAGCCTTCCTCCAGAAATTGAATAGCTGATGACAAGGTTCAGGCACATTATGAGAGGCTTGTATGACACATCACACTAACACAGTGTTCACCTAAATCTGATGATTAGGCATGGGAATCATTGGTAATTTAACAATTCCGGTTCTAGTTCAGATTCCTTTTAAGATAATGGTACTGTTCGTAAACTATTCCACTCACAATTCTTTTAGTATTTTTTAGGGGAAAATATTTGGAAACAAGAAATGGAATTCTTTGGATAGGCTGCTTTCACACTTAGTTTGGTAGCTTGGCCCAAACCCAAGTTTGTATTGTTTAAGCATGCTGACAGTGAGCAGATTTGCGTGTAGTTACTTGGAATATGGTAAACTTTGAGAAGTTGCATCTTAAATCAACCTCATTATTTAAAGCATTGACTGTATGTATATATATATATATATATATATAATCACTGCATTCAACATTATAAAATCATTATCATTATGCATAATCCACAGGTTTATTTGTGAGGTGCTGTGGACAGATTCGTTTATGAATTCCTTTGCCAATTCTTTACGGTAGGGTGTAGGGCTGTTCCCGACAAAAGATTTTCAATGTCGACTAGTAGTCATTAATTTAAGCCATTAGTCGAATAGTCGTCGCACGTTTATGATATTCATTTAATTGCTTATATGTTGGGTGGGGCATCAGAAAATGGTTTGAGATCCAGGGCTGAGAAAGAATGTTATAAGTAACAGAGAAATACTAAACTGCAATAATGAGCCATTAAAATATAAATGTTTTATATATATTTAAAATATACAAGTGCACACACGAAGTGAGCCACAGCGACACCGGCAAAAGCGGTAATGATTCTGAATGTGTCGAAAAAACCAGCAAGAGTCTGTCTGAACATTTTGTTAATTTATAGAGAGAAATGCATATTAGGGTTGAGCAAACAGACGATGATCACGGGGATCACCGATGGTCAGTGATCACCAATAGCTGATGCCTTTGATCAAGTCATGATGATATTTGGCTCGTTTTCCCATTAGTCTATTAAATTATTATTATTCGACTATTAGTATTGTCAAATTAATATTACAAATAAAAATAAGACATGCGCTTGAAGAAATACACTATTATTTTTAAGAACAGATGACAGAAAAACCTTCTATGCGCATATATGACGCACTAATATGGAGGCGTGCAGTCTTTTGGACACGCGCATCTAAGGATCTAACTCTTTGTTTCTGCCTTCCGATATTTACTTTTTTTAATGAGTGCTGCAAATGACCTCAGACATCTTAGCTCAGGAGGGGTTTTGAGTTCAGTTTGCTTTATTTCCACAGAACAGTTTATTGTGAACGAAACTCTGCAGCCTGTAAAATAATACAAAATATATAAAATAATACAAAATGTATAAAATAATATACATTTATCGTGAAGGAGGGAACAAAACTAATTCACACAATATATTTTCCTGGATAACTAAATACCCGACCAGTAGAGAATGCACTGATGAAGTAGGTTCTTTGCCAGAGAGATGTTGTCAACAACACACAATTTAAATGCACTTATTTAATTTGAACTTCAAGTTCAAAGTTTGAAATCAAGGTCCCTTGCTTTATTGTGTAGGCTTAACCCCAACCCTGCTTAATGAAACTTATCCCATTGTACCACCTAGTGTCCAATCAGTGGTAATACCGCAGAGTATTTTTTTTCTTTGACCAACCGACCAATCAAAACTTGGTCGACCAAGACTCCTCATCGACTAATGGTTAGTCGACTATCGGCGGCAGCCCTAGTAGGGTGTCTGAAGATTGCTTTAAAGGGGTCATGAAATGAGGAATAACATTTTCCTTTATCTTTTGACATACAAGAGGTAATTTGTACTAGGAGTGTAACGGTTCTCTGTAAAAAAAACTAATCGTACGGTTCACCACCCACAGTCGGGGAGCATTGGCACCACGATTGGTTCACTACAAGTTTAATGACGAATCTGGAGCACAAGTTTTGGTTAAGAAAAAGCGTCAAACAGACAAGCACAGTTACAACCTCCGCTAATGCACCTGAATGGATACGCTCCGCCTGTTTCACATGGGTCAACATGATAACATCACTGTTCTGCAAACGTTGTGTGCAGTTGAAAATCATGAGGAAAAAACGAGCCACTGATAGAGAAGCCCCCTGCTTTTCTCCTTTCTGAGAACATTTTCTTTTTGCAGTCAATTAGAACAGTGATAGTCAAAAGACATTTACAAAACAGAAACTGTTTGCAGACATCGCTCGACACGAGTGCCGTATACTGGTAATACATGTCAATAACACGAATGAGGGTTTATTTCAAACGTGCCCCTTTTAAAAAGTACATCCCGTTTCCGTGGCTGTAAACTATTGCGTCAATAATGCGCTTTGATTGATGACATTAAGATTGGTTATAACTGAATTATTTCTCTGTGTGTTTATCAGACATATTTCATAACCCCATCCGTGGGGTTGCTTTTCATCCAAGGGAGTGGGCTCTCACAATTCTGCCCAAAAACACTGACATTAATAAAGAATGGTATCAAAATGTCCTGCAAGAGCAACTTCTCCCAACAATCCAAGAGCAATTTGGTGATGATCCGTGCATTTTCCAGCATGATGGAGCACCATGTCATAAGGCAAGAGTGATAATGAAGTGGCTTGTGATCATTACATTGAAATTTTGTATCCATGGCCAGGCAACTCCCTGTATCTTAATCCCATAGAGAACCTGTGGTCAATCCTCAAAAGACGAGTGGACAAGCAGAAGCCCACAAATTATGATCAACTCAGAGCACTAATAAGGCAAGAATGGATCGCCATCAGTCAGGATTTGGCCCAGAAACTGATATCCAGCATGCCAGAGTGAATTGCAGAGATTATGAAGAACAAGGGTCAACACTGTAAATATAGACTCTTTGCATATAATGAATGTTTTTGCCAATAAAAGCCTTTAAAACTTATGAAATACTTATTGTTTTCCAGTATACCATAGAAACTTATAAAATTATCTACAAACACTGAAGTTGCAAACTTTGCAAAACACAAAATTTATGTCACTGCCAATACTTTAGGCAATGGCTGTACACTGTGATTTTTGGTGAAATTTTTTTTTCTGTGAAACACAAAAGTATTTCATAAACTGTTTACAATCTTCACAACATGGCTAGCAAATGCATGAAAAGCAGGCGAAATAGCATCAGGCTCGTTTTCTGTACCGCATAGGATAGCATCAGCCTCATCTGGCTCATTTTTTGTAGTTTCTGTAACGTTAATGTTCGTGTCATCTGCTGCAGCTGCAGTGTCACCCGAAGCGGCAGTAGCTCCAGGTGCAGGCTTACGAAAACACTGAAAGATCTCCTTTAGTGATTCACATTAGTTAATTTCAAACTTGCGCCGAGAATGACCGCCAAGCACCTGTGTTGTTGTTCCTTTGTAGATGACATCAGATCCAGGTCACGGCCCCAATGGTCCAAAAGTCAGCGCTTCGCAACACAGACGGGCAGCAGGATGCATGGCTCTTAAAAGAGACTTTAAAATTGTTCTCTTATATTTACCCAAGTTGCTTCAAAATTGTCTAGAATGTCAAATACACGTGTCCACCTTGCATTGTTTTCCAAAAGCCAATGGGTGGAAATTGACCCATGGTGCTTCGGCCTGTCATCGCCGCTAGCAGCTACATATATTATTATTATTATGATCATCATTAGTATTTGTTTACAATTTATAACAGTATTTAAGTTGAATGGGTTCCAAAAAATAACTGTGTGAAAAGTGAACTGATGTTTTACAACTAAATTAAACAAAAAAAGAGATCTGAAGTCCAGATGTAAGCTGAAACATTTTGTGGGGAAAAAAATAAAACACTTGTTTATTTTTTACTGAAGACTTGAAGATTGGAATTACAGTTAATTTTGCCGCTGCATTATCCAGTATACTAGTTAATAATAAAGTGTTTCTTAATAAGATATACATTTATATTGAAATAATGTGTAGAGGTTTGTGTTTCTTTACATATTAGAGAGTACTCCCAATTAGTTCCACACAATAATATAAAGATATTCCAAACTGATTATGCAAAAAAAACAACACTGGTATCGGATCGGGATTTCTGGTATCGGAAGAGAAAAAGTGGTATCGGTGCATCCCTAGTTTTTACCTAACTCCCATTATGTTATGTATTTTTCAGTTTTCCTTTTGTATGGCTCAACTTAGAGTCCATATATCTCTAAGAAATGTGTCCACCAACAGGTTTAGTTATAATATAAAAATAATTTTTTGGCCTCAGTGCTTTTGTATAATAAGAAAATTAGCAAATAAGCAGAATACCGGTTGACCACATTTTTTTTCTCAGACGGAAATCTAAAAGGTCAAAAACGTACACCACGGCATTCCTTACTGTAACTGCATTACAAGGAGAAGCTGCACACATTTGGCAACCGGGCCACAGAATAGCGATCCAGGAAATAAATAAAAATTTCCGACTAAGAACCAGTTACTCTGGTACACACTACTGATTATGAAAAAAAAAAAAGGCAGCACTCATTTAACAACAAAGTCATGTCATTCAAACTGACCATGCGAGTCATTGTTCCTTCCATAAACTTTGTGTTGTTACACAAGACATTAACTTTAAAATCACAAAATAAAGCTTTATGTCTTGTGAAAATAAAAACAATGGGTTTGTTCTGGGACAGAAAAAGGAAGATGGAGGAGATGGAAATGGTAATACTGGAAGAGCTCATCCACACTCCATGGTGAGAATTCATTCTAGAAAGACAGGAGAGACTGACATCTCCCTCAAGGAAAACCTTTCCAGGAAATATATTTCTGTGCATCCCGCATTCTACTCTCATCTTGTCTGCTGGTAGCACAGACATCTGCCAGACGACAATAGGATCTAAGACAGTAGTCCAGACCCCTCAGGAGCAAGAACAGAACTTTGATAGTTTTCAATTCCAAAATCCTTGTTTAACCTGCTTTTACTGCATTGAAATTCTTTGTTGTCTCCAGTTATTTTGATTGACAGTTTGTTGTAGATCAACCAAGCAAAACATGTTGCTCAGACAGTGAAGCACGATACATTTTAGACTGTAAGCTGACCTCACTCCTCCAGTTCTGCTACTCATCTCTGCTATCCTGTACACAACAGTACTGCAGCTAGAAAATACAACCAAACATGGAGTGAGAAACACACAGCATAAAGCTACCACACACACACACCCCGATAAATAATCCTCTGGCAGTTTTTTGCTGGTCTCACTCTTCATCACCCTATAAAAGACATCTCAACCTTGAGCAAGCTGCAGAATACCTTGTTGAACTGATCCAAAGGACACTGTGTGGTAATGATGTGATGCTCAATTTTGTATATGTGTGTCCTTGAGTCGAACTCGCACCACTCTGAATGATCATACGACCCTCAGGGAGAGCAGTGGATTTACAAAAGGAGTATAGAGAACACTCACGAACTAATAAAATATGTGGGAGGAGAGCGGCCTCTCTCTCTCTCTCTCTCTCTCTCTCTCTAGTCCAAACACAAACACCGATCAGTGCAGTACACAGTGATCCAGAAACACATTTATTTAGCCTCTTCAGGTCTGCCACATTAGCAAAGATATAAAAAATAACCAAATGCACAGTTCTCCAAACCACTAAAGCCATTCCAGAAGTGGAAAAAGCTCATCAATACCCAAAATTCATTTAAAACAAGCCTTTGACACACACTGTCAGAATGTTTCACACAACTTGACAGACGTAGATCTACAGAAACATACCTCATACATGAAAATGTACAGGAGAAAAAAAAAAGTCACAACACACACAGAGCTCTCCATAATGAGCTGAAAGGAAAGTACACGGAACAGCACATTGGTATGCTGGCAAGAGGGACTTTGATTCAAAAACAGACATCCCACACACAAACAGACAAGGAATATGAATTAATAAAGCACCAACTAACTTTAAACAAAGGAAAGCAAAAAATGAAGGTAGCATAAGGAGTCTGCACACAGTTCACTCAGCTATGAATTTTCGAACATGACCGCTGTAGGATGGTCTATTAGTATTTAGCCTACTACTAATAGACCATCCTACAGCGGTCATGTTCGAAAATTCATAGCTGTGTGAACTGTGTGCAGACTCCATATGCTACCTTTTCTCCTGCAGCCTTTTTTTCTTAATTTTTTGCTTTCCTTTGTTTAAAGTTAGTTGATTACTGTTATGGTGCCTTTATGTCCTATTCAGAGCTCATGGACCCCACTGACTTGCATTGTTTGGACAAAATTATCTCATGTAGCCTATTCTTCCAAAAAATTAATTTCAGTTCAAAACAATTATATATACTGTATATCACATCATAAATCCATGGCAATGCAATGAATTATCTTAGACACTTGTAAATTTATTACGACTGCATAATAACACTGCATATTTCCAAGCCAGTAACACATCATCATTTAAAGTTCACAGCATTACAAAATGTTGTTTTCTAAAACTGCAAAAGAATAAATATAGGTTAAATCTTTCTCCAGCTCCTGACACAATGCCAAGGTACAGATCTCAATTTGGTTGAAAGATCTACTCTAAATTAAGGGCTTCACACTGCTCATGGGCACAGTAATAAAAGACTGTTTTGTTCTAGTTAATTATCAATGTACAGCCCAACTAGTAGTTTTAGGAACCATTCTTTTAGAGGGAACTCTTCTTTGACAATATGGCTCCTCTTCCTACATATCTCAGTATAGGAAAAGACAAAACCAGTCTCTAGCTAGAACAGCAGAAAACTTTCCCAGAAGCACCATTGAGGATTATATTAAGATCTCATAAAAAACAACACATCTTCCAAGTCAAAAATAACACCAGAGACCTTCAGGTTGCTAAATAACATTTACAATGGAGTTTCTCTAGTAGAGAGACAGACCATTTTTTGTACTACAGAATGGTTTAGACATTTAAGATCTGTTCAAAACCTAAATTTCAGCCAAACATTTCACGCGTCATACACTTCATATGCAAACATCTGTTTTAAATCCTTACATGCAAACACTCCATTGACCAAGACAACACAAGATGCAACACGAGCACAATAATGCAATAAACATCAGATCTCTCAATCACAATGTGTTAAAGAATCAACCACCCTTTATAGCAGTGGTCATCAATTAGCGAACTACGGTCCGGACAGGCTTGGTTTCATTCCATCTTAACATTTCTACACTTTAAGTGAGCAACAAGCAAAAACTACAGAGCTGTACACACCATGCTGATGAATATTCCACTCACAGCATGTTGCCT
Organism: Xyrauchen texanus; assembly: GCF_025860055.1. Classification (NCBI taxonomy): domain Eukaryota; kingdom Metazoa; phylum Chordata; class Actinopteri; order Cypriniformes; family Catostomidae; genus Xyrauchen; species Xyrauchen texanus. The sequence goes on along the minus strand of NC_068283.1, from coordinate 20,924,459 downwards.
CTCTCTCCCTGATATAGACATAAGGTGCCACATAAACCCTGATAAGTAGAGTTGCAGGCACGGTTATTTTAACAACAGTAGCGGAGACATGGTGAGCAGCAATATAGATGGATACTAGCATCTTTCGCCTAAACACACTTTAGAAAACAAGAATGAAGCAAAGTGAAACTATCTTCAAATGTCTGATATATCAATCCGGTGGTTCAGCTAATGCAGAGAATACACTACACAATTTCAGGCCCCATTTTCATTCGCCAACTGTTTTGTGGAGATCACAGACAAAAGCCAGAAATCATAGGCAAATCGGAGCTCGCTCCCGTGAACGACGAACGTAACATATGAATTATCAAAGATGCAATCTGAGAGAAGTGCCGACGCGTCACCAATGTCAGCGAGATATCTAGCATGTTAAATTTACATTTATGCATTTGGCAGATGCTTTTATCCAAAGCGACTTACAGTGCACTTCTTACAGGGACAATCCCCCCAGAGCAACCTGGAGTTAAGCGCCTTTCTCAAGGATACAATTGAGTTGGCTGTGGGGATCGAACCAACTACCTTCTGATTAATAGTTATTTGTTTTAGCCCACTACACCACCACCAATCCAGTTAAATATTTGGGCCTGTCTGTGATTCCAAATCGCGCAATGTGAAATGTGTTTGACTGAATCCAACTACAGCGTTGACCTACGGCCAATGAGAGAGCAAGAAATGGGGCACGGGAAGTTTCAGTGGGCAGAGTCCTGATGTACCTGCATGTTAAGTGCATGCGTCTGCCATGACTGAATCCAACAACAGCGTTGACCTACAGCCAATGAGAGAGCAAAAACCGGGGCATGGGAAGTTTCAGTGTATTACTTAGTTTTTTTAATACGGTTAATAATTTCCCCTTAAAAACATACTACCTTGTGTGGTCACTTGACCTCGCCACGTCCAGTCAGCGGAATGGAAGCAACATGGAGGTGAACTCAAACACAGAGTCAACTGAGCAACAGGAGCAGGTTGTACCAAAAAAAATGCAGTGTCCATCGTTTGGACACATTTTGGCATCAGTCAAATGTAATACCACCAATCTGTTTCAACACTTTGAAGCACAAATCACGTTACCGAATACGAAGAGTGCATGACTCAAAAAAAAGAGAGACTGACAAGCGCCCAGTAACAAGTGCCTCCACAAAGCACTTGTGCTTTGTCGATAACACAAGTATTTACAAATTTTACACAATATGAAAAGGATAATAACTGACACCATTTGTTAATACATCACGGAGGATATGGCTCCCAAAGCTACAGTGGAGCGCAGTGGGTTTAAACTCTGGACAGAAGAGTGAACACTGTGATCGATCACGACCATATTTTTCCCAAACTGCGCTGCTCCAGATCCTGCCTGAAACATGAAAAGGTAAACATGCTAGTGTTTCTTAGTAAGATCCTAGAATTAATACTTGAATATAGAGTGACAGTTCAAGATCACTGAGAGGAAGTTCACATTCAACAGCGATCATGAGTCTGATTCAAATCTATAACACTATGAGCATACAGCCTGCTAATCCATTAGAGGTGCCCTGTCCAAGTTATTTTCTACTTTTCACATTGCATTATTTTAAATAATATTTATTTACAAGAGATGCAAATTATTTACTACTTTTCACATGACAATATTTAAAATAATCTATTTTCTTTGCAAAAAAAAGCAAGTTATTTATTTTCAAATTTTTAAGAATCTTGCTTTTTACACAAACTGAAATGTGACGTTTTCATTTCAAGCAATGTGTGCTATGATTTCAAATGTACGAAATATTCAATAAATATCAGGCCATATAGTCCAGCCCTAAAACTAAAAAGCCCTAAAAAAAAAATGATTTGTTCTAATTTTGTGAAAATGAATCAAAGTCAAATAGCTAGCATGGATGGCAAATAAAAGACAACCAAAACTTTGAAATTATTAGTTATCCTAGTTCTCTGCTGTTGAGAACGTTTCCATTATTTCACAGTCAGCCTTCAGCCTATATCTACAGTGCATCCGGAAATCATTCACAGCGCTTCACTTTTTCCACATGTTGTTAGGTTACAGCCTTATTCTAAAATTTATTAAATTCATTATTTTCCTCAAAATTCTACAAACAATACCCCATAATGACAACATGAAAGAAGTTTGTATGAAATATTTGCAAATTTATTATAAATAAATACTACAGGTGCATCCTGTTTCCACTGATCATCCTTGAGATGTTTCTACAACTTGATTGGAGTCCTCCTGTGGTAAATTCAGTTGATTGGACATGATTTGGAAAGGCACACATCTGTCTTTATAAGGTCCCACAGTTAACGGTGCATGTCAGAGCACAAACCAAGCCATGAAGTCCAAGGAATTTTCTGTAGACTTCCAAGACAGGATCGTATCGAGACACAGATCTGGGGAAGGGTAGAGAAAACTTTCTGCAGCATTGAAGGTCCCAATGAGCACAGTGGCCTCCATCATCCATAAATGTAAGTTTGGAACCACCAGGACTCTTCCTAGAGCTGGCCGCCCAGCCAAACTGAGCGATGGGGGGAGAAGGGCCTTGAGCAAAGGCTGTGAACACTTTTGCACAAGTGATTTTAATTTTTTTTATAAATTTGCAAAGATTTCAAACAAACTTCTTTCATGTTGTCATTATGGTGTATTGTTTGTAGAATCTTGAGGAAAATAATGAATTTAATCCATTATGGAATAAGGCTTTAACTAGGGCTGGGCGATAAAACTATATCAATATTTATTGCGATAAAAAGACTCCACGATATCAACGATAACCTTTTGAGTAATTTCGTGTTCTACATCTAGACATGCATGTTGCTAAAAATGCTTTCTTGTCTGGCGTGTGCTGAGCGAATGCGAGCGAGCGCTTTCAATTCCTTCCTCTGGACACCGAGCGTCAAGCTCACGAGGTGGATTGTAAAATTGAATGCAGTGCAGAGAAAGCGGTTCCCTAGCGTTGGGAGTTGCTTTGTGCGGATTTTTTCTTTGTCACTGGAAACGCAGCCTCAAGCATGTATGAAGTTGCTATTGCCCCCACGCTCCGGATCCGGGCCCCAAATTGATTCCATCTTGACTGCAAGACATCATGATGACAACAGCGCCGGTTACATCATATCTGCTCTTTCTGTGCTGTTTTCTTGAGTATTTTTCTCTAGCACTGAAACACGCTTCATTCCCCACAAGTGCGTAAACTTGATGTGCGTGTTTCCAGAGCGCCTTTAGACCTTAAGTTTTTCTTTCTAAATTTAGTTTAATTCATTGGCATGTTCCAAGCCTTTAATAATAAACAAATAGATTTCAGTTCTAATGTGAAATTATTCAGATGTCATCTCTGACAAGGATGAAAGACAAAACAATTACTAGTTTGTAGCCAAGTCTCTCACGTTTATGAAAAAAGAAAAATGGTCCATTCAGACTTTTACATTTTCAAAAGTTTCTCTCTGGAGATACCCCTGAACCCCCATACAGTATTATTTCTAAGTAACAAGGGCTTCTATGCCCCCACACTTGGATATCTGTATGTAAAGAAATATGAAAATAATTTCTATATTAAAAAAATGTAAAAAATAATATATATATATATATATATATATTTTTTTTTTTTTTTAGGGCTGCCGATTTAACGCATTAATTCAGTGTGATTAATTTTACCAAAAATTAACACGATTAATCGCAATGCCTCTGGACAATAAGGAAGATTCCTGAGAAATGCAAGCTTGTAGTACCACTTGTTTACTCCAGAGAGCAGTAAGTGAAATTTCAGCTGTATGAGCAACGTGCAGTTTATACAATGAAGAAAACACTTCAGTAGGCAGTACAACACAAACATGCGTTACGTTCTTGTGTTCAAAACACTCGATGGAGTGCAAATCCGAACTATGGGATCTCAAGATGTGTTTAAAGATCGAGTATTAAACTATATTTAACTTGACACAGTGACCTAAACATTCTATCTTTATGATCCACAGAACTGCTGTTCGCTGGATGTTTTTAGCACCATCCAGAATAAATTCTAGAGACTGTTGTGTGTAAAATTCCAGGAGATCAGCAGTTACAGAAATTCTCAAACCAGCCCATCTGGCAAAAGGTTGGTTCTTTTTGATTTTCTGTTTCAAAAGAGTCTTTTTCTTTGCAATTCTTCCCATAAGGCCTGCACCATTGAGTCTTCTCTTTACTGTTGTACATGAAATTGGTGTTGAGCAGGTAGAATTCAATGAAGCTGCCAGCTGAGGACATGTCAGGCGTCTGTTTCTCAAACTACAGACTCTGATGTACTTATCCTCGTTTAGTTGTACATTTGTGCCTTCCACATCTCTTCTGTCCTTGTTAGAGCCAGTTGTCCTTTGACTTTGAAGACTGTAGTGGAAACCTTTGTATGAAATCTTCAGTTTTTGGGCAATTTCAAGCATTGTATAGCCTTCATTCCTCAAAACAATGATTGACTGAGTTTCAAGAGAAAGCTGTTTCTTTGCCATTTTTGACCTAATATTGACCTTAAGACATATTGCATACTGTGGCAACTCAAAAACAAACATAAAGACAATGTTAAGCTTCATTTAATGAACTAAATGGCTTTCAGCAGTGTTTGATATAATGGCAAGTGAAGTTCTAGTACCAAATTAGCAATTTAGCATGATTACTCAAGGATAAGGTGTTGGAGTGATGGCTGCTGGAAATGGGGCCTGTTTGGATTTGATTAAAAAATAGCGATGGTGCGTTTTTTTTTTACCTGTTTAGGACATTAGGTCCTGACTAGAATTTGTGATCAGTTGAATGCCACTTTGGTGAATTAACGTACCAATTTCCTTCCAAAACAGCTAAATCTGTACATTATTCCAAAGTTTTGGCCACCAGTGTGTGTGTGTGTGTGTATATGTATATATATATATATATATATATATATATATATATATTAGTTTCATAGCCAAACTGACTACTGACACCGTTTTAGTTATTATTATCCTGACCTTTGCTGGGAAGGAAATAGGGCTGGGCGGTAGGACGATGTTACTGGATATTGACAATGTCTTACAATGATCCCGCTGCCATTTGTGACACTCGATGACAGACGATTATCGACATTATCAGGGAATGGCAAAACCTTGGATCTGGGAAGTTGCCAAATATATTAAACAGTAGCCCAGGGTGTCACCAATCACCCGCAAAATGTGACAAGGCTGAATCCAGTTCACAAACTCCTCGTACAAATGTATTTTACGCGCTGGTAATTTTGCTCATCTACCCGCAACAGGCGGGCGACCAGAGCCGGATTATCCATAAGGGCACTTGGGCCAGTGCCCAGGGGCACCAACCATTCACAACCACTAGGGGGCACCACATGACACAAGCTTTAAAAATATTTTTCGTAAATTGTTATATTATTAACTTGAAATTCTTGAAAGACCATACATAACTTGTTTATGAACACTAATTTAACAATAATAATAATTATAATATTAAATTATAAATAAATTAAGATTACATGACCACTATCACTGGTGGAAGATTACGTGACCCCCCTCCCCAATCTGTCACATTTGAGTTGGTCCACAAAAATTACGCGCAAATGTGTCATTTTTTTAACGGCTACAGAAAATGAATCAAAATCCAAAATGGACAGACGGCAATTGAGTGGTTTCGCAAAAAGAAGATTAAAGAAAGAGAAGGATGCTAGACGTTTAGCTACAATAAAAAATGTTCCAGGGATCGACAAATTTTTTGTTAAATCACTAGTTTTTTGGGAGAACACAGGAATTGCAGACACCAGCAGCACTAAGTCTGACACCGCTGGCGCTGCTAGCGGGGGAGATGCAGCAGCTGCTAATGTTAGTCAGGGCGTCGGCAATGGCCGCCAGGCGAATGAGGATATTCTCCTTGTCCTTGGGGGAGACAGGAGAGAGGAAGACTCGGGTGAGGAAGAGGACATTAATGAAGATAAATATTAGGGGTGGGACGGTACATATAAGTTATTCGTATTGAACCGAAACGGTACGGGCGTCACGTCTCGGTGCACGAATTTACACGGAGAATACGCGTATAAAAATAAATAAAACTAAATAGCGATACATATCGCTCTATTTTGCATAATGAACAGTCTGATCAAGATTGCAATGCTGGAGTGTGTGTGTGTTTGTGTGTGCGCGCGCGCGTGATCGAACTTTTTTTGGGGGGGGGGGGGCCTTTTGAGGTATAGTGCCCAGGGGCACCACACTGTCTTGATACGGCCCTGCGGGCGACCTGTTAGACGACACATGACAAGAAATGCTGTTAGTCACAAAGACACGCGCTTGAACATACTTCATTATATTTTTAAGACCATACAAAAAAAAAGTGCTTGTGTCTGATTTGCTGTTTGTTCAGAGGCATGCAGCACAAGCCTGCCATGTAGAACACATGCATGTCGGCGAGCAGCACAAGACTGTCTCAAGAGCATATAAAGAGTTCTCACTCTATTTTCTCATTTTCATTAGTCTGAAAACTGTTTACAAGAATGTCATATGAGAATGCTGCAAATTATCTCCGATCATCTCATGAGGTGCTGTGTGTTTAGTTTGCTTTATTTCCATGGGGTTGGCATACATTGTGAACACAACTCTGCTGGTTCAGTAATATATAAAGGTACATTTGTATTAAATAAACAAAGACAGAAGTGATTAAATCATAAAGAAATACAAGACATGTTCACCTTGAACCTAAAATGTAGTTTCTTTTCTTTAGGCAGCATTAACTGTACAAAATTCAAACACAAATTTGATAACACACATTGTCACCATTATTTTGGGAACACTAGGTAACATATTAGGCATATTTATTATTAGTATGGTCTTTACATCTGATTGCTTTTAGTTCTTTATCTGTAAGCTGATTTTCCACCTGGTGTCGTTGATGCTCATGATTCAAATGGAGCCTTGGAGACAGTGAATGTTTGGATTTGTGGAGGTATATAAATAAGACTGATTATTTTAATGCTTTTTTGTTTAGTTCAGAATTTAGAAATCTCTTATGTTTTGTGTTTCAATAAATGAATTAAATGTTTAAAGCAAAAATATTCACAGATCCTTGCAGGGGAGGGGGGTTGACTATGTTATCGGATATCGCTATATTTTTAAGGCGATTATCGATTACAAAAGTTATTTTTACATATAAGGAAATTAACTTTATGAACCTCTTGAACGTTAATTGAATGGCCCCTGCTTTAGAGAAATATATTCCAGCAATAACGAGTGCAATTCACAAACTGTTGTTGACAGGAAAGAAGACTTTATAACAGTTGGCAAATCAGGTATGCAAAATACAGTACAAACATGGTTTTGTGCTGGACAAGAGACAAACAAATCAAACAATGCGTGCATTATTCACATGTAGCCAAACGTCGAGCAGATGATATCATGGCTAACGTCCTAGCAAAGTCAAACTGCACTATTTTGACTAAAATAAGCTTAAGTTCATAAACTAAATCTTTGGTTTTGAGGCTTCACACGGAAAATAGAACATTTTAAATTCAAATCGTGTGTATCAGTCGGTCAATGTACGTTAGTGCGTAGATATTTGCTCATATGCCAGGCCGGACCCAGCTGCGGTCATCCTACCAGCGTCCAACTTCTTCCCAAATTATCAGCATACCGCTGTTAAACACGTGGGGTCATATAACCATGATTCTCAAACTTCAACTCCTATTTGCTATTTCGTTGGGAATCCTTAAATATGTATGAGTTCATCTGAAACGCGACACAGACACCTCACTGATCTCGAGCTTGTCAATGCTAAACTGGGACGACTCTGCTGATCCAGTGTCACAGGAGCAGCGCGAGCTCAGAGTGCCAAACATAAAACGCTAAACTGTAAAAAGCAATATGCTCTAAAATGAACACTGGCCCAATTAGTTTCGGATACGTGGTACTTCTGTGCATTTTACCTGGAAATCACGTTCTTCGTTGAACCTAGTAAATCTGTCGGCCATTTTCTCTCCAGCTCGTCTCGTCTCCTGCGTTTCGACTTGTTCCTCTGTTGTTGACTGAAACGCCTAGTGAAGTAAGAGGCTGAACAATGAACCAATAGCAGTGCGCTAATGTTGATTGATGGGCTGCCTGCCCAATCATATAAGATATACATGCATATAGCGCCTTGGGTCTGGGATCAAGCGATGGGAACCATCCTTGCAGTGGAGTGGTGTCTGTTATTCTGTGTATGTATGAATGTGGTACTACCTACAGTGCTACGACTTTCGTGTTGTCAATAAAAGACATTTTTGTGTCATGTTTTTTTGTGCTTTGCAAATTTTGCGCATCCCCCTTAAAATGTGGGTTCCATTTGCTTTGTAATATTTTGTATAAAACTTATATATTTCATATATTTATATTTTACTCCGTTTTATACTTCTTAGTTTGACTGTTTTTTGGACAATAAGTAGACTAACGTACATATAATTTTTTTATGTATTTTATTATTATTATTATTAATAATGAAAAATGTCACACTGTGACGCATTTTCGCCTTATTTAGCAGCGTAAGTCTTGCACATTTTGTATGATACTTTTTAAATATTGAGTGTAAGTTTATAACATCATGCTTATTGTTATATTACACAGGAATTAGTTTTAAAAGACTAATTACCACAGCTGTGAGGGGGTTTCTATTACAGCTGCTGAGAGAGTGGCAGTAGCCTATATTTATCATCTTCTCCCATGTCTTAATCCACGACGGGTGGATTTTTTTCTTTTGGTCTTGGAGAAAATGTGTAAATGAAAATAATATTTGCTTTGATCTCCCATTCACTGCTGTCGAAGTTTACCCTACAGACACTTACTTCCGCGTACCAAAACTCGTAGTGTGACAAAGAGGAAAGAAAGGAAAGTTAGAAGAAAAGAAAAAGTGAAAAAATGTTAGGTGTATTCTAAAATACTTCAAATGAAATCAACCATCAAAGAAGATCAATCGACAAAACATTCAAAATGGGATTCTGGCAAGAAAAATTGCATTTGTCCATCAAACTGACACAAATAGGACAATACAAATACATATTCAAAACAAAATCTGCTCTTCTGGTAAAATCTGCTCTTTCATTTCTTATAAGAAATGCCATTCAAACCACAGCCAAACCGCAATCACATATTTAAAGTGATTCTTCCCATGACTGAAAAGAAAGTAAAGTTTGTTTGAGATTTTATTTTCATCCATGAAAAGATTTGTAAGAAAAAAAAAAAAAAGAAAAAAAAAAAGACAAAGCTCTCATAGAAACAAAAAATCGGAAAAAAAATTCTACGAAGCTTATTTCAAGAAACCATATCAGTTTTGTATTTCCTTTTCTGATCTTTATTCACTCTTGTTAAAGCATTAGCTCAAGCTCAAGGCTATGGTCAGAGGAAACTATTATTTGGAGTTAGATGCGAGTTAAAAACATTCCTCAGAATTCCCAGGCTAGTTGACTTTGGCCATCTTCAGGATTTGTATTTCCAAGTTTTTCCACACCCTCTCATGGGGTATTTCTTTTCCGAAGGACATTTCTGTGAGAAAGCTGGTATGGTCATGCCCCAGTAGATGGCGCTGTAGATCAAAACATAAAAATAAATGAACACGTAACAAGACAAAACAAATTGAAAAATAATTATCAGGAGTCCAAACTTTTCTGTTTAAAAATTACTTAGAAAATAAGCAATAACAAACTTTCCACAGTTCAAATATTTTGAAAGTGTAAGGCAGTATTTTGGCCGAAACTTTTAAACAGAGGATATGGGAGGGATTGCCACATAAAAGACCTTTTTCCCCATTATAAACACCAAACGTTAATATGTTATTACATTTGTCTTACAGAAGCATTATTGAACACCCAAACCTTTCTAGTTTTAAAAGAGTAAGGCTCCAGTGGTTTAATCTCTTCAGAAGCTATACGATAGGTGTGGGTAAAAAAAACTGATGAATATTTATATCCTTTTTTACAACAAATCTCTAACTTTTACAAGCTCCGACCAGTAGGTGGTGATATGCACGAATAATTCGAATTGCCAAAAAAACAAAAGAAGAATGTGGAAGTGAAAGAGGAGATTTACTGTAAAAAAAAAAAAAGGACTTAAATATTTATATTTATCATATCGCTTCAGAAGACATGGATTCAACCACTGGATTCGTATGGATTACCTTTATGCTGCCTTTATGTGCATTTTGGAGCTTCAAAGTTCTGGCCACCATTTCCTTGCATTGTGTGGAACTAAAGAGCTGAAAAATGATTTTAAAAATCTTTGTGTTCAGATGAAGAAAAAAAGTCATAAACATCTGGGATGGCATGAGGGTGAGTAAATAATTTGATAATTTTCATTTTTGTTCGAACTATTCCTTTAAGCTACTGGACAACTGCATTGTTTTCACACAGAAAGAGTATTAAATTATTAATGTTATGCTGTAGGCATGGCTACAATAATAATATTTAAAAAAAAAAATGGCTAAACTATGGTTACCATGGGGTGTCCACAAATACTTTACTGTACATATTTTCTTATGTATTTATTTTATTGCATTTTTCTGTTTATTTTTGATGGCAATTATCCAAAACAATGATTTGAAACAAACAAAGCAATCTTATAATAAACCTTAAACTTAAACATTGCTTTCATTGATAACTGTTGGCCTACTTTAGATATGACTCTACAGCTGTGATGTCATATACCGTTCCTCAAAATGTAGTGAACTGCCTGTCTGTAGTGTACAACCTCATGAATGCGCCTGTTATGCCCAAAAATGCTGTCTAGGTAGGCAGCTCACTATGGGTTAAGCCACAGCCTTAGTCTTCCTGTCTCAGGCAATCAGAAAAGCCCTACATACAACCGACAGAAGTCCGATCTCCGCTGTCGATTTAAACAGTTACGGTAAGTCGCCTCAACTTTACTGAATTATAGTGACTAACACGAATGGATGTGTTTAATACACACACCACTTGAATTAATTGAGTTTTGTGTCTGATCATTTTCGATCTGATTTGTACGAAATGGCGGAGGCTCAAAGAGGAAGTTAAAACGCTTCTTCCTCCATCCTTATAAAATGCTTTGCCTTTTGCAAAACCTCAAAGACGTAAACACATTTTTTAAACATTAATCAACATTTTAGATAGGCCTAACTAAGAGATTAAACACGTTCGATTGCGAAAGAGATAATATTTGGCGCACTTAGCGTACACTACACTCTTAGTGTTTGATGGATGCAAATGACAAGACAAACACATTTTAGCTTTTGCATATTGCACTGTTACATTATATATTTAGTTAATCGGCTGTAACAGTTGTCGTGAGTGTGCACGCGTGATTGTATGCATGTGCAAGAATCCATTCACTGTGCAAAAGTCTCTTATAATGTATGTTATGTTCATCTATGTAGGCATTCCTGCATTACTATGGGAACAGTACCTCAAAGCAAAGGCTTTTCATGTGTTTGTTTTGTGTGTCATGGTGGGATAGTAGGAGAGGGGCCCCTGGCAGGTATTCAGACAGGGGTGAGTGTTTAGTGGGCTGATCAACATGTCACAGATCTTGCAGGGCTTCAGCAACTGAGCTTAGACTTTTTTTATTTCAGGATTTACTCAGGCCAGAAGCATCCTGTCCATCTGTGGGGCGTAGATGAGTCACTGCCTAGTGTGTGTGCTAAAGTCTGTTTTTCCCAAATTGGAAAACTTGTTGCTTTTCATTCATTCTTCAGCCACTTTGGTCATTCATCCATCTTAGTTTTGAATGTAGAGTACAGTATTTAGTGGCTAATAAAACCAGAGTAATACAACCTCTCATTCCTTGCATTTATGACAGTGTTGGGCTGGCATACTCAAACATCCAAACACTCCATCAATGGTGTCTCAGACTTGTTATTACTGGTTAGGAACAAACAGTCATTTAAAGGAATAGTTCACCCCAAAATGTGTATGCGGTATTTCCCACATAATTTTGTGAGACTGTGGTGGGTGGATCTTGGATCATCTAGTGAGGTCCATCTGGTGCACTTTGAGAGCAAAAGGATGGATATATGAAGAGCTTTGTGCTCTTGTAAACAATTTTGTGCTGTAGTAATTTAATCTTAAACACATTGGTTATATAGATATGAATGGTGATGACGTGGCAAAAAAGTCCAGATCGACAAAACAAAATCGTCTAGAGCAGTGGTTCCCAAAGTGTGAGGCACGCCGAGGGCACCGCAGGGAAGGCGCGGGGAGATGGTGGGATTGAAAGAGAAGTCCATTGAAAATTTTTGGTATATAACTATTATTATTAAGCGTAAACTTTTGAAGCATGCTTCCTATATAATTGAGTGTCAGTTGTGCAATTGATTGATATATTTCAGCTGGACTGTTGCGTCTTTAGAGGACAGACTCTCAGTGAAGAGAGATGGCTGTTATGCCAGTTTGTTTTCTTGTTGTACATTTTAAAGTATTAAATCCACTGTTAAATCCTCTGCTTTTGTGAGAACATGGTTTTTCCTTCATTGAACATTTTTCAGCTGCAGAAATCCTTGCTTTTGCTATTTTATAAGCACTAACTATGCTTCTCATGTGGAACATGGATGAGCGCGGAGTGCTTAAATAATGGTTTCACGTGAGTGTTGTGCAATCCACCGAGAATCACACATTTCTATGCCCTGTTTACCTTCCACTGTTTTGTAGGGCTGAAATGTGTAATAAAACAAGCTGAACTCACTTTTAATGTAATTTTTATTGAAAATGTTGTTTGTAACAGTCCTACTGCGTGGCCATCATTATTGTATTACATACGAAGTGCCCTGTGAAGGCATTAATTATGCCTCAAACCCTGACATATAACAACCATCGCACACAGCAAATGTCGGAAAAAAAACATGAAATCTGATCTGACCGTTCAAACTGAGACGCACTAAGAAAAAAATAATTTTAATCTGATTCCAAACCACCTATGAATGTGGTTTGCGATAGACTTGTAAAAATCTGATTTAGGGTGTTTTGGTCCTGTTCAGACTACAAAAACCTAAACAGATTTGAGTGACTGCATCCCAAAAAATCTGATTTTTTTTCTGCAGTGTGAACAAAGCCCTACTGTATTTCTGGAGCACGCGTGATGCGCATCAACCAGGATTCCCTCATTATGTGAGCTCCGGTGACAGGATAGCACAGAGCGGATCACATGTCACTGTCTTATTAAAAAGGGCTTCTCTCAATATCGTGCGCAGATTACAAAACTTATGCGACCCCTTTGGAATCATCTTCATGAGAATTTTCTATTTTAAAGCGCTATGGAGCAATTGAACCATTTCAAAAGGCTACAGCACTGACATTATGAACAGCACTGACAAGGGAAAGGGAAAACACCTGCTCTTCACCAGCATCAAGTTTTTTCACATCTATATACATCAACACCCTTACCAACATATATCAGAATATAACAGAATTTTTCATTACAGCTTATAAATTTGTATTTAAAAAGTGGTATTGAATGTGTTCAGTCTATTATTTTTAACAAATAAACATGTTATTTTTAAAAAGGCTAGCTACCTAACTAACCACTGTAATGAGGAGACTTCCATGGTCTTTCTTGAGGTTATGGCATTCAAATGCAACTGTTAAACGTGACATAAACGAGGTGCCTTGATCAGTTGGGATCCCTTTTGGAATCCCAACTTTGGTGATCATTTTAAAGAGTGCATCCACAACACTGCGTGCTGAATTATTTCACAGGGGCACTGCTTCAGGGTATCACGTTGCATAATCCACCAAGACTAATACAAAGTGATGCATCCATTGGGTTTTCCAGGAGGATGGAGGGGCAGAGCCCTCACTTTCCTCCAGGTTTCTCTGAAGTGCAGCTGACGTCGACGGCTCAGACAACTACTCCCCAGCCAGCGCTGCACAAATCCCACACAATTACAGTATTGCAGGACCCATCTGCACACGTTCCATTAATAATGTCTGAAATGCTGGCCAATTCGTAATAACCACCCAACTTTACCTGATTGCAACCAGAATCCACCAAGGCTTGCTATGTACCCCCTTGGATACTCACTGGTATGCGGTACGTCCCTGCTCGATCGGGGGCGGCTTGTGATGTGTCGGGAACCCGGCCCCACATCCATCACTGGGCATTGATCCTGAATGTGTCCCGGTTCCCCACAGTGCCAGTAACCAGCTCAGATCTTACCTCCACACCTGCGGCCCTGGATTTACCAACCTGATGCGGAGGGGGAGCAGAAACAAAGGGGTTTGTAGCAAAAGAAACCCCCCGGGTCCGGCAAGCCGGCTTTGGGAAAATGACCCCCTGTCGTCGGGGTTAGGAACAGTATGGGATGGGGAAGGTGAAGAGAGAGAAGGAGAGAGAAAGATGAAGAGCGAGAAAAGGAATCACCATCTCTCAGATACGATGCCAAGTGGTCCTCTGCCAGCTGGAAGGCCTCCTCCAGTGATGCCAGATGGTGGCACTGGACCCACTCCACCATTCCTTTTGGCAGACGGTCGATAAACTGCTCCAGCACCACCAGGTTGACAACTCCATCAGCACCATTTTTCTCAAACAGCAACCACCTCTGACAGGTGTCACTAAGCTTTTGAGCAAAGGCAAATGGGTGGACAGACTCTCCGAATGTCAGCTCCCGGAAGCGCTGACTGTGCTGTTCGGGGTTATGGCCAACCCGTTGCAGGATGGCTCCAGTAGACTCCGACACCAGCAGCAACAGACGGACTGCGCTCTGGACTATCCCGACCCCTCCATGGCATGCTAGAACAGTTCTATAAAGGCTTCGGGGTCGTCCTGTTGTCCCATTTTTCACCAGCGTGATCTGGGGCACAGCAGGCGTGGTCGGGGTCGCTGCTGGAGTAACCTCCTGTTCCAGCAAGGTCCAACTTTCCTGGACCTCACTCACCAAAGATCAGTGCTCGATCACACCCCCACCTCCATGGAGATATACACAAAAACAGATGAAATCAGGATGAGGGCAAATACTATTTCACAGCATTGTTGTGGGTGTGAAATGGGTACATTTATTTATGTCCCTTTTTTTTCTACAGATATCCACTTTTACTTTCAATTGCTTTTGTTTTTTGGCAATTAACATTTCTCATGTATATCACTACCTAATGGTTGGAGCTGGTCTAAGATGGAGATTTATAGTCCAAATGGACTTAAATATTGAAATTTCCCTTTAACCAACATGAATCAGGGTTACCGTTAATTGAAAAATCCTCACAGATTTTTTTGTTTTGCAACATTGACTGATAATTCCAAACGCTTTCCCGTCATTTTGACTAGTGGTCGGTAAAAATATAGATTTTCACAATGCATTGCAATCTTCATTTGAAAGATCTCAATATTGAATCTAAAATCCGAAGATCAATCTTTTTCTCTATGCGCAACCCTCCACTACAATGAGAGGAAATCACTTGCATTTGCAACCAAATTTCGGCCGATGCTGCTAAAATGTTTATATTTGGCAACCAGGTGGTAAATGTTTAGATTTTATTTTTATATAAATGTTGAAATGCATTCAATGTGTTTGTCTTGTCATTTGCATCTATCAGAGACTAATGGTGCGTTCACATACAATGTGATGCAAGCGGTTTGCGTGGCGCGATGACAAAGATGCAAATTCTCGCTGGATGGCGCAAATGAAGCAAATGGCGTGACTCGAACTCGCAAAATCGCTTCATTCGCGTGAGTTGAAAGTTTTCAACTCGAGCGAGAAATCTGCATGACGCGTTGTCGCAAAAGCCTATCAGCATTGAGATTGTTTGGATATCACTGACATACTGTCGTAGTAGCAGAAGAAATCTGGAAAAATTGATGAAAAAATTGTTGTAGCGGTGTGTGGACACCTGGAATTGTATGACACATCGTCATGCATGTACAGAGACCAGATGAAAAAAGACATCGCTTGGAGGAAAGTGAGCGAGGAAGTTGGACTACCTGGTAAATTCTGAAAATATGCGCCTCTACTTGATTCCAGCTATTGGTTGTACTTTACTATGAACCAAGTCGTAGAAGCCCCTCCTCTTGTCCTTTTCCAGAAGAGAAGGGGGAATATTCACAGGTTCGCATTACTTGTGTGAACGTGAGTTTAAACACATTTATAATCCAGCGTTCAAACTCTCTATGCGAGGTGAAAATATTCTTTGCGTTGTATGTGAATGCACCATGTGAACATATTTATGTTTGTGTGTTTTTGGTTCCGTTTATTATTAAAGTATTATTTATATTGCCAAGCCAGTTCTCGCCGCATCCTTTCCCTTATACCCCTTTACACTGGTGCTGAAATCCGGAAAGGAGGAGGCGAGAACCAGCTTGGCAATATAAATAATAATTTAATAATAAACTGAACCAAAAACACACAAATATAAACCCACAGAGCAGCTGCCTGTAATTCTCTCTCTCTCTCTCACTCTCTCTCTCGAACTGTCATCACCGGCCGCATTTATCCCTCACGTGCCCCCATCAGGCTGTTTGGGGACCGGGCGTGCGTTGTTCCAGCCCGGCCCGCCATCCTCTGCTCTGCAGTATGTGAAGTGTCGCCATTGCTCCCCTCCATAGAGAGTAACACAAAAGCATTGCTATTTAACTATTCCTGGCTTGCGGTTTTATCGACACTTCCCTTTATCTATACAGTGAAAAAGGCTCTCTAATTGCCCTTGCAATAAAATAACTACACTACAGTTCATGTTCAGCCCAAACACACAGAAACATATAGTCATTGTGAAGTGGACATTCCATTTGGTTAACTGATTTGTCACACACTTAACAGTTGTAAAAGCTGTCATTGTTTCTCTTAGGATGTGTTTTCTTTTTTCTCGGCCCTGGCCATGGCCCCAATACCACACAGTTCCTGTTTGAGCTGCTTAAAACATCCATAGTTCTGTATGCCACATGGCTTGCTGAATCCACTTTGTCATTTGGTGATTTCTTCTTCATCATTATGGCTCTGTGTTCTCACTTCTGCAAAAAAACTGAAGCTGACATAAAAAACAAAACAGAGAACCTGCATGTTTACATTTAACCTGTTTATAATTACAGGTCATGAGTTTGATGCTGTATATAGTGTAGAAAAGTTAACGCCCAATAACGTTTTTTTTTGCCTGGTCGTTGCTAGGCAAACCACACAATTTCCCTTAACTGTTCATTAGAAGTGGCAGATTTGATGTTTGTTTTAACTTGTGGAGTTATCGTTATGACTGCGACAATCATGTCTAGAAAAGTTTGTAGTGTGAAATTGGCTTTGCTAGATGTGTTCTTCCGTTTTTCTTTTAACACACAATATGTGTTGTGCCTTCTGAAGACTTTTTCTCATAACAATTCAGCTTTGTTCCCTTCAAGCTTGCAGTCAGATCCACTGATCTGTAATAGAAAAAGGTTGTCTAATTATACAGTATTGTATTTACAGTACATACCTCTCTGATGACAAATATATTTAACTATCATTTAGTGAAGCAGGCAAACCAGTTTTATAAAAATGTGATATAAACCGGGAAGTGTGTAGATGCTATGTAGACAGAAGTCATTAAGCTTCTAATATATATTTACTATTATTTTCATTTATTTTTTGCTAGAACTGACAGTTTTAAATTTTTGTTTGGATTCTGATTTGCAACCCCCAAGATCAACAGCTACATATATTATTAGATGACCTGCATGTAAGTATTCTAACTACAACATTGATTGGGTCAGAAATGGAAATCCACATTTTAAGAAAGTCAGATAATAAGCTTGACAGTGATTTGAATTGTAAGATAGCAGCAGGAAGAAAAGATTCTTTATTAGAATGTATGCATCAATTTCAGATCTTCAATACTACATCAAAATTGGGGATGTTTACAAGAAAATACTTTTAACACTTGGTTTTGGGTGGTGCTTGCTCTCTTGCAAGAAAGAAACAAGAGGAAAAAGAGTTTTTAGATGATAAATGCCCAAAACAAGCTGAAAGATATCAGGGAGATTGTCCATTGTTAAAAACAGGGCCATAACCACAATATACGTTGAAGGGGACAGATACCCGGATTGAGTGGTGGAACCATGCTACTACGAGGACCTACTAAGTAGTGGGAATTGGGCATTCCAAATTGGGCGAAAAGGGGATAATTTTTAAAAAGGTGGCCAGAATGACACCTTTTTGAATTGAAAATATGTCATGTACAGTACGTGATTTGTATGTCATTCATAACTGTGAATGTGAAAACATTAATGGAGCAATTTTCTGTGAATCAGGCTTAAGACAAAGAGTGAATGTGTTTATATTATAAAGGAATTTACTGAATGTGGTAAACTGGTAGGCCTTTTGAAGTAGCTTTTTAAAAATTATCTTGGCATTGTCTAAGAAAATTATATACATTAAAAAAAAAAAAAAAGTAGAGCCTTATCACCCTGATCAGAACTAGAACATGCTAAGAACTGTGACTTGTGGCTTCTATTGTGCTTTTAGGTTGTGACAAGGACAGTGTCATATTTTTAATGAAAATATTATTAGGTAATAATTTATTCAATATAATATTTTCTAAATTTATTTGTCTTTAATTCTGAATTTTGTACAGCATCTCTTAAGGGTCTACTTTTAAAAGAGACCATTTTAATTTGAGTATGTCTTGTCAGGTTTTAGCTCAAAACATTTGCCAACAGTTAAAAGAACAGTTCACCTAAAAATGGAAAATGTATTCTCATTTACTCACCCTTATGTTGTTCAAAACCAGTGGCAGACTGTGTGTTTTAAGTCTAAGCCTTCAGTGTGATTCATGCCTTTAAGAAAACACAGTTTCACAATGAATAAGACACCCTATGCCTTAGGGTATCATACATTATGTCGCAGCTAAATAGTAATAACCATTGACATTTTAAAAACGCGTCCACGCACGAAAGCTAGAACTTGAAATTACAATAAATTCTCAAGCAAGCCTAATTTGAACTGCAGCATGACTGTTTTGTGAAATTAATGTCTCCCGAACAGACATTCAAAAAAATTATAATTTTTCATATGAATCTACCAAGGAGGTCTAGAATACCTGGAAAAATATATCTAATAATATTTGTGATGTTGCTTGCAATACATTTTGTACTTCAGGGTTCACAGTATTGCTGCGTTCAAGTTGGATGAGGGATATTCCTACTTGATATCTCCGACCATAAATGCATTCCATTCCCTGATATTCAGAACTGCAATGCTCCCGTTAGCTTAGCAGGGGTTTGACTCTCATTAGAGATGTCTTCTAGCAACACAACTGAGAAACAATGCTGCAGCGCTAGCATTTGTGCTTCAGGTGTATGATTAATCAAAAGAGATTATAATGTTTCATACACCTGTTTCTGCAGGCGTTTGTTAAACCAGCTTTAATATCATTGTAGAGTGGTGAGACCGGGCTGTTAGCCGCTGCACCTCCTCTCTGTATGATGACTCGTCGTTCTTGCCGATGAGACCCACCAATGTCGTGTCATCGGCAAACTTGATTATGTGGTTCGAGCTCTGCATTGCTGCACAGTCATGAGTCAGCAGAGTGAACAGCAGTGGTCTGAGCACACAGCCCTGGGGGGCCCCAGTGCTCAGTGTGGTGGTGGAGATGCTGTTCCCGATCCGGACTGACTGAGGTCTCCCAGTCAGGAAGCCCAGGATCCAGTTGCAGAGGTAGGTGTCCAGGCCCAGTAGGTTCAGCTTTCCAATCAGGTGCTGAGGAATAGGGTTGTGCCGATGGACGATATCATCGTCCATCGTGATGGCTGACCAACATCACGATGTAGAGCCACCATCGTGATGCCACGCCCCCTTTTGCGAGTCTTGCTAGTGTGACTCACTAATCCTAGTCTCTTCTATAGTTAACCTAAAAACTTTGCAGGGATTGCTCTGTAAATTAAATTGAGAATATACTGTAACTAATGCATATATGCTATTTTAAATACTGTAGTATATGCCAGAGACGTGACGTGTTAGTCTGTGAAAATACCGTGTCAGGCAGGCTACACAAATATTGATCTTGACATTGTTAGCTTCTTGTCTTTTTTTTACATGTCTTACACTGTACATTTAGATTAAAATATTTATGTTGTAGGCTACAAGAAAATAGCCTTTATTAATTAATTATTAATAGTTGTAGTGTCTCAGAAAATCTTGCTCATTGTCACATAGCTCTTGTATACACTGAAACGGCAGTTTAACATAAACCCAGACCGGCGAACGTCAAATAACTTTTGTCTGGTTAATACTTTTATGGAAAAATTTCCTTGGCCATAAATCCATAATGTCAAATCAAATGAAAGAAAGAAGGTGAATATGAATAACACACATTTATTAAAACATAGAAGAACAACAAATAAAACAAGAAAACGGGAACAACACTCAGACCGAAACTCTGCATTAAAATTTCACTTATAATTAGCAGCACAATTAACTTCAGCACAGGCTACAAAATAAATAATGTTATTGAAATATTGTAAAGTGGTCATATGAACGTTTAAAATATAATATGCAAAATCGAATAGCTCTGCAACGGATGCCGAAAAATGCGTAAAGAAGTCTAATATCTTTCACCATAGACCATGTTTATATTTTTATGTTTCTGGCCAGAAATACCAACATATTCACTTTATCTGGTTTTAATAAGCTGCGGATTGGAGTAACTACACTACCCGCTGTGCTGAAGACCCGCTCTGATGGAGTACTGGTAGCACATATGCACAGATATTTCCGTGCTAATCTTGCCATGAACGGAAACCCTTTGTCGTTTGTTTTCCACCAAGTCAGCGGGTCCTCTTCCCCATCAATGGCCATTTCCTGCAGGTACATGGTCATTTCTGCCTCAACCTTTTGCTCATCAGTGAGTAAAATAACGAAATTATAGTTTTTAAGTGGAAAATAGTATTTATATAAAGAGATATATTAAAATAAAAAGTGCACAACTCTTCTTTAGTGAAAGCTAAAAAAAAAAATGCTTCACGTGTCGTGCAACCTACTGATAAAGCGCCGACGAGTCATTAGTTGGGTTAGTAAAATAACGAAATTATAATTTTTCATATAATTTTTGAAAATTATATGAAATTATATAATCCGCCCCACCCCACCGATGATATCATCGTCCATCGCGATGTTTTACTGTCAACATCGTCAACTGCCAATTTAGGGGACATCGCCCAACCCTACTGAGGAATGATTGTGTTGAATGCTGAGCTGAAGTCTATGAACAGCATTTGAACGTATGGGTCCTTTTTATCTAGGTAGGTGAGGGCCAGATGGAGGGTGGTGGCAATGGCGTCGTCTGTTGAATAATTGGGATGATACGCAAACTGCAGTGGGTCTAGTGAGGGGGGCAGCTGGGTCTTAATGTGCCTCATGACGAGCCTCTCGAAGCACTTCATGATGATTGGTGTGAGTGCGATGGGACGGTAGTCGTTGAGGCAGGACACTGAAGACTTCTTTGGCATGGGGACGATGGTGTTGGCCTTGACGCACGTTGAAAAGACAGCGTTGCTCAGAGAGATGTTGAAGATGTCGATAAGAACATCTGCCAGCTGGTCTGCACATCCTCTGAGCACTCTGCCAGGAATGTTGTCTGGTCAAGCAGCCTTCCGTGGGAATGAACCCATTGCGTGGGTTTTACGTAGAGTTTTCCTCACATCAGCCGTGGTAAGTTGGGAGGAGTGGTGGTCTTCCTCGCCACCACGTCGTTCTGCGCCGGTAAACTCTGGTTATAATGACAGTGGTGAATTCCTGTTGTAAATAAAAAGGTCTGCATCTAACAGTCACAAGCTCCTCCAGCAATGAGCAGTAGCTTGAGACTAGCATAGTTCTTGCACCATACCGTGAGTCTTACCGCACAGAGCTGCATTTCTGTCTGCACGAAACGAGGTGAGCCCATCTAGCTGAATGGCGGTGTCCGGAACTCTGTCGCTGAGCCACGTCTCCGTGAAAAAAGACGCAGCAGTCTCTAAGCTCACGCTGCGTAGTCTGCTGGAGTCGGATTTAGTCCACTTTATTGTCCAGGGTGCAAACATTTGAGAGCAGGATAGACAGGAGTTCCAGCCGGCTAGGGGTTGTTTTTAGCCTAGCATGGACCCTCTCCCTTTTGCTGCGCTTCCTCTCCCCCGGCCACCGGCATCAGGCGACATCGAGGACTGGAGGCCTGGTCTCTGCAGCAAGCTGAGGTCTTGTTCCTTCTCCTGCAGATCATCATGCAGCTTGGTTGTTGCATGAGTCTTATATTTGAGCAGTGTCTGGTGATGGTAAACACGAACACCGGTTGCTCCGATGTCCATGTCGTAAAAGTCGGGCTAAGTAACAAAAATAGCACCATTTTGGATCAGAAGTGACCGCTGCTTGCTACCGTGCCGCCATCTTGGATCCTAATGGGATATTAGTCTTTTCTTTGAGACAGCACAAAAAGGAAAGAAAAGATGACTGAAACAGGCAGATTGCTAGCAATGCAGAAAGTGTTTTTCTTGTACTGTGTGAACTTTAAAAATACATGTATCTTTTGAAACCAAATATTGTAAAATTTTGGGCCTTTTATCACATTTCAAGCCTTTATTCAGCATAGATGTGTAGAGTAGACCAAAGCTGTATTCAAGTAAAATTAAAATTACTTTAAAAAAGATTTACTCAAGTTTAAGTAAAAGTACTAACATACAGTGCATCCAGAAAGTATTCACAGCGCTTCACTTTTTCCACATTTTGTTATGTTACGGCCTTATTCCAAATTTGATTAAATTCATTATTTTCCTCAAAATTCTACAAACAATACCCCATAATGACAACATGAAAGAAGTTTGTTTGAAATCTTTGAAAATGTATAAAAAATAAAAAATTGAAAAAATCACATGTACATAAGTATTCACAGCCTTTGCTCAATACTTTGTTGAACCACCTTTGGCACCAATTACAGCCTCAAATCTTTTTGTGTATGATGCTACATGCTTGGCACACCTATTTTTGGGCAGTTTCTCCCATTCTTTGCAGTACCTCTCAAGCTCCATCAGGTTGGATTGGGAGCGTCGGTGCACAGCCATTTTCAGATCTCTCCAGAGATGTTCAATCGGGTTCAAGTCTGGGCTCTGGCTGGGCCACTCAAGGACATTCACAGAGTTGTCCCATTATCCTGTTGGAAGCTTCGTCCCAGTCTGAGGTCCAGAGCGCTCTGGAGCAGGTTTTCATCAAGGATGTCTCGGTATATTGCTGCATTCATCATTACCTCGATCCTGACTAGTCTCCCAGTTCCTGCTGCTGAAAAACATCCCCACAGCATGATGCTGCCACTACCATGCTTCACTGTAGGGATGGTATTGGCCAGGTGATGAGCGGTGCCTGGTTTCCTCCAGACATGACGCTTGTCATTTAGGCCAAAGAGTTCAATGTTTGTTTCATCAGACCAGAGAATTTTGTTTCTCATGGTCTGAGAGACCTTCAGGTGCCTTTTGGCAAACTCCAGGCAGGCTGTCATGTGCCTTTTACTGAGGAGTGGCTTCCGTTTGGCCACTTTACCATACAGGTCTGATTGGTAGAGTGCTGCAGAGATGGTTGTTGTTCTGGAAGGTTCTCCTCTCTCCACAGAGAAATGCTAGAGCTCTGTCAGAGTGACCATACTGTAAATAATTACTTGAGTAAGAAAGTATCCTGTTAAAAGAGTACTCCAGTAGTGAGTAACTCATTAATTTCACAAATGACCTAATGGACGTTAACTCCCCTATATTCCATTGCATAATACACATTTAACATGTACTACAGAATTATTATTAATGGAAATTGTCATTATTCACTATCTTGTTATTCCAAACCTATATGACTTTCTTTCTTCCATGCAACACAATAAGGAGATATTAGACCGAATATCTAATAGTCACACTTCAGTGAATGTTTTTTCTCCATATTTTGAAAGTGAATGGTGACCGAATCTGTCAGTCCCTAACATCACTGTCTAACATATTTTGTTCCACATAATACAAAGGGTCACATGGGTTTGGAGCAACATGAGGGTAGGGAAATGACAGAATATTAAATTATGGCTGAGCTATCACTTTAAAGGGATAGATCACCCAAAAATGAAAATTCTCTCATGAATTACTCACCCTCAAGCCATCCCAGATATGTCTGACTTACTTTCTTCTGCAGAATACAAATTAATATTTGAGCTCTTTAGGCCAAAATTTTGATGCTCCAAAAAGCAAAAAAAGGCAGCATAAAAGTAATCCATAAGACTCCAGTAGTTGAATCCATGTCTTTAGAAGTTATATGATAGGTGTGGGTGAGAAACCAATCAATACTTGTCATTTTTAGCTAAACATCCTTCTCCCTGCCCAGCAGGGGGAGATATGTGGAGAAGAATGTGAATCAATAAAAACACAAGAAGAAGAATGTGAAGGTAATCCACACCTGTCATATCACTTCTGAAGATACTGATTTAACCACTGGAGTCTTATGGTTCACTTTTATGCTGTCTAATGTGATTTAGTTTAGCTTAAAAATTTTGCCACCCAATCATTTGCATTGTATGGACTTACAGAGCTGAGAAATTCTTCTAAAAATCTTATTTTGAGTTCAGCAGATGAAAGAAAGTCATACACATCTGGGCTGGCATGAGAGTGAGTAAATAATGAGAATTAAAATGTTTGGGTGAACTATCCCTTTAAGGGCTCTTGTCAGATCTGGATGAATTTGTCAATAAGAAGAGAGGTTTGGAAACACTTCTAGTTATTACCGTTAAAATGTCCTACAAAGTCATTGTATATATAATGCTGAAATATAAACCAAAGCAAGATCATGCTTTATTAATGCCTACTTTTGTTATTTCATAGCTTTTAAAGTACTGTGTGGATTCTTATTTCAGTGTAGTTACAGTTTTCAGTGTTGAAAGAATTTGGGTAGTTAGTTCTGTACAGCAGTACCGCCACTCTCTAAATGCAGAGTACGCAGCCTAGTGTGTAGGGTACCAACTCCGGTCGTGGAACATTCGCTGTGTCTGAAACCGCCCCATCCACTATATAGTGCATTTTTGAGTGTCCGCCATTTTGTAGGAGTGTCTGGGTTCTGATTGAGCCACTTCCCTGATTGAGTGCCCTATTTTATTCATTCATTCTTACCCACTCTTACTCTAATTTCAAGTGTGCATTTGATGTAGACTTGACAATGGTTAATTGCCCACAATCCACCAAAGACGTACCAGCTGGGAGTTTACTGCTCGTGTTATTTCATGCTGAATGTATTAAAAATATATATTTTTTTAATTAACCCTCTGGGGTCTGAGGGTGTTTTGGGCACTGGAGAAGTTTTGAAATACCTTGACACTTGTGCTTTTTTCAGTTGCTTAAAAACATATTAATGTCCAATGTCTGATAACACTGTATTCAGCACAAACTGGGCTACAATAATATGTGAGCAACATGTATGTACACTTTGTATTTTTGAGAAAATAATATTTATGCGTGTTTTTTGAAAAACAAATATTTTAAGTCACTGAAATAAGGCCATATAACACATACTAAACATTTGTCCACAAGCCTTTTGAGAACTGGATCATGTAGCCTAGAGTTTTTGCTACAAAATGATGTGAAAACCATCCTGATCACTCATTCATACAAAACAATATAGTAATTGAACTTTTGTAAGACACTTTTATTGTTGAAAGCTCATATGGGAGGAGGCATGAACTCTCATGAATATTGCTTGTAATTCACACCTGTTGAGACGAAAGATGCTCCCATGGGCCTATCAATGAGGAATGTGACAGAAAGAGAATTAATGTGAGGAGACTTAATGGTCAAAATCAAGTTTTAAGTTAAAAGAAGTCTGACTATACATTTTTTTTTACTTAAAGGCTTTACTTAATTTTAGATCTACACTACCATTAAAAGAAGTATCTTCTGCTCACCAAGACTGGATTTATTTGATCCAAAATACAGAAACAACATTGTGTGAACCTTTTACAATTTAAAAGAACAGTTTCTATTTGAATATATTGTAAAATGCAATTGTGATCAAAGCTGAATTTTTGGCATCATTACTGCAGTCTTCAGTGTCACATGATCCTTCAGAAATCATTATAATATGCTGATTTTCTAAATATGGGCATTTTACTCATTTAACCTGAACACATATTTGCAAGCACAAGTATTGATGATAATGAGGCAGCATAAACACTAATAAAATATATTCTAAACATTCATATAATTTTATATCATATATATATCATACAGCATACAATTTAAATGCCTGGTTTAGCTGAAACAGCATTTAAATGTAACAAACTTGCTTATTAGGACCAGGGATGTCCCGATACCACTTTTTCCACTTCCGATCCGATAACGGAAATCTCAGTATTGGCCGATACCGATCCCGATCCGATACCAGTGTTTTATTGCATAATCAGTTTATAATATCTTTACATTATTGTGTGGAAATAATTGGGTGTACTCTTTAATATGTAAAGAAACACAAACCTCTACACATTATTTCAATATAAATGTGTAGCTTATTAAGAAACACTTTATTATTAACTAGCATACTGGATACTGGCACTCCCTGAGTTCTGATTACACGCACCTGCATATCATTAGTGGCTAATCAATGACTGCATAAATACCCCGCTTTCTCTCTCTCTCTCTTTCTCACTTTCACACTCTGTGCCTGTTCTCATCGATAGTAGAAAGTTCTGGAGTCTCAGAAATACTATGTCAAACATGTGTCTTCATTATTGCCTGCAAGTATCATACAATTGTTGTAAGTTATCTCTTTCATCGTGTCTATACACTGTCTGGATATTACTTACCTGCTGTTTGCCACTCTGCTTAACTGGATTTACTCACAATGTTTACATCACTGTTTCAATCCTCTTCTCAATAAACCCTGCAGAGTTCATATCTCTGCTGTGAGTCTCTCCATGACAGCTTTAACTTTTAAACCCTCACCCTTTTTATTCACAGTTTAATTCGCTTCTTATTTATATTCTGGTTAAATGCACCTCCAGTGCCGTTCTAAGTCCATATTATAAGTGAACCGAACTGCTGAGCATCTACATCTGAGATGTTCGTTTGTAGCGCTCAAATATTGTGCACGTGTGAAGGCTATAAATAGCCGTGTGTGTGTGTGTGTGAGCGTGTATTTATCACTTTGTGGGGACCAAATGTCCCCATAAGGATAGTAAAACCTGAAATTTTTGACCTTGTGGGGACATTTTGTCGGTCCCCATGAGGAAAACAGCTTATAAATCATACTAAATTATGTTTTTTGAAAATGTAAAAATGCAGAATGTTTTCTGTGAGGGTTAGGTTTAGGGGTAGGGTTAGGTTTAGGGGATAGAATATAAAGTTTGTACAGTATAAAAACCATTATGTCTATGGAAAGTCCCCATAAAACATGGAAACACAACGTGTGTGTGTGTGTGTGTGTAAACCGAAGCACCATTCACTAACGGGCTGAAGCTGCGCGTGCATTTATATGTTTACTTATTAAACACAGCATATTGCAATTCACAGAGCTATCGCGTGTCTTCAAGTGGCTTTGAATAAAATGCACGAGTCATATGAACCGCTTCAATGGTGTTTTAACAGTTCTTTTATGTCATTTTTTAAGCTTGACAGTAACGAACATGACTAACACAGAGTATCGGATTTGGGTCGGGCTCGTCAGACCGATACCCGATCCGTCTAAAAACGTCAATATCGAAGCCGATACCGATCTAGGTATTGGATCGGGACATCCCTAATTAGGACATATTGCAATACTCTGAATCCTGGCTGGCAAGTCTGGAAACAGTCCCACTAGTAAAATATGTACATGTTTATATAAAATAACATGTCAACTAATGAAAACTAAATGACTTACTCGTCTGAAATTGTATCCTCTGCTGGATTAAGTCTCTCTTCAAAATACAAATGTTCATCAGAGCTGCCCGCTCTTCTTTTGAGGAAAATGTTAACTCTTCCTTACTATGCAGGAGCTTCCTCCCTGTGTATCATTACAAACACGCAGTAAAGTGAATGAATTGTGTTTACATCAAACCTCACAGTCGGGGTCTTTACCATTTGCCTTGATCGCTTCAGCACATTAGCGTATGAATGGCACGCTCTGCTGGTGGGTGTGATCACATTAGAGATAATTAGATGAACCAGTAAAAAATGTACATCGCATCGTTTCATACAGATTACATTGCAGGAGAAAATTTGTTTGAATTGTTTTAGTTTTATTTAAAAGTAGAAATTTTAAGCTTTCTTTTGACATATGTTTCATGTTTGTGTGAAAAGTGTTCATGGAGTTTAAGTTCATTTTTGTGACGTGTTTCTGAAATATGCTCGTGAACACAGACACTGCTGAAAGCTCACCCTTTTTATTTTCTTTATTTTACAAAAGCACAAGATTTTGTTGTTATTGTGAGTGTACACAAATAAAAGTATACCCTTTATAGTCTCTAATGATGTCTTACACTTATCTGTATACCCAAATATGATGGATTATTTAAAGTTGTTTCTGCTGTAATGACGAAAATATCCAGCAGTCCGTCGACCTCAGAGGGTTAAAATAACATAAGAAAATATAGCATACAGACACATTTTAAAAATGTGTTTATCCTTTACATACAGTATATATAAAAAATGACAAATAGAATGATTTTTTGTATTGATATTGTATTCCTATATAACTTAATAAGAATAACAAGGCCTTAATATTTTAAAGTGCATATCTGACATGGTTTCTGCGACAGCCCCAGAGCCTTGACACTCGGTGTATACGTCAGTGTCCCCCCAAATGTTCAAGACATGGTTACAGCCATGGTTAAAAAGACATTTCTGTAAAAGAAAGGTGAAGTTGTTTAGAGACCTCTCTGCTGCCTCAGTGAGGAGGAGGAGGGGAGAGCAGGGAGGGGAAGTGGAGATGGATTTCTCGTAAATCAGCCCTGACCAATCAGAGCGCAGCCGCACTCGACATGGCAGAGAGCCAACGGGATCAATTGTGAGCGGTACACACTGACTAAAGGAGAGGGAGAGGAGTGACTGAACGTACTGTTGTGTTAGTAAATGAGTATTAGGTGCGAAGTTCAGAGGAGCATATGGATTCTCTCGCTTTATGCATTTGAAAAACAGAAGCCTGCATAAACACTTAACTGGTATGTTATCTCTCTTTCTCTCAGTCAGTAAATCTACTCAGTAAATGTTAGTAACTTTTGTATGTTTGCTAGATTAAATATGTTACTTTTGGCATCATTGTTAAGATGAAAGCAAGCGACTATTGGAAGCATGGCTGAAATTTTTAATTAAAAAGACAGCACAGGCACTCTTGTCTCATGATTTTATTTTTTGCTCGTGTGAAACAGGTCTCAGTTTAAAATTTGAGGAACTGTACAGCAGGGTTGCCAAGTCCTCGGTATTACAGTGGAATTGAACAATTTTTAAACTGTTTTAATCTGGGTTTTTTGTTTCCTGTGGTTTAAAGGTTTGAAAAATTGCATGAATTATATTTTAATTAAATGTTTGCATGGGATACTTTGCACTACCCAATTTGTATTCTTCCTGTGGCGGGACTGTCTGCGAAGATGGTTAACCGTGTAGGGAGGGGCTCTCTGATAGGGAGACTGTATGACAAGGACCAAGACATTTCAAAGCATATTAATAAAACCCTAAAACTGTAAATAGATTAGTTTAAAGGAATACACCCCATTTCCCTGCAGTCAGTATTCAGGTAAGATGATTTCTTTTTTTTTCTTTTTTTTTTTTTCTTTTCTTTTCTTTTTTTATGGAAACATTGAACTGCTTACTATACTGTGAATTAACTGTTGAAATGGTGTTCAAAGCATGATGGGGAATGTAAAAAAAAAATATGGTGTGATATAGTGATGTATTGTAAACATTTTATTGGTCATTTGTCTTGTTTTAGGCTTTGGTTATTATTGGGCTGTCTTTTTAATTCACTCCTTGCAGTATTAAAATAGAGGTTGTTTGTCTTCGTGTATGACTTTGTGGATGTTGCTATATTGTTCCATTGCTCATGTATTAATTGTCTATAAAGCAGTTATAAGATTAGTTTTATTCCCACAGTTCTGATTCCTCTCAGGAGTCATTTTGATGATGTAACTACCTCTATTAGGAATCAAAATGGACGATTCTGCTCCTTGCAGCCAATGAGCAGTTGGCAGCATTTATACGTATGACGTGATCCAGTTTTAGATGGAGGCCTGTTTTCTCTTAGTTTAGAGGTATGCAGCTGTAGAGGGACAACAGGAGAGAGAGAGATGGAGAGATAGAGTGGGACAGATTAACTAGGGTCATTTGAAGTCTCGCTGATGCAACAGGCTGTAACTGCGTGAGATTTCGCAGAGTTTCCTACAGGCTAAAAAGATCTTTCCAGTTGAACAGCAGAATAAGATACATACTTATTTTAATTATTACAAGTTCTTGTACAAAATCTAGTGTATCTGTATCATGACAAGGTTTCTGTTATAATGATCTCATCATGTGTAATGCAATTAATCTGATGACTCATTTTATAAATGTAACTTTAAATGCGTGGTGCCAAAACCCCATGATGCAGGGCGAGTTTAACACCAAAGTTTAAAGAAATCGCTCACCCCAAAAATTATAATTCTCTCATTACTTACTTACCCTTTTACCGTTCCAAACTCATATTAATTTCAGATATTTTGATGGAGATATGATGTGAAAATATCATACAATGCAAGTAGATGGGGTCAAACACTTCCAAGCTCCAAAAGGGAAGTTCCTCCCCTAAAATGATCCTATTGCTTCAGAAGACATGGATTAAACCACTTTAGTTGTATCTTTATGCTGCCTTTATGTCCTTTTTGGTGCATGGATGTGTTGGTCCCCATTGACTTTTATTGTATGGAAGTATTCCCATTATATCCATCAAAATAGCTTCATCTATGTTCCGCAAAGGGAAGAAAGTCATAAGAGTTTGAGGCAATTTTGAAATAATTTGCTCATTTGTGAATTTACTTTTCCTTTAATACTTATGGGTTATGGGGCTTGTTCAGATCCCTAACCCTTAGTATAAGCAATAGTAATAGAGATGCATACCCTACAAGCATCACAAACAAAAAAAAATCTGTTTTTGCAAACAATGAGGAAGTTGAGAAAAAAAATATTTAACCACACGTTGTGCACTTCTACTGAATTTGGTTTGAAAATGTATCAATCAAAAAAGGAAAAAGATCTTCTCGATATGTTCAACTCCCACAGTTACTCACATTATGGTAGTGTGAAATAGTCACTAGTGTTGGGCTTATGATAACAAGCTAACTTTGTGTAATGACTCAGAGATGCAGCTCTGATATAATGTCTCAATGTGGTCTTTTTTGTTACGAAAATGAGTCCTTAATCAGATTTAGCTTTAAACTGGTTTGCTTGTGTGTCTTGTGAGCCACACCTTGTTTAAAAGGGGGAACAGCATCTAGCTGTCAAACAGTGTCAACAGAGATCAACCTTTGGGAAAAGGAAGTGTTAAAGAATAAAGTCTTTGTCTTGACAGCAAACACTGAGAGCAGTGTCCTCTGTTACTTTCAGCAGGTACAAAGTTCAGGCTTGGTGAGCAAATCACTGTTGTGTGATGGCTAAATGCATATGTATAACATCGCCATGTCTGAAGTGGTGTTGCAGCGGTATACCGGTTTCACGGTATACCACGGTAGGAAAATGTATGGTTTTCATACCATGTACATATGCTTATCTATAGGTATTGATAAAAAAAATATGCAACCGGATTGAGAATCTCACCTGTACATGCCCTTCTCCTTTCCTTGTCTGCCTGTCAGACTCGTCATCTTGCGCCACACAAACACATGCAGCTGATAAAATGTCGGAGAGAAGTGAGGCGAGGAGGTCTGACATATGTGAGTGTGTGTGAGTTAAAGTGTTTCTCAACTGGTGGGTCGCAGGTCTATTCGGACTGAGTCGCGGACAGCAGGGAAAGAACAACGCCATGGTTCTCCCATTGAAGATATTTCGGCGGCCACCCAAGTGATAGACTATTTCGGACTGCCAATATTTTGTATCAACGGCAGTTTTAGTTAGTTTCAAAATGTTTCAGCTAGTATTTATTTTTCATACATAATATTATTTGTTATTATTATTATTATTATTACTATTATGACTAGCTACACTGACATAACCATGGAAACGAGGAGCCTTACCTTCTGTGTAATATGTATGTTCTGTTTGAAATTAGGAAACAAATGGTTAATAATGGGCTCATTTATGTAAATATACTCTTCATTTTTTAAAAGGTTGAGAGAAAACTTCCTGTTGCTTTTGTTGTTGACGTCAACACCAAAAATAATGTCACTTGATGCATGTCCTTGTACTTGAAAACCATGAACAGAACTATGCAACATAAAAGGAAATGTGACCCAGGATACATTAAATACAGGTTATGTTTTTACTATGGTGGGTCGCCACTTGATGTCCAATGTAAAATCTGGGTCCTGAGGCAAAACCAGTTGAGAACCACTGAGTTAAAGGTACCGACAGGAGCAGTCTGGTGATGTCATGCACCTACAGTATTATGTTCATCTTTAATAATCATAGGACATTACTTTAAACATGTCGACCGGTGTCTTTTTGCTGACCTGTCACAAGTAGCGTATATCTTCATGAAATCTTTTAAATGTGATCGTAAGAAATTGATCGACGACAGAAAGTAATTAAAATGTTGGTTGTTTGTTACCAAAATAAACTAAATAATATGCATATATTCCTGTAAGCAAACAGGGACAGATCACATATTACGGGAAAACCCACCATGGCAATAATTCGTTTCTCCTCCATTTCATTTTCTTTGGAACTAATGTTTGGTGGGAATCAAAGTTTACACCGTTGTGTTCTCTAGACTTTGCTAGAGCGGAGCACTTCTATATTCCAATAGGTTGCTGCCGAACTGCATCAAAGCTCATTACCATAATGTTGCCCGCACTTGAACTTTCCTCTGACGCCCACCACGGACACAGCGTTTCACGCCGGCGAGAGACGCTGGCTGCCATAGAAAACGTATGACTTCCTGTCGATTTGATGCTCTCGACACCTCTGGTCTAAACGCACCATTAGTAGTTAATTTAACATGCTATGCTAACATGTAAACTTACATGCTTTAGTTATATAACATGTTATAGTTACATGTAATTTTTTATAATGTTTATTATTCGGTTTATCATAATTCTGTTGGCTTTCTTATTTATTTTCAAAAGGGAAACTTTTTTTCACAATAATTCATGATTCAATTATAATAAAGCGTATGTTCAGTTAAAATAAAAATAAAAAACCCTTCTGTTTTCACGCCTTTAAGGGTCATTGCAACTGATAATAATAATAATTGTGTAATTACGTATACCTGTGATATTTTATGAGACCGTTATCATACTATGAAAATCTCATACCGTTGCAACCATATTCTGAAAGAAAATATTGACCCCTTTAATTTAGCATTACCAGCACTGGTTTGAGAAGGCTAGGTGTGTGATAACAGAGTGGTTATGTTCAGGCTATGTGTGTGCATGAGAGCAAGGCCGTAACCAGGAGTTTTCAAATACTGTGGTCAAGTTATATCCATTTATATATTGCAGGGTCATTGGCTGCAAAGCTTGAACCTTCTGACACAGTGAGTGTCACATCTTGACTGTCTTGGGAGGGCCCTTCACCTATTATTTCCCTCTTTTCTCCTTCTAACTCTTTCTCCTCCTCAACTGCCTGACTTCTCTCTCCTGTCTCCTCTGTTGAATTTAACATGATAATAAAATCATGGGCCCTCCCAAGACCAATTGGTCAGTTATTTAGACTTGTTTTATTATTATTATTATACTGGCAATAACTGACCATAATATAATTCAACAATAGGTTATGTTTGGGCCATGCTTATTAAAAGGATAATATCCCACAATATCACTTCACAACACATTAATTATCCATATAATATTTAGCTTAATTGTCAGTGCAGATTAGCTAGCTGCAACACTGGATTTCAGCATTTCAGTAGGATATAGGTTTGAATCTCATTGGTAGCCCTATTGCATCTCATATTGTAGGCTATTTGCTGCATAACCATTAACTTTCTCACCTTCCCTCCTTCTATTTGTCTGCTCATCTTATGCTGGCTTTCCAAACGATCATTTAGTTTGTTGCAGCCTTTTCATTTTCGGTCATTTGAATGAAAATCACAGGCAGAAATTAACATGGCGTCAAGTTTATTTTGAACAATGGATTTGTGGGTATTGAAGTTTATGTGAGCTGTGCGAGACATTTAATTGGTTTAGGAAACACTCCGCTACAGCCGACTACTTTCGTTTTGACATGACAGTGGTATCTGCAAGTACGTGTCACGTGACGGTCCGTTGATGCAAGGATAATTGTCTCGTCGGCTATTTTCACTTCACAATGAAACGACACTTCAAGAAAAAAATACCGAGGACATGACCTCTGTGTCCTCAATGGTAGTTACGGCCATGCATGAGAGTCATTCCATGGGTCTGTTTTGTTTTATGGAGAAGTGTCATTTTTTGGGAATTAAAATATGTTCTGCAAGCTAAATATGCAGAGACTGTTATAACTAAGCCATTCATATGTAAACACGGTAGCTCTGTGGTGCTATCAGAATATTGCTGTGTTTGGTTTAGCATCTTAAAGGGTTAGTTCACCCAAAAATGTAAAATCTCTCATGATTTACTTCCCAGATGTGTATGACTTTCCTTCTTCAGCAGAACGAAGAAGTCAGAAGAATTTTATAAGCCCATTTCAGCTTTGTTTGTACACATAATGCAAGTAAACTGGTGCCATCAGGCTGCTGTCTGTTTGACGGTCCAAAAGGCATATTTAGGCAGCATAAACATAATCCACCCGACTCGATAAATTAATGTCTTCTGAAGCAAATCGATAGGTTTGTATAAGAAACAAATTGATAATTAAAATGTTTTTAACTTTAAATCATTGCTTCCGGCCAGCGCTGGATTGCTTTTTGAAATTACCTAACTATTACATGACCTTCGTTCATCTTTTGTATACAAAGCGCAATCTTTGTACCAGCTTGTACCAGACTTCTCGTGTGAACGCGCCATTGTGCTTACGTCACGTGACGGTAATGTGATGCGTCAACCTCTGGCAGGGAGTGATTTTTTTTTTTAAGGTTAATATAGTTTCAATTATCTATTTATTTTTTACACAAACATATCTATTAAGTTCAGAGACATTAATTGATTGACTGAAGATGTGCAGATTACTTTTATGCTGCCTAAATATGCCTTTTGGGCCATCAAAAAGCCAGTAGCCTGATGGTACCCATTTACTTTCACTGTATGGACAAATAGAGCTGAAATGGGCTTATAAAAATCTTCATTTTGGTTTTTCTGAAGAAGGAAAGTCATACACATCTGGGATGGCTTAAAGGTAAGCAAATAATGAGAGAATTTAGATTTTTGGGTGAACTAACCCTTTAAGCAGCTCAACAGTACAGGAGCAACATTAACACAACCAATGGCATAAAAACAATCCAGGGGCGATTCTAGGATTTCAATCTTAAGGGGGCTAATCCCCCAGTGGCACTATAATATGTGCCCATTTAATGAATTCCACTCTGCAGAGAAAGTGTTTTGTTTATTTTTTAACTTTTTACATCAAGCTATTATTCATTCAGCATATTGTAATTTTCTATAAGTAACACTTAAACGTTATAAAATAACCAAAACTACTTGAAGGACCATAGACATAGATAAACCATAAAGCTGTCTATTTATTGGCAATACGTTTCATCTGTCCTAATCATTCCTATTTTAGCTCTCCATTTGTAGATCATTAATCCATAATTATTAAATTAATTAAACCCATTATTACAATAAAAATCACATTAAGCTTGGTTACTGATTTTATTTAGTGGAGTGAATTAACTGCTGATGATGTTTTCCTCTGTCATTCGTTTGAGACTCAAGTCTTTTAAAACATTCAAAAGATTAGTTCAGTTTTGTTAATTGTGGCATAAATCATTGAGTGACCATATTTGTAAATTACACTTTCACGCCAGTAGGCAACAAATGAAAGTCTGTTATGTGTTTTGAGTGAGTCATTAAACCATTGATGAAGACAGTCATTCAAGACTGAAACAAGTCTAATTATACTTATTATTAAAATCTGTGTCTACTTTGAAACTTCCACAGTATTTGTTGACATTTGTGGAAAAACACGCGTGATCTCTAAAGCAAATCTGTCTTTTTGTGAACTGCTGTGCATGCCTTTCAAGTAGTACAAAAAAGACAACAATATTTGCCTTAAAATAATTTAAAAATGTAATTACGTCCTCATATCATTGTAATGTGATCAATCACTTTTACTCATAATTCATCCAGTTTATTTTTTTCCTTGTTAAACGAGATTACCTAACTAAACTAACAAAATTCCTCATCTCCTTCAGTTGCTCAAGAGACGCTGTTCCCAACTTGTTCACGAATTGTCTTATTGAAACTCAAAATACCGACTTGTTCAGTGAAGGACCGTATTCGGTCTGTGGGTGAAACTATGATATGCTACTTCACAGCCTGCACTCAAATGCTATTGGCTTGCGCTATAGTAGTCTTTACAAGTGGGATAAGCCACCAAAGCATTCTTGTGCATAGCACTAGCAGTGTTGCCACTGTTAAAGAGCTCACAATGGGTAATCACACATGTGCATACTGATTGTAAAGTCACAGTTTAAGGGAGACTGAGATCACATTTAGAGGGGTCTGAAGCCCTCCTAAATTGGGTCTAGCAACACCTATGGGACTGTATGTTTGCCTGACCAATGGAAGATGGGCCTGTATGTTTGCCTGACCAATGGAAGATGGGCAAGTGTTCGGGAAATCTGTCTGAGTTATTTTTGTAATTCCGTTTGATGCGTAGAGGCACAGAAATGACATACTTCACTTTGAAGCACTATGAAGACAAATTCTGCTATGTTCATGTGAGCAAATGTGAGATTGATTAATTGATTTACTCCCTCCTGTTTCTTTGTGGTTTGTAGATTTTCAAAGATGCAGAGGATATTAAACTCCACCGTCCCATTCTCCCATTTGGTCCAAAGTGATATCAAAGGTTTCAACTCCAGTCCAGCCTCCCTCACAGAGAGAAAAGGAGGAGAGGTTGACAAAATGGATCCGTTGACAAATCCCTTCCTTTGGAATGTCATCTGTCAGGGAACTGCCAAACATGTGGACACATCCTGGACACATGGGATGGAGAAACAATCCATTATTGCCCAGGCAGAATGTAAGTACTGACTTTGGGACAGCATGGACTGGGCTGACAATTGTATTGATAATTCAGAACAATAATCTACACACCGTAGAATCAGCATAGAAAATGTACCCAAATATTCTTAATCCTAAGGATAAAATGACTCTTAATTGAATAAAGAGTGAATTGCTGAATTGTTTTCCTCTTTGTATAGGTGAGTCCCAGGATTCACAGGAGTTCTGCCCCAATGGCAGGTAAAGATGTCCCACAGTCACCCATTTTCTATAATTAATAAGGAATACTTTTATCACTACAAACTAGGTAGACTTTCTCCTGTATCTAAAGCATTTCAACAATCTTTTTCAGCCACAAAAATGGCCCACATATTAGAGGGTTCACCTCATCCCTTCTTGGCTCCATCTCCCACAGTCGGGCCAGAAAGAAGCGGCGTAAGAGACAGAGGCGGCAGAAACGGGGAGAGAAGGAAAACCAGCAAAGAGACAAAACACACACTGGAGTGCCAGAACAGGACAGTGGAGAGTGCCTTTCATCCCTTAATCAGGTTAGACTGAATTTAGATGCAATTATCATAGACTTAAGGGACAGAAAGGTAAATATACTGTATATAAGCATATAGTATGGAGTAAAGGAGCATAAATCAAAGACTTGGGTTTATGCTTTGTTTAGACTGTAGCTTATGTCCAAGAGGAAAAACAACAATTGGCTAACTACTGAGTCTCACAAGCTAAACAAAGATTGCCTTTGCTCTGCTTAGAGACCTGAAGCAAAAGACCTAAGAGGAACACTGATATTCATACATTTGCTTACATTCATGATATATCAACTTCCTTTAGTCTATCTAGTGCTTGGCAAGTGTCTTTCTAATTGTCCAATCACATTTATTGTTCATTTGGTTTAGGTTAGAGACCAAGTGTGCAGTAGCAGTACATACAGCAGCAGTGCCCTTAGCACAGAGAGGGTGTCTGTGCAGGAAACAGAAGGCCCATCGTACTCTTATCAGTGGGATCCCCAACGGACCTCCTTATCGAGAATCTCCTCCTGCCAGAGCTATGCCCATGAGAGCCAAGAGCTGAAGTCTCCACTGAGAAGTGAGAATGAATGTCCCCTGGCTGTGACGGCCCTGAGGAACTACGTTACTACAGAAGATCGCTGCTTTGTATACAGCTTTATCAAAGATGTGGTGAAAGAGGAGAACGAGAGGGATGCGTACGAGAGAGAGGAGAGTGACAAGATCGAAGGGATCCTGTTTAAAGAGGTGATTTTAAAGATGCTACAAAACCACTGCAAATGTACATGGTACACATACAGTACGAGGCATATTGAAATTGGGACATGGATGAACTTGTACTGAAAGAGCGTGATGCAGAGACCAGTTGTCTTGCATGCTAAAATGCTAATTTACGGATGAGTAATCATACAATCATACAAGCACACACAACCCCAACACCTTTAGAAAGAAAATAAAGATAAAGACAACAATACTAATACAGAGAGGAAGAGAGAGAGAGAGTGAGAAACACAAGCACACATGCCTGCATGTGTACACATAGCCAAAAGTTGACTTGTGGTTGGCGATTTCCTGTTTTGCTGCGTTCTGCAAGGTTTCGTGTTTACCTCACCAGCCTAGTTCTTCTCGGGGAGTTTCCTCCCAAAGAGAAATAAGCAAACACCGATAAACTTTTCATACACTCACTGTACAGGTCATGTGTTTTAATATCTTTTCGGGCGATAATGACATGAAGAAATATCATATTTCATATCCATGTCATTTTTTGAGTCATACTTCACTCTCAAAACAAAAGAAAGTAAATTATGTTATTAATATATTTTTTTAAATAAGATTTGTTGCATTCTGAAATAATTTTTTTCTTTACAATACTTTACAAATGTACTTTGCAATATGGATATTATTTTAATTAATATCTAATATTTAAATATGATAATGGCCCTAAAATAGGCTTACAATTTGGGTTGAAATATGACATAGTTTTCTTGAGATTCACGCTTGAATATTTGAATAGTAAGAGGTAACTACGCAGCACTATACATGCATGTAGACGCCTTGTGTTTAACACACAGTTAGGAGTGCTTTCATAGAATAAACGATTATGGCTTCTTAACATCTCAAATCCCTTGTTGTAGGGACTACAACCGGTGAACTATGAGTATAGAGAGGGACGGGAGTATGAACGCAGTACATTTCTAAAGCAGGGCTCCTTCGGAGAGGTCTACAGCATCAAAGACAAAGGCACCGGCTTCACGTGTGCTGCCAAAAAGGTATTTTTGACCACTGTGATATCCACAACTTTTAGTGGCTATTGCTGAGTCTGTGTACGTTTGATCCGTAAATGTGTTTAAATGTGTTTTCAGGTGCCGTTAGTGAGCTTCAGCAGTGAGGAGGTGGGCTCGTGGAGTGCCCTGCAGTCTCCTCATGTGGTGGAACTCTTTGGAGTGGTGCGTGAAGGTCCATTCATCATCCTCTTCATGGACCTCAAATCCAGTAAGAACACAAAAGTACATTAATTGACGCTTAAACGCAGGGTCCAAAAGTTACACTCGCCAAGTACCGAATGCAAGTAAATTTGGCTATGGTGAGTAAAGAAAATTATTTGTTATTTTTATTACTGGTTAAACAAAAGTTACTGGTCATTTGGCTGGTAGATTTATTAGGAACTGCAACACAATAATACATTGCTCATTGCAAGAACAATTGTCTGATTGTTTTTTTTTACCTGATGAAATAACATGAGCGATATCCAACTACTCTACTAAAGTGAATGTGCTTTTTGCCATGAAATGAACAACAAATAAATAGTCTCATTATCATAAAGACCGTAATGTATTTTTGTATAAAAATGATGTAAATGTAAATAAACAAGAAAAAGTCCTGCACACTGCTGCTGTTTGCAAATAGTATACAAATTATGAATACAACATTTCAGTCATGCAACCTTCGACAGGTATTTATTGCAAGCAGCAGAAGTGTGCAGGACTTTTTTTCTTGTTTATTAACTTCAATTTTCTCCTATGCACATGCTGATAATCTAACAGTGTGCAGTGTTTTTTTTTATTTTTTTTATTGTTTTATAAATATTATGTAAAATACAGTTTCATTGTCATAAGAAATAATTAAGGCCAGTAAATTTGATTAATTCACCATTAATTCAAAATTCATTTTGGACCCTGCATACGCACAACACACACTTTCTGATTGCCACAATTCAACACTTTTCAGTACTTGAGTTATCCAGTGTTCTGCGCAAAGGATGTTGTGGAGAGAAGGGAAAGCTGATTCCATGCTTTGATCTGCTCTTTTTGCACTCTGTTCAGGTTCTCTTGGGCAGCTAGTGGAGGAGAGAGGCCGTCTTCCAGAGGATCTTTCCCTGCACTACCTTCAGCAGGTACTGAGAGCGCTAGACCACCTGCATAAGAAGCGCGTTCTTCATCTGGACATCAAAGGTAATTATAGAATGTAGACCGGACTATGTACATTTCTGAAAAAGTTGAGTGGTTGAAGAGTGGGATTTGAAAGGATCTTTAAAAATACAGTCTCATAAACAAGTCACAAATGCTTGTGAATTTTGTTCTCTCCTCTCTTGACTAACCCAGGGTGTCTCAATTCACTTATGTGGAAAATTGACATCAGTGTCCCATCATTCTTGATTTCACTTCCCCCAGTGGTGTCTGTTCTCTCAGATCTGCTACAGTTCTTTGGAAACATGGTTATTTTCAAAGTTAACACACAGACATGTGCTAAAATATGACACATGGTTTCTATTGAGCTAGTTACCTATTGGCATAAACGGTATGATGAATTGCATTTGTTTTAAATGTGCAATTTAAAGATTCACTCTGTAACTTTTGTCTTTGTCATCTTGGGCTTACACTGACTCCTAGCAGCTTGGATCATTTAAAATCAATAGTTTTTAGTTGCAAATGGCATTGTAGAAATGTAGTATTCACAGTCAGTCGGGAATTTCCCACTGTGTGACTCATGTGGGGCGGGAGGGGGGGGGGTACAGAAAGAGAGAACAAGAGAAAGAAACAAGAGACTGGATGAAATGACCATCCATAATCCAGAAGGACTTAAATGAGAAGAATTGTCTTTTTAATCCATTTGAATTGATAAAGGAGAGTAAAATTGTAGCACTTCAACAAACATTTCTAGTCTGACACCTACAGTGCCATCTTGTGTTTAAATATACTGACTCTTTGATAATCAGAGTTCTAATCTTTTCTTTTTTTCTACAGTTGACATGTTGTGAGTTGCAGTTTAGAAACCGAAAGTCTTTCAGAGTCCTATTTTAACTTTTCCAAGAACCGCCCAATGCTAGAGCAGAGACTTATGGGAAGAGATGTGCCAACTGGCAATCTCACACATTTACAATTTATAGTCAACATGATATAAAAATGTATCCTTTTACTTTCTTAATACATGTTCATTGTATTATTCTGCAAAGCTTATCAGGATTACATTTGAGAAATGTGATGCTCGGAATCTTAAACTTTCCTTTTTGACTGATGTTACCTAGGCTACACAGGCTGTTGGCTAATGTTAACCTATTGATTAATGTTAAGCCATAGCCAAATAGCTGTTTAGACATTGTTTAGACTACTATTGTGCATAATGCAGTCTTCCTTAAGTCATGCAAGTAGTTAGCACATTAAATTAATGCTGCTTAATTTGAACATATACCGGCTACTTTAATAATAGCAAGTAATGATAGATTTGAAAAAGAATGGGATACATCAAGATGATTTCATAGGTGAACTTGACCTTCAATCTCCGCATCACAGTCCAGGAGTCTCATCAGAACTGGTTGCTGATGCTTTTTAAGGAGGGGAGTGATTTGAATCTCCAATTTCACTTGGAAATACGCCATTGCGGCAATACAATGGATTGTGAATGCTATCACAAATTGACTTAAATGACCAATGGATGCACTAATGTAGGCAGTGCCCTAAAACAAACAGAAACTGCAGCAGCTCGGAGTTGTTTTTGACAAAGAAGCTCACTTTATGTTCTTGTTTGTGCTCTCTTTCAGCCGATAATGTTTTATTGTCAGAAGATGGAAAAGATGCATTCCTGTGTGATTTTGGACAGTCAGAAAGATTAGATAAACAAGGACTTAGTTTTTGTCAAGGTAAGTGGTGATATCATAACAGCTGAAAACACAAATTTTAAGTGCGTTATTAACAAGTTATTATGTGTGTGTTTAGGGCTGAAAGGCACAGAGACTCATATGGCACCCGAGGTGGTGCTCAATGAACCACGTTCTTCAAAAGCAGACATCTGGAGTAGCTGCTGTATGCTTCTGCACATGCTCAACGGCTGTCATCCATGGACCCGCTATTATTCCCGTCCACTCTGCCTCAAGGTAAGGCATGATTGGATAATGTCTTACCATTTAAGTCAGCCCTTCCCACTTCTTAATGTCATTTTATTTTTAGTGTGCAAGGAATTGAGCTTATGAGTGAATGCAAATGATATTGGTTTCAGAACATTGTTGGGCCATTAAAAAGTGTACATACATTTTGTGTGTTGTAACAGATAGCTAAAGAGCCACCGCCACTGAGGGAAATTCCATGTGACTGCAGCTACCATACTGTTGATGTCATAAAAGCAGGACTTCAGAAAGAGCCAATCAAACGAGCCTCCGCCAAAGATCTCATTGTTAAAACGGCGAAAGCACTTAAAGAAGGTATCGATAAAATGCCATGCAACACACTCTGGAGTATTGTTTATATTTAAACAATATCACATGAGCAAGTGTGCTATTGTGCTGTATATCAGCACAACTTTGATTCAGCACAAGGCTGATATGGCACAACCGCACAATTGGGAATGTGATATTGCTTATGTACAACAGTTAAACAAACAAGTAAATACTGTAATCTTAAATATCTCATG
This sequence comes from Xyrauchen texanus, assembly GCF_025860055.1. Classification (NCBI taxonomy): domain Eukaryota; kingdom Metazoa; phylum Chordata; class Actinopteri; order Cypriniformes; family Catostomidae; genus Xyrauchen; species Xyrauchen texanus. Next base: position 20,881,366 of record NC_068283.1, on the reverse strand, counting down.
TTTAAAGCGTTCATGATATGAGGAATCAAACTTTCCTTGATCTTTTTACATATAAAAGGTAATTGTTCTATAAAAAACATACTGTAAGTTTCAAAACTCAAAACTTCCTCCTCAGTGTAAAAAGAGCATTTGTTGAAACTAAGCTGCCAAAACAACTCATTATCTACTTCCTCCACATTGTGATGTCACACTGTGGTAGATACTTTATTTGCATCGGACCGCCTCCACAACAACACATCAACACCTACTTTACTGGTGAGCAGTGAAGTGGCAAGAAGAGAGTAGGTCAGTTAAGGGCAGAGAGCCAATCATAACAATGGGCATTTACTGTCGAGTCTTAAAGGAGAAGCAGCACCAAAACGGAGAGTTTCTGTCAGAGTCAGAATGGCGGTGAAAAATTATGTTTTACAAATACCTCAAGGAACATATTACAATATTAAATAAAGGTATGTCATGACCCCTGTAAGACAAAAATGAGCCACTTCATTAATTTCTCCACAGTGAAAGAAGATCCAAAAGAATCCAAACCATCAAGCGCAACTCTACTCTCACTGCTCTCAATTCTGTTTTGAACTGGCTAGCTGTGCTTCGATCATAAGCAAATCAGTGTTTTTAACAAATCTTGTACGTGAACGAATTATGCTCATTCATCATTGTTTTGGTGGTGTTTTTAACAAATCAGTTGAGTCAACGATTCAATGACTCTACATAACAAAAATGACATTCATTTGTCACCACCTACAGGTGTAAATATGCGATCTCCAGAAATTATCAGTAAATGAATACAAAATGAATGATGAATCAAAATCCCAACCACTAAATGGAAAACCACAAACACTTAGAAGCAGAGTGATGCACAAAGTGTCTTAGTTCTGTTCATCCAATCAGATTTGAGAACCAGAGCTAACTGTTGTATAAATTAAGAACAAACATATTTATATATACATACACACACATGTATGTGTGTGTGTGTGTGTGTATATATATATATATATACATATTACATTCAGTAGAATACATTTAAAAATGTTTGTCATCAATTTATTTGCAGTCGGGGGACTCCGCAGCTCTGCAAGAGGAGGAACCTATCAGAAACCTTTGGCGAAGCCAGATAGACCTGACCCCACCCATTCGACCACACCTACCACATCCCACTACAGCACCTCCTCCCTTAGCTCTCAGATGCAGCGGATGCATTCAGAGCAAAATAGGAGAGATGCTGGTGAGGAAGACAATGAGAAACCAGTAGAAAAACAGTGCAAACAGACAGAAGAGGAGAGACTAGATGAGGGCCACTCTCCTCCAGAGTCACTGATCCACATTCAAGCCACTCCTCCTGACCCAAGAATAATCAGCAAGACTGAACCAGAACCCACAGTGCCTGAGCAAGAGCTATGGAGACTGGAGAGAGGTGAGTCACCAGTCATCATGTGATCACATTATGATCACAGTGGCCAGTGAACTTTTGCATCAATGAACTTTACTCCTTAATTACTAATAGTGACACTTTGTTTGTTCTCTCTTTCACTTTATCTGTAGATTTCTTCCTGAGCAGCCTTTCCCAGCCTCATTCTGCTGAGCTACAGGAGCAACTGCTTTCTTGCCTTGGTAGTGACTGCCTCTCAACTAGAGAATACTGGGACAAGAAGGTAAACAAACCCAGGCATCATGTCCAGAATGCTCATTACAAGGCAGCCTGGAAATTCCTCTAAACCTGATACATGTCTAATAAATACATTGTAGTTGTTAAGAGTGACAGCTGATTTCTGTCATCAATTCACACATCTGAAAACATTCACCTGTTGGCTGCTAGTAAATGACACAATTGAAGAATCTTAGTATGCATTCATAACCCAAAATGCCTGTAAAATTCAAAGGGTTTATTGGCTTTTTTTTTTTTACTCCAGGATTCAGGACGTTGGTCAGTCGGCCCTGGAGATGATCTCAGCTCGGGCGTGTTTTCTTACAACAGCCAACAAGATGGCCAGAGCTTCAGCAGGGACTGGCTCGTTCCCCCACATCAACCTCCCCGGTGCTTTGAGGGTGTGTAAACAAGTCCTAATCGCATAGGAGAAACGTAAACCATCGATATACAGTACTGTGCAGTACAGTACTGTACACCTAAGGTTTTTTACAAAAACATTTGTCTTAAGATGGTTATTTATATCTTCAGCTTTAGGATTGTCAATAGGAAATATGCAGTTTAGACTCCCAAACATTACTTTAGCAAATATAATGGAACAGAAAAAAGAACAGGGAATCCTGCAACAGATGGGATGACCCCAACAGAGCCCCCCACTGAACATCGAGTCAGTCTGGGATGACATGAAGAGATGAAAGAAATGGATACAGCCTGAATAGATAGAAGAACTGTGGAAAATTCCCCAAGATGCTTGGAACATCCTATCTGCCAAAAACCAAGAAAAACTGTATCCAGGTGTACCTATGATAATTGTGGCTGTTTTGAAGGCAAAGGTGGCCACATCAAATATGTTTTAGCGTGTTTTATGTTTACTTCAACTTGTATGATGTTAATTGATAAATGAAAACTATTTATCCCATTATTTTTGAAGAAATCCTCACTATGCAACAGTTTTCACAAGTGCCTAAATCTTTTGCACAGTACTTTATATCAAAGACGTCCTAGTCCAGATGAACCATTATTACACATAATGCAGTTAAGTGAGCTATGAGAAGAACAAGAAGATATTTAGATGCCATTAATCAGACAAGTAGGCAAGGTTATTTGTACCATGCTCATTTCTGTTCTTTGTTTCTTCAGGGGTGGATGTTTACATCAGGGACTTCGATGGGAAATGCTTTCATATTCGGGAGACGCCCAGGGTGAAAGTAGGCCACATTGCAAGAGGAATCAGCGATCAGGTAAAGATTGTATATACTCAATAATGCTGTCTCATTTAAATGCAAAATCCATATTATCTACATTACTGCTTTGTGTTTGCAAGTTATAACACTTTTCTATCTCGAGCAGATCTCAGAGAGCGTCTTCAGCCTGCAAACAGAGGATGGTTGCTTGGTGGCCCATGACAAAGAGGTTCAGGAAAAAAGCCTCTTCTTACGTTGTGTCCCCGCTCCTAATAGCATCCATCATCATCATCATCACAGGATCAACCCCTGCTGCACACTTTCCCCAGACTGTGAACACCGCTCTTGCTGCAAAATGTCATGGAGCTGGAGGATCAGAGAGGGGGTGCTGGAGACCATAGACTGATCCCTGTAGTCTCTGATCAGTTACTTTAAAACTTCCTTTTCCTGTCTTAGATGACTTGGAGAGTCTGTATCCATCTGTCAGAAATGTTTAGAGCCATTGTCATATCAGTTTACATTCTTACTATTTTAAAGTTGTTTAAAATAGCTATGCTGTTCTTGACTCCTTGTGTTGTTAGCATTCTCATGAGCATTCATGAAGTAATTTTATGCTTAATCGTAAGATACATTTGAAGGTTTTTGGTCAATCAAGTATATGCCTTAACCCCAAAAATATATGAATTAGTTTGTCAGAACGATCTACATGTGGAACATAGATGCATATCCAGGTGCCTGAAATTGTTTTTAGGAAGAAAAAAAATATATATATTTTTTTACCTGTATTTTTTAAGATTTATATTTTTAAATGTTTTATGTCTTTGTTAATAAATGAATTTAAGACTTTTTTTTAGCACTTGTCTTGATCTATGACTGGAAAAATGTTCAAAATTGTCATTTATAAAAATCTTATTAAACCGATAATTGAACTGAATAAGTCAATCAAATGTTTGGGAAGAAGACCTGCATCATACAGTACACAACACATCTGCATTTGTAAATATCTCCATATAGTATGGGTCAAAAGTCTGAACACACTTGACTGAATGTATGTTTCATGATCTTAAAGACTTTTTGATTTTAAGGCATATTCTTAAATGCTAAATTGTTTTGGAAACTATATAAATTATGGCTATAATTGAATTTCTATACAAAAAAGTAAAGATTTTTTTAAATGGATCAATTGGATTAGAGAGTGAAGGGAAAGCAGAGAATAAGCGCCCAGCATACATGGTTACCCCTTTAATGCTGTTTATAAAGCATGTCAGGTGGATACCTTGAGAGAACTGTAATCTACTGCAAAGATTTGCTACTTTAAAGAATATAAAATATATGATAGTTTTGATTTGTTAAACATTTAGTAGCTGTGTTCAGCTGGTACTGTATATCTCCAAAAAAAGAGAAAACACACCACACATTTATTTAAATCCATAAAAACAATTTATTTTTTCATTTTACATCTTAAAAACTCATGAGCTCACAGCAAGTAGACTGCCTTAGGGTGCACAATTCATACCATTTTACAAAGATGTAGAAAAAGATGAAAAAGTGGTGGCTAGCATCATAAAAAGGCCAAGGCACTGTCAACCAAAAAAATCTATAAAAAAAGGAAATGGATACTTCATCCAAAACAGAAAGAAAGATTAAAAAAAGAGCAATTGCAAGTAAAGGTAGGTTGTGGGTGTGGCTAACCATAGTAAAAATACAGTACTGAGAAGACTTTACTGAGGGGAAGAGCTCAACCGATCTCTCTGTAAGTCCGAGATGAAAGTCTGTCTGTGCGTTTCACAAATGCACACAATCCCTAAGACACTGAGCGTTTGCACCAGCTCGAGCAAAACAAACTGCTATTCATAAAGTCTCCATTTGTTGAATAATTCACATCTGCACTTTTCCTGTCTTTGGAAAGTCAGGCAGGTAACTACACTATTTGAAAAGGAAAATATTTGGTTATGTAAAAACACGATCGTCATGGCTCAGAAAAGTTTAATGCATTTAAGGGTCTAGTCTTGTCCATCCCTGTAAAGTTAGGGCTCATTGCTCAAATTAACTTAGACAGATACTGCAACCAGAGTGTTGATTGGTTGGCTGCAGTGTCACATTCCATTGCTCAAATGCTGTTGCAAACACCATGAACAAAGAAAAGAAGAAAGGAGGAATAAGGAAGAGAGGAGAAATTCAGATATCCATAGAATACACCCTGAGCCCATTACCTTCCTTTCAGATGACAGTACATTCCAAAAAAATATATATATAAATATATTTTTTAAATAACAATAATTCAACACTTGCAGGGCAATTATAAACTAATCAAATAAAATTTTGACTGCGATTATGCACAATTTGACTTACAAAAATGCTAACAAAGTATGTAAGGTGGATCCTAAAGGTATACATTTAAACTATATCAATAAATTAAATCAAATACCCAACATATCCATTCTCTGAACCTATATGACCTAAACACCCATTTCCCAAAAAATAAATACCTAAAATTACACCTAAACATTAACTCCTGTACATTAATCGCTCTCAGTCATCTTCAGTGCAAATATTATAGAGATTTAAGCTTGTTGATGAGAAAGGGTACAGGCTCAGGAGTAACAAGAGTGGCTCTTCATCTGCATTATGATAGACTATCACTCTTTCCTCAACTCTATCTCTCTCTTCATTCTTCTATTCCATACCCCCCTCATCTTTTCGTTCCCTTTTGCTGGTCTGTTTCACCCTCTGCTCTCTGACTAACTTTCCCTTCTCTCGCTCTCCACCTTCCTCTCTGTCCTCGTCTTCACATCTTGCGGATCACCAGCACAGTGGTGAGAACTCCAGCCAGGAAGACCCCGATAGTCTGCCATGTGGGGGTCCCAAAGTAAGAGGGAATTCCCTCCTGAAGTAGAAAAAAAAGTGGTTTGTGGGTTCAGTGGGTTTGGTAAATGTCTTTGTGGCATGTGTGAAATTGTATTATTAACAACCGACACTTTACATTTTTAAGAGACTGACAGGGTAAGTCATCCTTTCGTTACTTACCCAGCCACCCTGTTCCCTGATCCAGTTAATAACATGCTCCTGAATGTAGGACATTGTCCAGCTGATGATGGTTCTGATGATGTCAGGAATCTTGGTCGAAATAGCCTGTGAGTAAAAGAGTTAAAAGGAGAATGTTAAACAAAAATGTTGAAATGTTTGGTTAGTTCACTCAAAAATGAACATTCTCTCATAATTTACTCATTCTCATGCCATTCCAGGTTTGTATGACTTTCTTTTATCTGCTGAACTCAAATGAAGATTTTTAGAAGAATATTTCAGCTCTGTAGGTCCTCACAATGCAAGTGCCAAACTTTTGAAGCTCCAAAATAGGGCAACACCTAAGGGCAACATAAAAGTACTCCAGACTACTCTGATGATTAAATTAATATTTTCTGATAGGTGACAGGTGTGGGTGAGAAACAGATCAATATTTAAGTCCTTTTTCCTTCACTTTCACCTTTTGGTGAATCACATTCTTCTTGCACATCTCCCCTACTGGGCAGGGAGGATAATTTATGATAACAAATTTCTTAAATATTGATCTGTTCCTCACCCACACATATTATATAGGTTCTTAAGATATGGATTTAACCACTGGAGCCATATGGATTACTTTTAAGCTCCCTTTATGTGGATTTTGGAGCTTCACATTTTGGCATCCATTCACTTGCATTGAAGGGACCTACAGAGCTGAGATATTCTTATAAAAATCTTAATTTGTGTTCAGTAGAAGAAATAAAGTCATACACATCTGGGATGCCAGGAGAGTGAGTAAATCATGAGATCATTTTCATTTTTGGGTAAACTATCACTTTAAAACAATGCATTGTATCAATACGTGACAGAGCTTGCGTGCGACTTCACCTTGATGACAAGCCGACATGCAAAGTAGAAAAGTGCCACCACCCTTCCCCAGTTGAACTTCCCATCAGAGAAGATCTCACGGGCCACTTTGATGAAGATGTCTTGAGTAGGTGGAAGTGCAGAGTCATTCAACATGCTAACACAAAACGACAATGGAAATGCACATCACTAAGTTGCAGCACATTGCCTTCCAGTGGGCATTTCTGAGCATAGCAGAAGATAATCAAAATAATCTATTCCTGTAATATTCATACTGAAGGGGTTATTTGACATCACCTGTTCCACACAGTCATTTCCAAACTAGCAATGATAAATGATCTTTGAATATTAAAGTAGTCACAAAAAACAAACAAAAAATAGAATAAAACTGAAAGAAATGCACACTTTTGTCTGTTTATTTTACACTGTACCATTGCTATTACAAGGAATAGAGCCAGTACAGCCAATCATTATGTAGAATATATTCACATTATATAGCTATACCTGCTATATAAATGTATACACTAAATACACCATATAGTCAAAATATATAGTATAGAGTTTGAATGTATACACAGTAGATGAAATCTATATTATAACAGTCAATACTGTTTAGATATATAAACTATATAGTCATCCTGTATTGTATAGTATAGTATATTATAGAGTCTGAATGTACATGCAGTAGGAGCAGTATATATTATAGTCTAGTGGTTCTGTTTGTTGTTGCAATGTGGGACAAGGAACTAAGGAAAATATTTCACTGCATTATATCACATGTATGTAATATGTTTGTGACAAATAATAAACCTTGAACCTTGATATAGCTATATAGGCTACCTACTATATAGATATAGACACAATACACAATATAGTCAGTATATACAGCATATAGTCTGAAAGTAAACACAGTAAATGTAATATATAATATACTATTCAATACTATAAAGACCAACAGTATAAACTATATAGTCAGACTATAAATAAAAGTATATGGTCTAAATGCACATGCAGTAGGTGTAGAATAGCTATATTGCCTGCCTACTATATAGATACACAGACTAAATACACTATATAGTAAACATATATAGACCATTTCAAGCATGTAAACAAAAACAAAGGAAAGCAACTATTTGTGAAGCACTTCTGGTCTCATTAACAGATCCTTTAAACTGTTTTCTCAAAGAACATCAAACGTTTACCTGAAGTGACTTATCCAGACATCAATGTTGTAACCAGGAATTTACTTGTGGGTGGGCCTCAATAAAAATGGATGGTTTTTATACTTGATAATGATGGATTTATACTTTTATATTTGATAAGTTTTAGCCCATTTTTTTTTTTTTAACTTGACATCATAAAAGTGCTGCATTTAAACAGTTCTTTTACACTTTCAGAATTTAGAATTTATGCATTTTTTAAACCGTTTTATAAATATATATTTGAAGTATTCTGGGTGGACCTGGGTCTAATCTGCGGCACACCCTTGGCCACGCCATTGCCAGACATGTTGTTGATACTGAGTGTCTTCGTGAGAGAGGCGATGCAAGTTTATTGTAATTTAATGATCAAAATTATTTCCTCAGAAAGATCGTGAATATTAAATCGATCCTATTATAATCAATGAAGCCATTCAATGAAGCTGTCTGCATGACCTGCGGACAAGGTAAGTATTTTCTTTTTTTTTTATTATAAAAAATACTTTTCTTGTCTCTTTCTGCTACTCCAGCTACTCTGAGATACTGTGAGACAAATTTCTTGTTATGCTCCTCATTTGTAAGTTGTTTTGGATAAAAGCATCTGCTAAATCATTAAATGTAAAAGTAAATTACTTGTGCAGCTTCACTCATTATAACGGGAGTGATCTATATTCACTTTTAGAGCTCTACCTCTCAAACTTACAATTAGTTGGCATACTTTTTGTTCAACTGCCAGAGATAAGATGTGTGCTACAGTTGTTAGTACTGCACGTATCCAGCTGTCTCACGTCACTGCAGAGCTTCATGCATCCATTAGCTTTTTGCAGAGATCTAAACTCTTTTATTTCCGTTAGTTCCAGGCATCCAGCCACCAAACAACATGGTCCAAATTTTAATAATGATATTTTAGGACAATCGTGTTATATTAGTAACGTTAATCGTGTCAAGTTCACTATGAATGAAGCGTCTACCGCTGTTGTTTTAAATAAGATTGACAACTAGCAGGAAATGGTGGTGGTGTAGTGGTCTAAGCACATAACTGGTAATCCGGTAATCAGAAGGACACTGGTTTGAACCCCACAGCCACCACCATTGTGTCCTTGAGCATGACACTTAACTCCAGGTTGCTCTGGGGGGATTGTCCCTGTAATAAGTGCACTGTAAGTCGCTGGATAAAAGCGTCTGCCAAATACACAAATGTAAATGTTCAAGGGAAAATGACATCACTACCTTAAACTGCTGAGGAGTCCTTGAAATGGTCTACAGTATTACTGTAAGTCTGAATGTACACACAGTAGATGTTATATATTGTTAGGCCTGGGTATAGAGTTCGATACATTTTAGGCACCGACCGAATTGCCTCTAAACAATAGAGTATCAAAAAATGTTGTTCGGTACCACATTTCGATACCTAAGGGGTTAATCTCGTCAACGTCAGTGATAAACATGTAGCATGCTAGATGTGCCTAAATCTAAAAGTGCCGGTGATTGGCTGTGTTTAGGCATCAAGGAAAAACACTAGTTTCAGAAAATGGTTTGAGTTCCAGGGCTTAGAAAGAATGTTATAAGTAACATTGCTAACACTGTTCTACATTACAGAGAAATACTAAACTGTAATAATGAGCCTTTAAAATATAATTTTTACAAGAAGTGAGCCACAGCGACACCGGCAAAAGCGGTAATGATTCTGAATGTGTCGGAAAAACCAGCAAGAGACTGTCTGAACATTTTGTTAATTTATAGAGAGAAATGAGCAAACAGACGATGATCTCGGGGATCACCGATGGTCAGTGATCACCAATAGCTGATGCCTTTGATCAAGTCATGATGATATTTGGCTCGTTTTCCCATTAATCTATTAAATTATTATTGGACTATTATTATTATAAAATTAAAATAACAAATAATTTGCCCGTAGACACAACGACACATGTTTGAAGAAACACTCCTTATTATATTATTAAGTACAGATATCAGAAAAGCCGCCGTATATAGGCATGTATGACAAGCTGATACAGAGGCGTGCAGTCTCGTGGACCTCACACTTTGTTTCTGCCTTCCGATTTTTATTTTTTATGAGTGCTGCAAATGACCTGTCATCTCAGCTCAGGAGGTGCTTTGAATTCAGTTCACTTTATTTTCACAGAGCAGTTTATTTTGAACGCAACTCTGCAGCCTGTAAAATAATACAAACTATATAAAATAATACAAAATGTATAAAATAATACAAAAACATGTTCACCTCGAACCAAGAATTATATTTCAGTGATTATTATCATCATTATTATAATTATTATTTTGACATTTCTAATTGTTTTTATGTCTTAATTCGAATAAGTAATTTTCCGCCTGCATGTTTAGATGGAAACTTGCCTGACGGTAAATGGAAAGGTGGTTACGTATAATATATACATATATATATATATATATATATATATATATATTATATTTGCTTTTTAGTTTTGTTTGAAGTGCAATTTGAATTTAGAAATGTATTTGATTTAAGTTTTTTAAATAAATTATTTAATTTTCAATGCAAAATCAATAAAGCGAGAATATTCACTAATCCCTCAGCCCCGAGGTTTTCGATGTAATTGGATATATATATATATCATGAAGGAGGGAACTAAACTAATTTATTCACACACAATATATTTTCCTGAATAACGAAATACCCGGTGGGTAGAGAATGCACGGATGAAGCTTGTTTGCCAGAGAGATGTTCACAACTGTTGTAAAGCCATCTTTCAAAAAGTTGAACAACACATTTTAAATGCACTTATTTTTTTCCAGTTTCAATTCAACTTTTAGTTAAAATAAATAAAAAAGTTCAAAGTTTGAAATCAAGGTGTCTTGCTTTATTGTGTAAGCTAATCCCTAACCATGTTTACCGAAAATTATCCAATAGTACCACCTAGCGTCCAACCTGCGGTAATACAGTGTTCGTTGTTTTCCTGCGGAGTTTTTATTTTTTTCGACCAAAGTATTGAAAAAAGTATCAGTATCGATATCGAATGTTTTTTAAAGATATCCAGCACTGTATATTGTATGTACATAAGTCAATATAATCTGAATGTAGATGCTAATAAACACCACCGAGACAGAGGTAATGTATTCTTTGGTTGATCCATAAGCCTGATTGACAACTTACCTTTGCAGCTGCACATTTCCATCAAGTTCATCCCCAATTTTCTGCAAACACTGTGCAAGTCGTTTATGGCTTGGGTCACTTAACTCCTCCCCCCCACCCAACTGACTCCGGGTCACCACAGCATCACAGTCGCCATGCCGACGAACCCTTTCATAGATAAAGCTGAAAGAGAGGGGAAAGATGACAGAATGAAGAGAACAAATGAAGAGAACATGGAAAAAACAAATTAAGATTTAAGTATATACTCACTCTTTAAGAAGTGCAGCTCCCAAATTAAGAATCTGTTCATTGCCAGTGCCTTCAAAAACAGGAAATATAAAATTAAGAACAACACAATGCAAGTTGAAAGACTCGCTCACAGAAACTTCTCTCTCATGCCTTCTCTCGACTCATTATTTCAAAGGAAATGGGTGATGTGAGCTCCACAGACACCCTCTGCACTCCTAGTGGAAAGTACTGAAAATCGCTCCTCATTTGAATTAAGTTGATCTTTTCTCAATTTCCTCAAGTCGCTCAATAGGCCTTTTCACAGACTGTGATGATGCATTTCCACATTATTTAGCAGCATAAATCTAGCATAAAATACTGAGTGCAAGTTTATAACATTATGCTTTTTTATAACCCTAGAAAAATTATTAGGACAGATGCAAGGGGGTTTCTATTACAGCTGCTGAGAAAGTGACAGTAAATGCATCATCTTCTCCCATTTGACTTGGGGTCCACCACTTTTATTTCTTCTGGAAAGTCATTCAAAAGTAATAGTGGATTTTTTATTTTGCTCTTGGTAAATGGTTAAGTGAAAATAATATTTGCTGTGGTCTCCCATTCACCGCTGTTAAAGTTTACCCTGCAGTCGTTTACTTGCTCCTTCCAAAACCCGGAGTGTGAAAAAGGTTTATTAGGTATTACTGCATCTCCAAATGGGGGCGGAGTAACTATGGAATTGGGCGTGGTTACTTCAGAAGTGAGTGGAGCAACTCCAAAAAGGGGGCGCCACTTCTACCCACTGTTTAGGGTAAGTTTTATGTTATGGTCTCCCTATGTCTTTGCTGGCTGTTTGAGCTTCCGCCACTTTTTGGAGCTCAGCCTGCAGCTATATCCTTCTCAAGTCGCTGGACACGCCCACATCTAATCGCTGTTGCTCGTGTCACCGGAAATCACCAGCTCTCATTGAAAACGAATGAGATCTAGTTGCTTTGTCGCTGCGAGTGTGACCACATTTGTTCCAAGTAATAAATCAAACTTGTTAAAAAAAAAATCAATAAAATTCTTATGAAACAGTCACAGTTTACTTGAAAAACACAGGTCTGATTTTGAAAAAGAACACAGCTGCATTTCCCAAAAGCATCGTAAGCCTAAGTAGATCGTAGAAACCTTTGGTGCCAATGGTCTCTACAATCAGCTAAGCTTGTGATGCTTTTTGGAAAACCAGCCCAGATAAGCATCTGGCAGTTGCATAGTTCCATATTGCTTGTTACATGACTCAGCAGCAGTATATGTATAATTCAGTACACATTTGGTTTCAGTTTCCTGGTGAGTAATGTTGATGCAAAGAAAATAATATGCATAGGCTGTCCTATGCAGCAAGAAACTTGTTCAAGCTAAATCTGAACTCTCATAACTACTTTCCGGCTACATATATTTGAATATACAAATAAAACTAAGGACTTGGCTTTAAGATAACTCAGAACTGGACACATGACCTTAAAACTTTTCATGATACACATACACAAACACATACAGGCTGTCTCCAAAAGTTGTCTACCTAGACATCACATAATGTGACTACCTATTTAGGATGCCCTAAAATGCTGTCTAGGTAGGCACTATGTTTTGAAACCCAGCCATACTGTTTTCTGTCACCAACCTTTAGATGTCACTGGAAGGTACAAATAAATCATGCATAACTTTCAAGAAAAGTCTGATCAAATTATTAGAAGACCTGTGATTTCTATGGCAGCTCCTATCTCAGTCTGATCCTGAATAGACGACCAACATGTCAAACAAGAACAGATTTGATTTGAGATCTGGTGAATTCACATTCTAGGGAACAATAACGACACCATTAAACTTGCTTGGATGCTTGAAAAGACAAAATCTATTTCTTTTCATCTAAGTATTTAAAGTGACACGCAAGACAACTCGAAACTTGTAAATGCCATATATCGCTACGGTGTGTGTTCAGTACCCCCTCCTAACTGATCATCGTTGAAACGATGATGTCATCTCTTCTAGAGATCAACAACATCGTGGTATCGAGCATATGAGCGCAACCGTCACGAGCACACAAAGGCTGTCACACGCAAACACTACTGAGCTGCCTACCTAGACACCATTATTTGGGCATCATAGGCGCGTTCAAAACGAATCAACCGAGAATGTTGTCTAGGTAAAAGGGTTTATGATATGCGGTTTTTTTTTTTTTGCTTTTGCGTTACGACTCCACTTATTCGTTAGAAATAAGCAGTCCTGAGCGGCTGTTCGTCCGGTGATAGGTATGTGTACGGATATGTTTCAGAGAGCGGTGTTGTGACAGTGGTCAGCAGTGAGCTAACAAACTACTGACCAGATGTCGACCAAAGCGCCCGACTTCATACTCTGTTAGGCATTTGTTTTACGGACAAAAATCATTATTTAAACGTAAAAGCGGCACTCACCCGTATCGCCTCCACCCGACGGCGCTGCCATATTAGAATGAAAACGAGCGAGAATGCTTCCGTCTGCTGTGACGTCATTGTTTGACAGGAAGGAAGTCGCTCGAGATTCATGTTGGACGGTTCAAATTATAATAATTATACAAAGGTATTTGGTAGGTGACTCATTTAGTTGATACTAGTGGCTGTATTATATCATATGAGAAATTCTGCCTGAAATATGATTTAATTGGCAATCGGAACACATTCAAATTAATAACTGAAGCCATACCCAACGCTATTTTATGTTTAATAAAGGAATTTTTACTCATTTTATTCCAATCACCCCGTGTCTCCCACAACTTTTAATTGGAGGTTGTGACTTTAATAAAATTAAATCATCAAACAAAACAGGTTTGATGACTTGTACCCTATAGTAGCTTACTAAAACTCGATTTCACAAATCCCCCAAAAAAAACACATTGGTATTGTATTCAAGCTGACTACCACCCCTTGAGTCGCGAGTTCGAATCCAGGCTGTGCTAAATGACTTCAGCCAGGTCTCTTAAGCAACTTTACTTTGTAAAGTCACAAGGGTAACCTCCTAGTGGTCTCTATAATGTGGTTCTTGGTGGGATGTGTGGAGTTGTGCATGGATGCCATGGAGAATAGCGTGAAGTCTCCACACGCCTATGTCTCTGCGGTAAGGTGCTTATCAAGCCATGTGATAAGATGTATGGACGTCCTCCAGATTGAGTCACTACACCACCATGAGGACTTTTTTTTATTTTTTATTTTTATTTTTTTATGCATACAAACAATACAAAGATATCAATCATAATATACACTTCTGTAACAAAATTGTAATTAAAACTGTACAAATATAACAACAATATGTACAGTGTCATCTAAAACAAAGAAGAAAATAACAATAAATGAAAAATAGAAGATACAAAAACAACAACAAAAAAAAAAAGTCAAGAGGGTGAGATATGTTATACATCACTTAGAGCAGGTCTAAATAAATTAAGGTCATTACAAATTAAAAATGTTTTTAACGCCTTCTTATTTACTGAGGACGAGATGGTGTTAAGGTACATTTCAAACTCTTTCAAAAAAACAATAAAGATTGGTTTGTTGTTGGTGAATTTACATTTATGGATATAAAATTTGACAATAAAAAAAATTAATTAGTTACAAAGCAGGTTTTTTTTTTTTTTTTTTTAATGGGATCAGAATCAAAGTATCCAAAAATAATGTATTTAAAAGTGACTGATATATCTTGCTGAGTACTGTCTTTAATAAAAGTTTCAATATTCTCCCATAGTCGTTTAGTATAGAAACAGGACCAAAATAAATGATAAACAGTTTCAGTGTGAACATGGCTAAATGAGCATCTTTTGTCAATACCATGAGGACTTACAGCCCTTTGGGAAAGGGGCTTGATGAGCATTACTGCAGAGAATTGGGCATACCAAATTGGGGAGAAAAAAAGTTCCCCCAAAGCAAATGAAATCCATAAAAAAAAATGTAAAGAGAGTAAATCCATCCAGTGAATTCTTACAACAAAGATTTGTTATTGAAACTAGTAAATGTGTATTTTGTGACAATACTGAAACTACTAATAATTTATTTTCCCATTGTATTTATGCAGATGCTTTATGGCATGTTTTACATGACTGGTTTACACAAAGTTTCCTCACCTTGAAAACTTTTCTCAAAAGGACATTGTTTTTGGACTTATGAACAATGACAAAGATGACTTTCTGGTTAATGACATCTTTATTTTGGAAAACTGTTATATACACAAGTCAAAGTACATGAAAGTGAAACCTAGGTTTTGTGTATTTCATAATGAGTTTCTTTCTTAAAGGAATTGTTCACCCAAAAAAAGAGAAGATTTGCTGATAATTTACCATCTGAACCCAATATTATAAACCCAAACGAATGATTATTTTTAGAAATAAAACAATACTTCTATACTTTTTACTACAAATGTTCTCTTCCGTACATCTCTGTGATGCGCGCTCATGAGAGGTGTATTCGGGCTCAAATAGGTAGGGCTGGGTGAAAATCTCTTCTCTTCAAAAATCTAAAACTGCCGACATCGTGTTTTAAATAGTTTTGAATAGTTTTTGGGTTCAGAAAAACTTTATTTGTTGACTGGAGTGGATTATTTTAATGCTCCCTAAATATGCGAAGTTGAATTATAACGATTTTATAAAATGTATAATAATCTACTTTATTTCAACAATTTTAAGAGAACTTGACGCCCCCCTGGAAGTGTGCTGAGGCCCCCAGTGGGTCCCGACCCCTTGATTGAGAACCACTGATCCAAACCACATCAGTAGCATGGTAAAAACACATCTGAATAATCTGAAATATATATATATATATATAAATGTGTGTGTGTGTGTGTGTGTGTGTGTGTATATAATTTTTAGCAATATATTTTTGTTTGTATATTTGACAGGAAGAATATTTTTTATTTTGTTATGCTAAGGTTTTCTTTACAATAAACTAGAAATCCATGTCATACAATGCAAAAAATTACTGGATTTCATTTTTTTTTTTTTTACCCATTCTTACTGAAGTCTTCAAGACTATCACAAATTACAAGATTAAAAACTAGTGGGACTGTGAGGGCATTCTGTACCTAAAATCAAAAATATATAGTGTATACTGTAGGTCACTGAATTAAAAACAAAGCTGTCAAGCCACAGCAACATAGAGTGAAAGCAGGTCAGGGGCATAAGCTAAGTGCTGACGCTCTTGTATGAGGGACTAACCAAGATATCACTGCCATTGACATTGAACCATGATATCACTTCTCTATCACGCATTTGTATCCACCTTTTTCCTGCATGTGGAAGAGTTTCACGATTTGACTGGTTTCAATATACTGTTTCCGGTGTTTCCACTTGCATCGTTGTATGTTCTTAGCAGGTGTGATGTTTAATGTTTTGCCTTAGTACAAATTGTACAAAAAAATGCTGATACTTAACAGAGTTGAGATGACTGTTTTTTTCTATTTTAAAGATAGTGCCCCACATGAGTGTGTAGATGACATGAAGCCAGGGATGGATTATGACTTGCAAAGGCCCTGGGGCCAATTAACTCCAAGGGGGGAGTTGGGGAGTCTAGTTGTCACCAAACTAGATTGCGCAGCCTTCTGTGTAGTCAAGAGCCCCTAGGCACCGGCCCCATTGGCATGGTCGGTAATCCGTCCCTGCATGAAGCGATGCTCAGAGGTGAGTTGCTTTGATATCATTCATTATTCTGAGTTGTTATGACAGCCAACAACAGCACAAGTTGAGTCAGAAATTAATTTTTACACCAAGTAACACTTAAATGGTTGTTGTTCTTCTCTGGATCTCTCGTTTTGGCCGTATTTACGTGCCGTCTCGAGACCAGAAACAGAAAACAGGCAATTAGAATCATCCTGTTGTTTCTCTGGAAAACTGTGGATAGATTACCTTTGAAAGTTATATTTTAAATGTTGCTGTCAGCATTCCAGAGCACATTTCTTCTGTATTACTTAAAAAGGCTAAATATTCTGCTGTATTATTTATGATAATTTTGAACTTATATATGTTTAAGCACATCAATGATATCAAGTTCATAGAGTGCTCTGTACAAGCTGCATTCCAATCAGCACTGAAATTCCTCCTATCTTTATCGACATCTTAATTTCAGTGCAGTAAACTGTAACCAGATCAGCTGACAACGCAAAAGAAGTCCCGCTTAGTTAGCTCCGCCCTCGTTCTTTCATCATATCCGTGAGAACCTCTCTTCCGTCTGCCTCGCGCGTATGTAGTCCTCTTTACGACTCGGCTGTCGACGATGGCGGACACGCAGGTATGTGAGACCAAACGGCGTGGTTACAAAAACGTGTTTGTTTTACCATCAAACTTAATTTCTAAGCTACGCATTTTGTTCGTTAATTGGAAATTAACCCATTATACAGCCCATCATAACCAAATGGACTACATAGAGCTGTCAAATGTGTGGTTATTCTATCCCCGGCAAACGTGTGGAAGGCATTGAAGAGCGGAAACTCGAGCCGCCGTGGTTGGCTCACCAGTAAAATGTGGTCTATTTAACACGCATCCTTTATTTGCAATTGTTTATTCGCTCTATAATTTAGTTAAATTACACTTCTATTTAGTCTTAATATTTTGCATCGTGGTGTGGGTGCTGAATTCGTCGATAATGCGCTGGTGCACATGTATAGCTTTTTCTTGCGACTCTGAAAGTCCAATGTCCAAAACGACCCTTAATATCACTAAGCTCGCATTAACAAATTACTTTAGTGGAAATTGAGACATTCAATATGAAATCACTTTATACCTATATTTTAAGACGCTCTTGTGAATGTGCTTTGTTTCAGAACGAGAGGGCTTATCAGAAACAGCCCACCATCTTCCAGAACAAGAAGCGGGTTCTGGCAGGTGAAGGAAGTAGCAAAGAGAAGCTGCCACGCTACCACAAAAACATTGGCTTGGGATTCAAAACCCCCAGAGAGGTGTGTGTGTTTTCACACAAGTGTGTCCCTTTTTGCAGATGATGTTTATTCTCACGATGGTCTTCCTAGACTCTTAAGAGAGCTCTGAGGATACTGCCTATGGCAACACTGATGCAGTAGAACATGCTTCCATGTTGTAATCTCAGTTGAGTGCAAATCTCTAAAGTTCTTGGTGTCCACAGGCAATTGATGGCACGTACATTGACAAGAAATGCCCCTTTACTGGAAATGTGTCCATCAGAGGCCGTATTCTTTCCGGTGAGTGTACACATTGTGTATGTATTTTTATTTTTTTTTCTTAATCTTGTTGGGCTGCAAATGATGTTTTATCTCACGATGGTCTTCTGAACCCTTCGGGTCTTGAGGACAGTGCCTGATGGCTTTACTGATGCTTCCCAGAATCTGAACTTTGCACTTATTTGGAAATTGGACATATTCAGTTTTCAGTCATCTTGAGAAATGTATATTATAGTATTATGTCTATGCTTCTCTAGTAGTCCACAACATATCCATGAGTTACCAAGTGAAATGAGTGTAACCTGTTCCCAGGCGTTGTGACCAAGATGAAGATGCAGAGGACCATCGTCATCAGAAGAGACTACTTGCATTACATCCGCAAGTACAACCGTTTTGAGAAGAGACATAAGAACATGTCTGTCCACCTCTCCCCATGTTTCAGGTAAAAACACTTCACTTTTTAAAGACCAAAAATACATTTTGTAAACTTATTTTTTTTTTTTTTGTGTCCTTTAAATGGGCAAGCACCTGCAAATGATGTATTTTCTCACGATGGTCTTCCAAGTCTATCAGACTCTGATGACAATGCCTTATGGCATTACTGATGCAGCTCATTTACTAACAGATTTTTTATTTTTGTTGTCATGCCTTCTGATTGAAGAGAAATTTGACTCTCTGCTTTTGGTTAAAAAAAATGTTTCCTTGCGTCATTTTTGTAGGGACGTGACTGTCGGTGACATTGTTACAGTTGGAGAATGCAGACCTCTCAGCAAGACAGTGAGGTTCAATGTCCTGAAGGTCACCAAGGCAGCTGGAGCCAAGAAGCAGTTCCAGAAGTTCTAGAACTTTAACAATATGGCACCTGTATTGTTTTATTGGGCTGTTCTTTAAGTCTTTTACATGGATTTCTTAGCTATTCGGTGAACTTGAATTACCTGTATTTTAAGCCACTTTGATACAAATGCATCCTGCTCTGAGGCCCTCAAACTTAATGTAAGGAATTGGTTATACCCAGTAAAGAGACTAGTATGAACAATGATGACCAGGGGTCAGAGTTGAAATTTCAATCAATAGAGTTTACTGAAGACAAATTTCTTCACATTTCCAAAGATAGACAATGAGTTGAGGATCTAACTAACTTGGATTACTGAAACAACAGTAATTATGGGCATATGCAAATAATTAATGTTGCTTAGCAGTGTGGAGATCTGATTGGTGAACAGTATTCCAGAAATCTTACACACTTGATCCATTCAAAAGATTATATTTTTAGAACACTAAGTTGCTAAGCAGAAATGGGTCAGAGGTGAGTATACTCTAGATAAACTGGCATATTTACTTTGATTTAGTCAAATGATTCTCAAAACTACAAACAAGCCCTCTAATGGCATCATTAGACAGAAAACATTTGTTATATTTTCTCTCATGGTTGAGACACTCGCTGGGACTTATCCCGACGTATAGATGCTCTATGTGAGCTGGGCTAAATGAGAAAGCGCTTTTAACTGCATTCCAGACATGGGACAGACCCTGTCACTCCTCGGAGGCCAAATACACAAATGACCTGTAGGATTCATAATTATAACATAACTGGAATAAATGCAGATGACAAACACTTTAATTATAACATTTGCTAGTAAATGTATTCAATTCATCAATAAGCTGAAGAGAATCCACCACTTCATTCACATTTTGGACATTTATCTAACACCTGATAAATCCGGTGTTAGATTGGTACATAATGAATTTGGTGTATCAGATTAGTGCGACAATAGTATGATATCAAATGTCCGTGTTTGTCACCAATTATGGCAGCATGAAATATATTGTTGTAGGCTGAGAAAATAAAATGTTCTAAGTTTTAACAAATTTTAATTACCAAAAGCATATCATTAAGCTATCCCCTTTTTTGCATGCAACCATGAGAAAAAAAATTGAACGTTCATTAGAAATATTACACCTCAAAAGTAATGTTGACCTGTCCATTTTTATGCTAAATTACAGGGTTGACTTAATGTGCCAAGATTAACCATTCAACCTTGTTGCTAAAGGTATTGTACGAAAGATGATAAAGGAATGTGGGTAACGGAAGTGAATGTACAAACCATATTAGTGTGCATGTGGCCCCAAACTAGAAATCCCCCATTGAGTTATCACTCCCATTGTGCTTGATATGCTTGAAAATGAAATAATGATAATCAGGTTTTTTAAAGACTTGTCACAGATTTTAGAAATTTGCAAACTCAAAGGAAGATTAAAATAATAAATGACACTATATTGTTTGATCCAAAGTTGACAACTTTTTTATGAATGTTAGCACCCCAGTTTATTGATTATTTATTAAAAAGATTAGTGGAAAATGCCTGCTGCCCAAATAATTGTTGTGTTTGCGACCTTTAAATGTGTCTTCTAACTAAAGGCAAGGATAATGTCCCTCCCCCATTTAGAAATATCCATCCCCTCACTTATCTGGCAGATAGTACATGGCAATTTGTTATTCTCCATGAGGTCATAAACAGAATAATTTTGGTCTCATTTGCTGTGCCACTTTATTAAATTTTTTTGAGAGACTAAGTGCTTAACAATGAGGCGAACTCGTATGTTCAAGCATGAAAGTCGTTTGTTCAAAGAATGTTGTTCAGAGACTTTTAACAGAGACAGGACACTTCTATTAAAATGAATGGGAGAAATTGGGAATGGGAAAAACCAACCTGTGTCTCGTTTGGAAGACTGCGTCCTCCGGAGATCGCATTTGTCGGCCGCATACGTCAAGGCTGTCTTGTTTCATTTTTTTTCTTTCTTATTTTTTTAATCTAGTGTCAATACCTTTTATGTATATGTGCTTAGATTTATACAGTTGTAAAAATAAATTGCATTCCCAATAATAATAAATAAAAAAAAATGAGACGAGACAGCTTTGATGACGTACGCAGCATTTCAAACGAGACAGTTGTCACTGTCGTAGCCCTTAAATTGTGTAAACTTTTGGAGACATACTTTGATAATTAACCCCCTTGTACAATACTCTTGGTATTTTTTATTTATTTTTGTTATCCCATGGTCATTTACCTCTGTTTATTATGTGTATTTTTTTGGTTTGTGCTGCTCTTTAGCTTTGACGTTATGTATAACGTTTTATCTTTACTGTGGCTTCTTTGTATTTTCATTCAAGCAATAAAAAAATAAAAAAAGTTGTCACTGTCGATCCGTACCGGAAACACGATAAATACACACAGCTGCCCAACGGATGTAGAAAGCAAGTCCCACCTTACTCGTAAAAGAGCCAATCACCTTTTAGATACTGACAACACCTGTCAATCAACTCGAGAACACACATAAGCTACACAAGCCTGGAAACTGATGTTGTCTTTAGCGTAATATGAGCTAAAGAGGCACCATTTATGATACCAGTTTGTCAGTTTTAAAGTATGCTCTTGGATCGCAATCTTGACCAACCGTTTTTTAGATTTCGGTGTTCCCCAATTCAATTAGATAAACGATGATAAGAGCTGCATTTTCATGACTGAAATGGCCGCCAGTGGACTGATATGTGTACACCATTGAGATGCATCCAGCAGATGACGCTACTGCATTGACGCTAAACACTCCTTCAAACAAAATACGTCACTAGTAGTGGGAAGTTCGGATCATTTTACTGACTCGGATCTTTGAGTCTCGTTCAGCAAAATGAACGAATCTTTTTTCGAGTCATTTCGTTCATTTCAGCAGAATATAATTAAATGTCATGTTAAATAGCACAACACATCAAGTAGTCTACTTACGAAAATGTTGATTCAATTTGAAATAAATAAATAAAAATAAACTATAGGGTAATGCAGCCAAAGCCAATTTATAAGAAACCGAAATGTTAATTTATTAATTGGGTCTTAAGTTTAAGCTATTGCAGTTAGTTCACCTCACCTCCTTTTTCTCCGCCTCTTGTGTCATCGGGTTCGAACTTCAAAACGTTAAAAATACTTAGTTGTCGATGTCGACTCGTCAGTGTCTGTGTGTGGGCCGTGTGGTGTGACACAGCAGCCAATGCACTCACTGACTGCATGCACATGCAGCATACCGGTCCGGATCCGGAAAGATAAATGATTAGTTCAAGTCTCGACTCTCGAGTCTTCGGGTTTGCCGGTTCGAGCCGGCGTCCCGAGTCTGCAGCATACGTCTCCTATGGGACTGACAGGAAGAACGAAAGACTCGGACCCGGCCGAACCCGAAGACTCGCGAAAGATGAACTAATCATTTATGACTTCATGTACCTTATGCGATGTTGCGCGCATGCGCGGTCAACACAAAATGAACGAATCACTCTCTGAGACAACTCGGTAGTCCCGAGTCATATTAAAGATTCGTTCAAAATGAACGAATCGTTCATGAACGACACATCACTACGTCACTTGCATACGCTGTGCGTGTTTGAATGCGGCGGCACCGCCAAGATGTGAAATTTGAAGACTCAGCAACGTATCTTCAACGTTTTTATGTTTACATCTCTAATAATAACAAACAATTTAATTAATAGTTGTTTGAGTCCACAATTTGCGCTTGACGCGTTATACATCTGTTCCTGTTATTCACAGGTCTGACATGACTGTCACGGTAAGACTGCATTAGCCTTAATACATGTTAATCGCAAACATTGTAGTTAACAGCTTTGCATAAAATTACAATACAAGTAATTTACCACCACGTTGTTGTATACAAACAACTATACAAACTGTTTGTTTTGTTTGTCTTTTGTTTGGTTATACAGGCTTGTGATGCATGGAAAGGCTTGTTCAGCGTTGGAGAGGAGTTTGATGATGAGGTTTGGGACTTGATTTGTTTGTTTTGAGTTTTGAGATGCATTCTACAAATGTTTAGCTTATGAAAAACTCATTCCTCTTCTCCGTGAGAACTGACACAGCTTGTGCTTATTAGTACATTTCATCTCAGTTTAAGATGTTTAGTTGATTAATTACACGTAACGTGTTTTTGATTAATATGACTCAGCAAGCTCTGATTATTTAGATGCTTTTTGATGGTCTTTATTTATTTATTTATTTATTTATTTATTTATTTATATTAAGTAAATGTTTTACTTCAAAATAAATTAATATTACATTTCAAACGTATTAAATCATGGGCACTCGCATGTGATGAAGAATAGTTATATCAGTAACCTCATTAAAGCTGTTTTATTTTACATTGTCCCCTCATGGGGGCTGCCATGTTGGGATCACATGACCCACTGAATACTACTAACTTAATCTCTGTAACTGCCCTGTTATTGGACATGTTCACTCATGGTTTAAATTCATCATGGCCAACTGAGAATAGTGAATTTCTACAATGGCATCTAAAATTGATTGATGCTGCATCCATTCATTCCTTGTATACTTCTTTTTGCTTGCCTTTTCATCAGATTAGTTTTCATCAGCTCACATCTTTGACTTTTCACCTTTAGGATTTGCTTGAAGCTGATTGGACGTGTCCATCAAAGCCCTCTTCTGCTTCCACTTCTGCAGTAGCCCCATCATCTTCCTTAAGAACGTCATCTGAAAAATCCACCCTTGTTCAACAAAGCTCTGTCAGCTCATCTTCTGGCCCTGAGGAAAGTACTTTAGGATCTGGTTACGTAGCACCTCTGTGTACCCCAGCATGCAGCCCTTTCAAAGCCTTAAGAAGCCTCTCCATCCCTGGCCATCAGTCACTCTCTTCTTCTGTTCCTTCCCTTCGGGCACCTGGATCATCTCTGCATCCCTCCTCTAACCATATTCACCCTCCTTCCACAGTGTCTCTCAGTGTCCTGCAGAGAGACCCCCATCCTCAGGATGACTTTGATGACTGGGATGTGGATTTTGAGGAACTGGTTGAAAGCATCCCTCCAAATGTTTCTCAGCCACAGAAGAATCCAGCTTTACATCCACCACTGGACAGAATTTCACCAGCAAAACGAATGAGACCATCAGCGTCTAGTGGAGCAGGCTCAATGACAGCAGTTGCACAAATCTTGGTAAACACCTCATTTACTTCCACAACCAAAAGCCCACACATTTACAGTTGAAGTCAGAATTTTACATAAACTTATGTTGAAGTCATTAAAACTCATTTTCTAACCACTCGACAGATTTCATATTGGCAAACTATAGTTTTGGCAAGTCGTTTATGACATCTACTTTGTGCATGACATGAGTCAAATAATTGTTTACAGACAGTTTGTTTCACTTTTAATTGACTATATCACAATTCCAGTTGGTCAGAAGTTTACATGCACTAAGTTAATGTGCCTTTAAACAGCTTGGAAAATTCCAGAAAATTATGTCAAACCTAATTTAGCTTCTGATAGGCTAATTGGAGTCAATTTGAGATGTACATTTGGATGTATTTTTAGGCCTACCTTCAAACTCAGTGCCTCTTTGCTTGACATCATTAAAATAAATCAGCGAAGACCTCATAAAAAATTGTGGACCTACACAAGTCTGGTTCATCCTTGGGAGCAATTTCCAAATGCCTGAAGGCACCACGTTTCTCTGTACAAACAATTGTACACAAGGATAAACACCATGGGACCATGCAGCCATCATACCGCTAGTGAAGGAGACGCATTTTCTCTCCTAGAAATGAGTGTAGTTTGGTACGAAATGTGCAAATCAATCCTAGAACAACAGCAAAGGACTTTTTGAAGATGCTAGAGGAAACAGAAGGACAAGTATCTATATCCACAGTAAAACAGTAAAAGTCCTATATCATCATGACATGAAAGGTTGCACAGCAAGGAAGAATCCACTACTCCAAAACCGGCATATAAAAGCCAGACTACAGTTTGCAAGTGCACATGGGGACAAAGATCTTACTTTTTGGAGAAATGTCCTTTGGTCTGATGAAACAAAAATTTAACTGTTTGGACATACTGACCATCGTTATGCTTGAAGACGGGTGAGGCTTGCAAACCAAAGAACACCATCGCAACCATGAAGCATGTGGGTGGCAGCATCATGTTGTGGGGGTGCTTTGCTGTTGAAGGGACGGGGGCACTTCACAAAATAGATGGCATCATGAGGAAAGAACATTTTGTGTATATGTTGAAGCAACATCTCAAGACATCAGCCAGGAATTTAAAGCTCGGTATAGACCATTACCCTAAGCATACCCCCAAAGTTGTGGCAAAATGGCTTAAGGAGAGCAAAGTCAAGGTATTGGAGTGGCCATCACAAAGCCCTGATCTCAGTATGATAGAAAATATGTGTGCAGAACTGAAAAAGAGTGTGCAAGCAAGGAGGCTCAGTTAACCCAGTTCTATCTGGAGGAATGGGACAAAAATTCCAGCAGCTTACTGTGAGAAGCTTGTGGAAGGCTACCAAAAACGTTTGACCCAAGTTAAACAATTTAAAGGCAATGCTATTAAATTCTAATAAAGTGTATGTAAATTTCTGACCCACTGGGAATGTGATGAAAGAAATAAAAGCTGAAATAAAGAATTCTAAATACGATTATTCTGACATTTCACATTCTTAAAATAAAGTAGCAATCCTAACTGACCTAAGACAGAGAATGTTTTCTATGATTTTATGTCAGGAATTGTGGAAAAACTGAACTTAAATGTATTTGGCTAAGGTGTATGTAATCTTCTGACTTCAACTTTATCTTCCGCTATCCAGAGTCCAAGTCATATGTGTGCCCCTGCTACAGCAGTTTCGCAATTCCCCAGACCTGTGACTCCTAGGCCACCAGTTGTGTCGCCTCAAGGACAGACCAGTCCTCCAACACTAAGAACCCCTTTGCAGTCCCGGGGGTCTCTTTTTCACGCAGTGTCTTCAACTCCCAATCCCTCTCCTACACTTACACCTTGTCCCATCAACGCACCCATCCTGACCAATCACTTGGTCCAGCTGGTGTCTGCAGCCAACAAGACACCTCAGAGACCACAAAGTGGTATGATTCGAACCAAAACTCGCCGTTTCCCCGGTCCAGCAGGAGCACTACCACAACAGGTTTGGCAGCCACTGTTAATGTTTGTTGTTTATGACACACATTTCTGGCCTATATATATATATATTATGTTTTTTGCAATACCTTTTGTCCTTAAAACCTTTTGACATTTGTTTTTCTGTATTCACAAATTAGTTTTGTATGTTTTTCACACCACCCACTCACTCCACATTTGAAGTTTATGATTTATGCGTGTTTGTACAATTTCAGTACTGTTATCTTGTAGGTCAGTACACAGAGTCTTGATGACATTGTTGTGTCAGTTCCTCAGACACCTACACATGGAGCTGTTGCTCGCCTGCGAAGTGAGGTACATAAATGTGGGATTTTCCATACAAATTTACAGAAAATGGCATTAAAGGGAAAGTTCACCCAAAGTTTCTCTAATCATTTACTCACCCACATGCCATCCCAGATGTGTATGACTTCTGCTGAACACAGATTTTTAGTAGAATATCTGAGCTCTCTAGGTTCTCACAATGCAAGTGCAATATGATAGGTCTGTGTGAGAAACCGATCAATATTGAAGTCCTTTTTTTCCTATATATTCTCTACCTTTACCAGTAGCTCGCAATATGTTGGAAGTGCACTTTGCTCTCGGCTGAGAGAATACACTTGATATGTAGCATGGCAGCAAGTTTCAAATTGAGCAGGGCTCTGCCTCTGAAATGCTTTCAGAACTCCTCGGGCTTATGCCAGCTGTAGCGGCGTTCACCCCCTTGGTCTATTACACATGAGACCTCTGCAATGCTGTCTCAACCGCAAAGTTTCTCAATGGGCATAGTGCTACGGGCACCATCACGTTGTAGTCACCAACCACTGTCTATCTGTGATGGCACCATGGACAGAGGTTTTACCTGCTTGGGGTCACCTTAGGTCAGGTTTTCAGATGCAAAGTAGTTACTTGTGATGGCTGCCCAGCATTCGGGGAATGGACGAACAGACCTG